>NW_023270451.1:77689381-77895685 GCF_011800145.1 Mirounga leonina | reverse complement strand
AAAGAAAGAGAAAGAAAGAAAGAAAGAAAGAGAGAAAGAAAGAGGGAGGGAGGAAGGAGAAAGAAGGAAGGAACCAAAAGGTTAATGGGAGAAGAGGATTATGGGTAATTTTTATCTTCTTTATCCTTTTCTGTGGTTTCCAAATTCTCAATAATAAGCATGTGTTGCTTTTACAATCAAAGAAAAGCAGATTCAAAGCATGGTTTGAAAACAATCACAGCAACACACCATTGTCCTTGAACTTGGATGAGGCAGACGGGGTAGAGGAAGTTCAAACAGCTCGCTTGAGCCTTCTCTACGCCTCTAATTCAGAGCCTCTAAAACCCAATTCCTCATCTTTACTCTCAAGCACTCCTCCCCTATAGACACCAATGGCATCACCATCCCCATGACCCAAACCTCAGGGCCACTTCGAATCCTCCTCCTTCCTTGCTCTCTTTGTTTTTGACCAGTTGCCAAGCGCACCCTGGCCCGTGGAACCATCTGGTTTCCCCAGCCCGATCACAAGAAGGCTTCCTCCCCATCAGCCTCTGAGCAGCTGCCTGTGAAGTACCCTCAGAACTTTACTTCTGGGCAAGATGACCCGGGATGCCAGGGAAAAGGAACCAAAGTCTTACAGAAGAACAGAGTATTTTTTTTCTCCTGGGAGAAGTCTTAATGTTACTTAGTTTTTCATATTCTTAAGACCATTATGCCATTTGAGCATTAGGCAATCTTCCCATGGGCCTCTCTCAAGAATCGGAACAGATGCAGAAATCTCCGAAAGCGTCAGGGTGACTCAAAACAATGACAAATTTATGAACAAATGTTGTGACGGCGGCCTGTGCCGTGACACGAAGTTGGTTTTCCGTAGACAAGTAGAAACAAGCAACGCACACAGACCCCGAAGAACGTACCAGCTGAGAATCCGGAGTGTCGGACAGAGGGCGGGGGCAGCAGAAAATGGCTCTGAATCTGACACCGCGCTTGGCACGCACAAGGTGCTCAAGAAACATTCTTGGTTGACTGACAATTTTTGGAACGTGAAAGATCAGAATGACAGGGCGGTGGAGGCTGTCATCCGTGCTCCTTCGGGACATTACGAAGCTGAGCACTCTTCCCGAGAGCTAACGAGGAGCAAGAGTTCACCAATTACAGCGGTGCTTTTCTATTAAAACGAAAAGTTTTGACTTTTGCGAACCAGCAGAGTCAGGAGTCAGACGGCCTGGGTTTGAGCACTGGCTCTCGTTGGCCATATGACTGATCCTCTCCAGTGTCCCTATCTGTAAAATGGAGTTAATAACAGTGCCACCTCGGAAGGTGGGGTGAGAGGAGCCGCGAGTGACCTGTATCAGGTTCCCCAAAGGGGGCGGCTACTCGGGGAACCGGAGGAGCTGGACTCCAGGTCCCACCAAACTCCACGTCGCTGGCGGAGCAATGTCCTTCCATTGGCTCCTCTGAATCTGTCCAAATACTCTTTGGCAAATAGCTGAGATAAAATAAAACCCCACATTTTCCAGAATCTAAATACACAAGTTAAGTGAAAGGGTTTGTTTTTTTTGGTCAATAAAAACACGAATTTTGTTGTGAACAAACACCTGCTGGGGCACATCTCTCGGGGCCCAGGATTCCCAAGCAGAGGCGTGAGAGGTGATCGCTGCTTCTGCCCTTGCCTGGGTTCAACCCCGGGGCACATTTACAGCAGGATGTTAGACAATTCATACTGAGTGAGTCTGATACAGAGCATCCAAACTTTGGTCAGATGTTTGTTTTGCTGTTATTGTTTTTTGTTGGTCTTTTTTTAAAGATTTTATTTATTTATTTGACAGGGAGAGAAAGAGAGAGAGAGAAACACAAGCAGGGGAAGTGGCAGGCAGAGAGAGAAGCAGGCTCCCGCTGAGCAGAGAGCTGGACATGGGGCTCAATCCCAGGACCCTGGGATCATGACCGAGCAGAAGATGCTTAACTGACTGAGCCATCCAGGCGCCCCCAAACCTTGTCCCTGCCCTCCCCCACTGGCCTCCTTAGAGTCTGGACGGCCACACCTTGCTTCATAATAATGACAGCATTTGTTTGGCACTTAGCATGTGCTGAACAAAGCACTGCTCTAAGGACTTTCCACTTACTAACTACTTTCATTGTCAGAACAACGCTAAGCTCCACAGATGACTCAGAGTGTCACCCCGCCTCATGGGGTCACTCCTTACTGAAACCGACAGGCTGACTAAACCAGACCTTCTGTGGGGATTCAGGAATGTGAGGGGCATCTAGAAAGGATGGGCCACTCAAACTCAGCCTGAAATCCAAGTACGGCTGAGTTCCCATTTTCGTAGCCTTCAGGGTTGTAAGCTCGGGGACCCCGGGAAGCTGTGGAGCTCAGGGCGCAGCTTCCCTCCAAACTTCATTCCCTGCACACTTTATTCCTTTGCATTTTTACAGCAGAGACTGTCACTAAAGACACTCTCTCTGGGCCTGCCTCCTCCCAGCAACTTGGAGGAGACTCACCAGTAAAACCCACAAGAGCCAAGCAAGAGATGCTAGATTCCTTAAGTTCAGCAGCTTGTTGAGCAATTTGTAAGAAAAATGTCGGCCATATAAAATTAAATTCAATTAGTGAGTCTGCACTGATTGTTTTATTCAGTGCTGAGCACGGCACCTCCCACATAGGCTCCATAAATGTGCTGAATGAATGGGTGAGTTGTCTGAGTTATACTTTTAAATTGAATGCACCAAACAGGATAATTTTATGAACAACCCAAGTTATCCATAATACATTTTTATATCCCAAAGCTAAGAGAAGGACTCTCTGAATCAATACATGGGGCTTTTAAGAGTTATTTTCATATTTTTGTTTTCCCCAAAATGTTCATTGTGTGCTTTAAAAATGTCTTCACAGTGGCCCCCCTCTTAAGAAATTGTGTGTATGCAATTTACCCTAGGAACCGTTTTTAAGTATAAAGCTCAACAGTATTCAGCATATTCACATGGTTGTACAAGCATGCGGCCATCTCTAGAATGTTCTCATCTTCCCCAGCTGAAACTTTGCACCCATCAAACACTAACTCTCCACTCTTCCCTCCCTCCAGGCGCTGGCAACCACCTTCTACTTTCCGCCTCTGTGAATGTGCTTATCTAGATATGCCAAGTGAATCACGCAGTATCTGTCCTTTTGTGTCTGGCATGTTTTACTTAGCATGACGTTTTCAAGGTTCGTCTATGTTGAGCATGCATCAGGATCCCAGGCCTTTTAAAAAATGGGAAAATATTTATAACGAACTTTACCATCTCAACCATTTTTTTTTTTAACAGAGAGAGAGCGCGCGCACGCATGAGGGGAGGCAGAGGGAGAAGCAGACTCCCCATGAGCAGGGAGCCCGATGCGGGGCTCGATCCCAGGACCCCAGGATCATGACCTGCGCCGAAGGCAGATGTTTAACCGACTGAGCCACCCAGGCATCCCCCCATCACCACCATTTTTAAGGGTACAATTCAATGGCCATGGTGGCTCACTTTTAATATGATAGCTGTAACAACAGCCCCAGTAGCTTGCAAGGCGTGGACCTCTAACTTTGCCAAGTTCTTTCAGAGCTAGCATCTCAACAGAGGTCGGGAGGTCGGGATTGAGGACGTGGCCCTGCTGAGGACTACTGGAGTCACCTCACCTCCTGAGCTATTTCTAGGTCTCTGGTGACGGATCCCAGGCCAGAGTGTGTGGTGGATTATCACAACCACGGCCACCCCTGACTTTAAAAAAAAAAAAAAAAAAAAGGAGAGAGAGAGAGAATGCCCAAGGACACGGTCTCAAGGGAAGTCACAAGAGTAATAAAAAGACTGCTGGAGACCGGAGTCGCGAACGCGTCTGCTCAGGGGCTTCGGTTTGGTAAGATTTGCTGCATCTGCAATAGCAGGGCAGTGCTCCCGCGAGCTGGCGGTGGCAGCACAAAAAAACGCAGACCCAGCCGCAGGGCTGAAGACCACAAAGGCACGCCAAGTCAAGGCAAAGCGCTCAAAATTGAAATGCATGTCCCTTTGTGCCCTGGGGAGCAATGAGGAGGTTTGCCAAATAGGAGGTGATGGGGATGTCCGGTTAAGGAGGACAGAAAGGGGTTCCAAGGCACATGTGTCCCCAGGACTCGGAAGAGGTGAGAGGCCACAATTCAAACCCCGGAGTGAGAAAGGATGAATTTGAAAGGACTTGAGAGCTTGAATCCCACATTGTGTTAATTAACAGAACTGTGATTTGCCAATGAACACCCAGCAGGGGCGATCATCTGCCTGATAGAGAGGCCCTGCTTTCTTGATGGAATCTCAAGCGCATGAGCCATGAAATTACTTCTAAAGAGAAAAAAAAAGAAAAAGAAAAAGAAAAAGAGACCGCCAAAGAGGACAAGCACTTACGTTTGTGTACTGGAGAGACTTGTTCTCTTTCTTGAAGAAAACAGGCTAATTACACAGACCAGAGGTGAAACAGAAATATCCAACCTTATCATCTCCCCTGGGAAAGCAGAAACCACCAGCTAAAATAAATTAATACAAACACCAAACCCACGTAGGACACTTACAATGTACCCAGATGTATTTTACCTACACTCTCCCGCAGCCTAAAACAGAGGTAGCGAGGGTCCCACAGAAAATGGAGCCGAGACGAGTTTGTCTCCCTCTTCCTGCCAGACATCTGCGGTAGCTCTGGGCGCACCCCTCACAGGCTGTCACTGCCTGTCGCAGCGTTATGGGGCAGCCAGATTCCAATTTGACAGACCCTGCATCTTTCTCCAACACACACCTGGTCTTGCCATGGTTCAGCTTAAAATCCTTCAGTGGCTCCCGTGGCCTTTAGAATGAAATCCCAGCACTTCCGTGTGCCATGCTCGGCCTTCTGTCATCTGGCTCGCCAGCCCCTCACCCCATCTCCTGCCTGGGAATGCACCTCTCAGGCCCCCCACACCCATCAATGGCCCTTCTGCTTCCTGCTCCCCCACCCCTGGGCCTTTTCACCTGCTGTTCCTTGGACACAGAACTGCCTCTGCCTTCTGCCTGGACATCACCTACAGAACCCAGCCGCGGCCATGTCCTCTGCAAAGCCTCCTGAGCCCAGCCACATGGAGTTGGCTTCTGTTCTTTGCTTCCTGCACCTCCCAGACTTACCTCGACTACAGCTCTTCCCACGCTGCACTGCAATGGTACCTTTCCTCCCTGTGTCATCTCCCCTCCCTGATGAGACTCATTCATCTACCCACTCACTCAAGGACGTCAGCTCTGTCCAGAGCAGGAACCACGACCAGCTCTGGTTTCATCGTTTCACCGCACTCTCCAAGTGCGGTCCCTGGTGACAACCACAACCGACCAAGGAACTTGAGAGAAATGCAAATTCTCGGCCCCACCCCAGGCCTGCTACCGGATGGAGACTCCAGTGATGGAGCTCAACAGTCTGTGCTTTAACAAGCCATCCAGTTTGGGAACGACCGCTCTCATAGGATGCTGGGCGCCTTGTATTCTCTAAACATGGAAGGAATGAACAGACAGCTGTCACTAGAAACCAGCTACCCCGGGGCCTCCTGAGACCTCATGTTTGTTCATCCTCCCCCTGGGAGGTGATCGGACATTCTTTCCTAGCTTCTCTGTCTTGCCCGGAGTCTGGCCTCATTGTACGTCCCCCCTGGCTCTGGCCCTGGTGACTGTGGAACACAACGAATCAATAGCCCTTCGGGTCATGTGGCCTTTTGGAAACATAATGACCCTCAGAGTCAGAAACCTCAAGACCAGGCCCAGGCCTGGCTCTTACTGGCAACACGCATGCACTCTCTGGCCCTCCAGTGCTCTTCCAAAAAGGTAGCCTGCCTAATCACAGGGCTGGCATGAGCACCGAGCAAGAGAATCTACAGGAATGTGCTTCCTCAGCTTTAAAGTGTCCTATAAATATTCATTCCTACTGACAAAATGAGATCTGCCGGGCTACATGAATACCACCGTTTTAGCTCTAACGTTCTACGATTCTGCGAAATCTAGCTAAACTCGATTTCAACAAACACTACAAAAAGATGGGCTCCTCACAGACAGTGGTGGGTCGTGATGCGGGCTGGGGCATCAGATTGGGTTCTAACCATGTGTGCGAGATGGAAAAGTTTCTTCCTCTCTCCGTACCTCTGGTTCCTCTCCCGTCCAGTGGGTCCTTACTAGGGTCGTTTAAATAGATGTAAGATATTCAAAGCGTATTGTAAGCCTTCAATAAATGTTGAGGACCCTTGCTACCACTGCCTGATTGCTGCTGTTAATGGTGGTATTTTCATTCCTAAGGCGAACACAAAATAAGAGATCACCTGGTAGTATGCAATCTACAAAGAATCATCTTAGGTGACACAATCTAATTATGTGACACCGGATTGTAGAGTCTGTTGTGTTCCAGACTATGGAGTATTATTCATTTGCTTTTTGTTCGTTCTGGTCTTATTTCTTTTGGTTCAAATGTCAAGCAGGGCAGTCGTTCCCATCCTTCCAGGTTAAGCATGTCAGGGATCGATCGTCACTGCTAAGAAGTTCACCCACCGGCGCTAAACAGCGCAGAAGTGCCCAACGGCTTAGAGGAGAGGTGGGCAAACTTCTTCTGTAGAGGACCAGACAGCACATATTTCAGGCTTTGCAAGCACAGTCTTTGCTACCACTGTCACTCAATTCTGCCCCCGTAGCTCCAAGGTACACTAGAAAATGGGCAAACCAATAGGGTGTGTCTGGGTTTGGCCCACTGGCCCTAGTTTACAACCTCTGGCTCAGGGAAGCAAGGCACCGAAGGTGACAGAATCGTGGTCCCTCCTGTCCCCCGCCCCACTCAACACACTGCATTTTCTTTGCTAATTCATTATAGAGAAGATGGCTATCAACTCTATTTTATCTCTAGTTCATACAGCCTACGGGTGTGAATTCTAGAAATGTAGAAGTTGCAGCAAAATCCCACTTCGACTCCAGAATGTGAGTCCTGTGGAGGTCATTTTTAAGATAAAAATCTTAAAATGACATTCCAAGAAAGGTCTGGTGTTATAAAACAAAACTATTTTCATGTCTGCCCACACGAGCTGCTCCTCTCTCATTCTAACTAGAATACAATGCGTTTTGTTAAGTGAAAGTTTTAGCATACTACTACGTACATTTCAACTCATCTGTTTTTCTAGGAGTTAATCAAAGTTTTGGAGATATGCAAACACGGTCCTTCTGACTCAGCATATTTGTACAGTAATGATGTAAGAATATCAGTGCAATCACAATAATCTCTGTAAGCTTAGACGTAGATCTCTAAGTGGCGTGGAGTTGATTTAGTGCTTGTTTAGTTCTGTTATGAATCCTTAGGACCTGTGAGTTGGGGGGTGGAGTTGTCATGTTTATATCCAACTCTGATGCAATCTGGGACAGAGGATCAGAGGCTTGGCCAAGTACAGGATCAAGACAGAGGCACGGAACAGGGTGATGGACGGAGGGAGGGGGTAGGAACTGCCTGACAGCTTAGGGCAGGAGTTCCAATGGGGCACAGGATGGAAAAGAGGTCAAAATGCAGAGATGGAGACCAGAGCCAGGGACCTTGCTGAGAAAGGACGGAGCAGAAATACCCCTTACAAATTGCCAGGGAACTAGACAAATCAGATTTCAGAGGGTACTGCTCAGGGCTTCTGACACTCTGGTAACATAACATTTAACATACAATGTGCAGTGAACAGTTGTGAGCTGGAAAATGACAGGGTGGAGAGAGGTGGGTGGCAATTTTACCTGCCATTTGAACCTGAACAGCCCAGTTTTAGGAAAACAGATAAAAAACAATAAATAATGCAGCACACCTCCTCTGTACCCGGTGGCAGTGGGCTTCCATTTTAATGAGGACTGAATGCAACATAGACATTTGATGCCCTGACACATCCATTAAAATGGAAATCTATCTGTAGAGCCTGTCACAGCTGCTTCACGACACCAGGAAGACCAATGCCCTCTCCAAAGATACCCAGAGGATTCTGTGCAGTGACAGAAGGAGCCCTTAGGTGAGTGCCTCCTCCTTTAGGCTAGACCCCAGGCCTGAGGAGGGTAGAGCCTGAAAGGTCTTGGGCGGCTGCCCTTACCTCTGGGCAGGGTCCACCCTGGTGAAGGAGCCCGGTTTCTGCAGAGTCTGAGTTTTCCAGTGTGGGTGGGGGAGAATGGGGAGATATTAATATAATTAATCTTCGTGTTGGCATTAAAGAACTTTTAGAGAAATTGGTTCATTCGCTTTTCAGCTTGCAAGACAGATAGGAAGTGTGTTTTTCTCATTCTAGAGTTGGGGAAAAGCATTCCATGGTCAAGGTCAGGTAGGGTCAAGGTAAGGTGTATAGACAGATCATGACCTGGTCTCTGGACTCAGGGCAGGGCCTCTGGAACGGTGGGGTTCCTCCGCTGAGCCAGGAACTCGTGGTCAGAGGCACTGCCCGGGCCTGGCCTGGACACAGGGGTCTGGCTGACCACGGGTACCATGCAAGGAGCCCAAAGACTCGGTCGCTGTATTGGCACCAGTTTGTCAGAAGAGCTGCAGTTCCTGGGTCCAAATTCCCTCGGTGGGTTTTGGACTTGAAGTCTCCAGATCTGGCTGTCCTCAAGCGTCCCAGCGGCACCAGGGAGGGTCACAGAAACAAGTTCACTTCCATTATAAGGCATTACAGGAAGCGGCTGTCCAGAGCAGGACGCACAGGAGAGCCTGGGCTGGTGTGGGAGGTAGGGCTGGAAAGCCCAGAGCAGAAGCACCAAGTCCCCCTATGCTGCCGGGGAGGCTGCAAACGGGGAACTTTGCCCATGGGCCTTGCCCTTGGGGTGTTGGGTGCTGGTCAGAGGGGTGTTCGGAGTACTGGACACAGCACTGGACCAGGCATAGGAGGCTTGGGTTCCAGACCCAGCCGTGTTGCCAAGCAGCCATATGACCTTGGAAAAGACAGGAGCCCCGACTTCCTTATATGTAAAATGGGTGTAGTGGGTTGAACTGTGTCCCCCAAAAAGATGTGTCCAAGTCCTAACCCCTGGTATCTGGGAATCTGTCTTTAAAGCAGGGTTTGCAGATGTAATTAAGGGTCTCAAGGGATCATCCTGGATTCAGAGTGGGCCCTAGGTATTCTTAGAAGAGAACGACTGGTGTCCTTAGAAGAGAAAGGACAGGAAGACTGACACACAGAGACACAGGAAAGGTCATGTGAGGAGCCAGGCAGAGACCGGAGGGATGCAGCCCCAGCCCAAGGAGTGTCCAAAGCCACCAGAAGCTACAAGAGGCAAGGAAGGAGTCTCCGCTAGAGCCCTGAAAGGGAGCAGAGCTTTGCCAACACCTTGACTTTGGACTTCTGGCCTCCAGAAGTATGAGACAATAAATTCCTGTGGTTTTAAGTCCCCCAGTTTGTGGTCAATTGTTATGGTGGCCTCAGGAAATCGATGCAGTGAAGAGATCAGCTTCTTACCTCCCAGGGTGGCCATGAGCTCCAATGACAGACTGCAAAGGACGAACTAGAGAAGGGGTGGCATTTTCTGGGAAAACTTTTGGTCCTCCTTCTGAAGAAACATCTGCAATAACTGCTCGTGACCTCCTCCCTTGGGGCTTAGGGGGCAGTCAAGGTGGGGGATGTTCTAGAACAGCCAACGATGCTGGAAGGCTCTCTCGGCTCTAAGCATGGAACTCCCGTCTTTGGGGCGGATGATCTCACTCAGGCTTTCACAACTACATGAGATCGGTCCCAGTATCGGTCCCATTTTACAAATGAGAAAACAGCCAGCAAGTGAGATGAGCACAGTTAGCAAGCAGTGGAGGCAGGATTCCAACCATTCCAACCACAACAGTCTGAGCTCTTCCCCGTCACAGGAGGGTGAGTAAGAACCAGACCCCTTCCTGAAGGGCTGCACCCCCCAAACCAGGCAGGTGGGAGCTCTGACATCTGACTAAATGCTGCCGTGAGCACCCACACTATGCCCAGCACTGAGAAAGACCCTTGACACGTTAACAGATTAAATCACAAAACAGCCCTACAGTGTCCACTTGCAGGTATGAACACAGACGTTCAGGGACAGGTGACGTCCATTTCTGGGATCACACACGTGATCAAAGCGGCAGAGGGAGGGGTCCAGCCAGGTCCCCGGGACAGCAAACCCATGCTATTTCAGTCATAACACACAAGCTGGCTCCGCCAGAACACGGTCCTGCCGGCCACTGAGCCAAGCTGACTCCCCACTCCTGCTCCTGGCTCATTCTGCATGAATACCCTCTGTGCACGAAGGGCAGGAGAAACCCCACACACCTCAGGGACCTCGTCTCAGAGAAAAGACCCCTTTGCAGCAGGTTCCCCAATGACCGTGGTGTGGCTTCTGGTGGCAGCAGGCCACGGCCTCTGGACCAGGTATAGGAGGGGGCGAGGCACGTCTCCCCTAGAGACGGGGCAGGTCTGCTGCAGGCTTGTTGGGTCTCACCCATGTTCGCGCGGGCAGCCGGGGTGTGGCTCTGCTCCACGTGTCTCTCTTCCTCTCCCGGGACCAGCAGGCCAGCCCAGACATGCCCCCTCCTCCTTTTTTATTGTGGTAAAATAGACGTAAAACTTACCATCTCAACCATTTTTAAGTGCAGAGTTCCATGGCATCAAGTACACCCACTGTTGGGCCACCATCACATGCCCATCTCCAGAACTCTTTCATCTTCCCTAACACAAACTCTGTCCCCATTAAGCTCTAACTCCCCATTTGCCCTTCCTGAGTCCCTGACCACCACCGTTCTGCTTTCTGTCTCCTTGAACTGAGTACTCGAGGAACCTCATGTAAGTGGGATTGTGCGACATTTGTCCTTTTGTGTCTGGCTCGTTCACTTAGCATACTGTTTTCAAGGTTCATCCTTGTTGTAGCAGGTGCCAGAATTTTACTTATACATGCTTATAATTAGCTTTAAAGCTGAATATAAAGCCCAGCTGAACCATGGCTCTGACGTTACAAGGCCATGAACCCCTGGGCTGTCCCGCCCAGGTCTGTGCTGTCAGTCCAGCTGCCAGGAGCCGCGTGGGGCCACTGAGCACTTGAATGTGACTAGTCCAAATGGGGATGTTCTGTAAAGCACAAAGAAGAGTGTAAACTCTCTTACTTTGATCACATATTGCGATGACTCTATTTTGGATATGCTGAGTGAAAGAAAATACATAAAATTCATTTCACCTGTTTGCTTTTAGACCTTCTTTAATGTGGCACCGAGAAAATGAAAAGTTACCCACGTGGCTCACATTGTATTGCTCTTGGACCCCGTTGGCCGAGGCAATGCCCCGCCCACACAGCACACAGGTGTGAGAATTTTGGCCACGCTTTCAAAGAGGCACAAGCCTAGGGCAGAGGCAAGGTAGGCCAGCCACGCAGGGAGCCTGCCTCCATATGACTACATAAAACAGCGCTGACAGAGCTCTGCCAAAGGCAGTGGTTCCTCTTTACCGGGGTTAAATAAGAAACAAAGGAAACTAAGGATTCCCGTTTCTCATTCTACGCCTCCTTCTGCCTATAACCCCGAGCCCTCCCCAGATCGGCGGCGGCTGTCGACACGAAAGCCTTGAGCGCCTGGGCCGCCTCAGGCCTCCCCTTGTCATCGCTAAGTGCCTATAATAACAGGTTGGTTGGAACTCGGATAATTACAGGTCCAAACTAGCCAAGGTGGTGACATCTGTCTCGAGTCTGTCCATCCAGCTCATTCCACGTCTGTCCACCCGTCTCTAGGCAACTGCACATTGATTCACTTTCCTCCCATTTTTTCCATCTCTCCCGTCCTCCCCTGGCTCAGTTTTGTGGGCACATGGGAGCAACAAGGCGCTGGATCGCAGGCCATCAGCAGTGGGCCCGCAGTCAGAGCGCACGGCATTGATCTCCAGGGCAATGCGGTGCCTGACCTGACAGCTGAAATGTGAGCCGTAATGACAGGCACGGGGAGGGAGGAGGAAAGGAGTCCCTGAAAAGCCCACAGCCACACAGGCAGACAGACAGACACCCTGCCAGAAAAGGGGGAAACCAGGTTAGCAAACCCACAGGTATTCCAAGCCTCCTCAAGGAGCCTCCTTGCCCTTCCGTGGCAGAATGGATTTTTCTCTCCCCAGAACTTGAATAATCTCTACAGTCAGTGCCCACTACTCTTTTCAGCCCTTCCCTGTAAAGCCTGCTAGTGCAGTGAGGTCCTGAAGGGCACGAACAAGCCTCACACTCATGCCTCCCGGTCCCGGCCATGGCTCAGCAGGGTACCTGGTATGTGGAAGACGCTGGATGTGTGTTCATTAATGCAGAAGAAAAAGGGCAAAACCGAGCATCTTCCTAAGGCCGCCTGTCCTGGTGTTAGGAAAAAAACTGTCCAAGATTTGGAAATGGAACAACTGTGGGTCCTTCTGTAGCACTGGGAGGCAGGTGTCTGCCTGACTGCAGATGCTCGCGTCTTTACGGCTGGACACTGGGGTTTGGCTGGCTATTGATGAGGGTACTTACAGCTCTGTCAGGGTAGATGTTAACGCTTAGAAAACTGATAGCAACAACAACAACAACAACAACAAACTCCCAAACCAATTCTATTCAACAGGAATGCAAGTGAGTATTGTCCTATAGATATAGATGCTTTCTGGTATGGAGCAAAGATAAGGCCAGTGCTTACTGTTTATTGCCCTATGGTCCACGCGCAAGCTTTGTAACTAACCTAACAATCTTTTTTTTTTTTTTTTTTTAAGATTTTATTCATTTATTTGACAGAGAGAGACACAGCAAGAGAAGGAACACAAGCAGGGGGAGTGAGAGAGGGAGAGGGAGAAGCAGGTTTCCCGCTGAGCAGGGAGCCCGATGCGGGGCTCGATCACAGGACCCTGGGATCATGACCTGAGCCAAAGGCAGATGCTTAACGACTGAGCCACCCAGGTGCCCCCCCTTTTTTTTTTTAAGATTTTATTTATTTCTTTATTTGACAGAGAGAAAGAGCATGCGCACGAGAAAGAGAGCGAGAGAGAGAACACGTGCCCAAGCAGGGGGAGGAGCAGGCAGAGGGAGAAGGAGAAGTAGACTCCCTGCTGAGCAGGGAGCCTGATGTGGGGCTTGATCCCAGGGCCCCGGATCATGACCTGAGCCAAAAGCAGACCCTTAACCGACTGAGCCACCCAGGTGCCCCACAATCTTATTTCTTATTCTAGCATATTTTAAATGCCTTTCCCCATAGAACATACCAACTGTTATTAAACATTAGTCTTTTTAAAAAGATTTTATTTATTTATTTGACAGAGAGGGAGATAGCGAGAGAGGGAACACAAGCGGGGTGGGGGAGGCGGTGGGAAAGGGAGAAGCAGGCTCCCCGCTGAGCAGGGAGCCCGATGCGGGGCTCGATCCCAGGACCCTGGGATCATGACCTGAGCCAAAGGCAGACGCTTAACCGACTGAGCCACCCACGCATCCCCATATCAACTGTTCTTTAATTGTCTGCGAACCAGTGTGCCATCTTACTGGTTCCCTCATTAAGAGATGAATAAATTTTTGAAACATGTTCATTCTATTTTGTAAGAGGGTCATGTCTTTAACTTTTTGGAAATGATTCTCTGGCACTGGTTAGAATTGGGAGTGGTGGGCTCTCAGCATATAGCTACCCTGGGTAATCCATTAGTCATTTGAGACCTGGGGGTGTTAATGGTCACGGGCTCGCACTCTTGTTTCCCCTAATACAGCTTGTAGGAGATCTTTCAGGAGGAGGAAGTCCTGGGGCCTTTGGAGAAGGTTTAGAGAGGAAAAGAAATATAGGACATCGGGACAACTGTCACCATCTAAGCCGGGACAAAGAGGACAGGCCAGAGGCAATGACGTGCCACACCACGTCCTTCCACACTCTGCTCCGGGGCTGTCCCACCCGTGACTCGAATACCTTCCTTGCTCTACTACTCATACCTCAAGGCCCAGCTCAAGGGCTACTTCCTCCTGAAGCCCCCCTGACCGCTCCCTTCGAGCCCCGAGGAAGAGATCCTTTGTGACTGTTATGCAGGCCCTCCCTTTACAGGAGAAGCTTAAACATCTCTTCTCAGAACCGTATGAAAGATGACCTCCAATGGAAAGCTCCCAGTCGCCTTCCACAGGAGTATGGCTGCTAGAATAAACTCTTCTGGGCATGTGTGGGTGTATTCCCAGCTTGGAACGAAGAGGAGAAAGTAGGCTCTAGGAAAGATGAAAAAGCCTTGGAAAAGGAAGGGCATCACTGATCCAAGCGAAGGCAACGGGTGCATCTCAGCTGAAGCCATGAAACAAGACGGGAAAATGCAGGTGTGTTTGAGAGAACGAGCCTGAGGCGAGGGCTTCTGGGGCTCAGGGTGGAGTCGGCTGAAGAAAGGAGATGTAGAAACCTCTCTGTACTTCCGAAACTCCGTCTTAATTTGGACAGATCTTTGTTCTTGTCCTCTGGGAATAGATGCAAGGCAAAAAAAAAAAAGCAGCAGTGAACTCTACCAAGCTTGGTCCAAAACTTTAGAACTCCCTGCATATCAGGGTGGCCTGCAACCAGAGAATCCCTGCCAGTGGGTGAATGATGGCCTGTGGCACCTAGAATGTCACGTTACCATTAGCTGTGTCCACGCCTATAGCTTTCCCTTGACCATGGACTCCTTGGGAACAGACACCAGCGTTTAATCATCTTTGTGTTCCCAGAAGGCGACACAGAGTCTGACATAGAGAAGACTGCTTTTAAAGTCCCTGAATATGTATTTTGTTGCCCGCTAAGCTTTCCTTTCATTTTTTAAAAAGATTTTATTTATTTGACAGAGAGAGTGAGATAGGGAACACAAGCGGGGGAGCGGGAGAGGGAGAAGTAGGCCCGCTGAGCAGGACTCGATCCCAGGACCCTGGGATCATGACCTGAGCCAAAGGCAGACGCTTAACCATCTGAGCCACCCAGGTGCCCCAAAGCTTTCCTTTCAAATACAGACTACCTGGTGCATTTATTTTCAAACAGCACAGCAATGAAAAATCCCAAAACCCAAAGTAATACATAACTTCAGAAAGGAAAGTGAAACAGAAAAACTCTGGGGCCAGCAGAGGGAAGAAAAGGATTCATAGTGGTGTAGATCTGCCCTTGATCATGAGCAGAACAGAAGTCACCTGATTCTCCCTTGAATGGGGTTTAATGTGCAGGCAAAGGAACTTAACAGAATGACATCTATAAACCATCTTCCAAGAAATGGCAAAGACATAGGACCAGAAAACAGGTGTGAAACTAACCCTCACAGGCAGAGGCCTCCAGGTGTCTGGCAAACCCGGTGAAGACGAGTTACCTTCCCAGGACATTTGTGGTTATAGGGAACATTTCATTACCATAAACTGGAAAGAGGAGCCGCAAGGCCTGAGTTCCTGCCATGATTTTGTCTTGACCATACATTAGCTCATATATTATAATGGGATTCCACCACGTACCATTATTTCCCACTACCTCCCCTAAATGCTTATCCTGGCCCGTGAATGCAGCATTGTCCAAGTCAGGGGCAGACTCAAGTCCAGGGACCGAGTGAGCCGCTGAAGCCCAAATCCAGGAATCATGAGAAAAAACCTTAAAGTGGCCAGTACCAACTTGAAGATGAAGACAAGGCCTGCGTGGGGATGCAGGCTAGGCACCTGAAGAAAAGAAGTAAAAAAATCAGAGGGAAGTTGGGACAGGGAGATAAATCTGGTTGGAGTGTGCACCGGCGTGAAACCTTTCCAAAATTAAAAAAAGAAAAGCAAAGAAAGCAAACAGGTGCTGAATCTGTGCTGGCCACATATCCAGAGAACGCAGACTATAGCTTGATGCCTTTCTTAAAAAAAAGTTTGTCTGTTTGTCTATTTATCTATTTATTTATGAATCTCCACACCCAACGTGGGGCTTGAACTCATGACCCCGAGATCAAGAGTTGCACGCTCTTCCGACTGAGCCAGGCAGGCGCCCCCAGCTTGATGCTTTCTAATTTGGGATGATCGGGGAGATGGTGTGCTTTCCCACTGATGGAAATAAAATGCCCTTTCAAGGGGCGCCTGGGTGGCTCAGATGGTTAAGCGTCTGTCTTCGGCTCAGGTCATGATCCCAAGGTCCTGGGATCGAGTCCCGCATCGGGCTCCCTGCTCCTTGGGAGCCTGCTTCTCTCTCTCTCTCTCTCTGTCTCTCATGAATAAATAAATAAAATCTTTGAAAAAAAAAAAAAAGCCCTTTCAAGACTCTCTGCTTAATGCCCCTTCTCTGGAAATGAAGGCGGAGTTTCACAAGGACACACGGTAGAGTCACGGTCCTGCCTCTGACACCTCCACGCTTTGCAATTCCGGAGAAGTCAGCTCACCTTTCTGGGTCTCGGATCCCTCAGGTGTAACTGAGAGGGCTGGACCAGGGTTACCTGCCTCACCTGCCCGCTCTGGGAGCTCACACCAGAGGCCTTGAGAACGCAGCTCGCTGAAGCCTCTGCACACCTCCCGCAGCTTCCAGAAAGCCCGGGATTCTCCATCAAGCCATTCTAGCAAATCATATTTTCTGCTCCCTGCCTCACAGTCTAATTTGCCTCCCACGTGCTCTTGCAGATGGTCCAGCAAAAAGAGCACCTGGGTGTCTGAGGCTCCAAGCCTTGGGGACAGAAGTCTTGTGGTGGGCAAGAGCAGGGAGAGGTGGGGGGGACAGGAGCGGGCGGCTGTATGGTACATCTTCCCTATACCAGCGCCCACCCCTCCCTGGGTGTTGCCGGGTCCCGAGCATAGGCCCGGGGTCACAGCTGCTCCCCACGCAGTGTAGCCGAACCAAGGTGCCTTCATCCTCAATGTATCTAGATGGCCAAGATCGTTCAGAAGCATGAAGGGGACTCCTCCTTTTCAAAATGGGGACCCAGAACTTAAATGTACCCCTCTGACTAGACTCCAAGAGTTGTTACAAAGTTCTAGGTTGTAGAGTCAAGCAAAGGTCTGAAACTTTGTCTTTGATACCGTCCTCAGCCCCGGTCAGAGGCTCCGTACTGAGTCCCTAGTGTGTTACAAAGTCCAACTGCGGGGCCGCCTGGGTGGCTCCGTCAGTTAAGCATCTGCCTTCAGCTCAGGTCATGATCCCAGGGTCCTGGGATCGAGCCCCGCATCGGGCTGCCTGCTCAGCGGGGAGCCTGCTTCTCCCTCTCCCTGCTGCTCCCCCTGCTTGTGCTCTCTCTGTCAAATAAATAAAATCTTAAAAAAATAAAATAAAAAGTCTACCTGAGTATACTATGACACCCCTCCCTCCACCATGCCTTAGTGGCCTCCTACCTACCCACTCTCCTCCCCGTCCACCAATCCCCGGACCCTGCAGATGACCTCGACTCAGCCTCTGGTAGGGCCATAATTGGGCCCTGTCCCATCTCTCCTGCCGCCCTGAGGCCAATACTACAGGTCCAGCAATACTCTGCCTGAAAGTCGGTACAAGGCACGATAGAGCGGGACATCCCCCTTTTGCCCCGGATCGGGCGGATGCATTCTAATCTTGCATATTAGAAATTGGAATAGAACTTCTCACAGAACATAAAAGAAAAAAAAAAAAAAAAACTAACGATGTGCTATACCTTGGCTAATTTAAATTAAAAAAATAAACAATAAAAAAATTAAAATGTTAAAAAAGGGAACTTCCCACAGAAGGATTTGTAATGGTGATATAATTCTACATTATTTAAGTAGCGAGGTCATCAGTTTTCAAGTGAAAAAATCAGGTGCAGTGACCAAATGGCTTGCCCATGGTCCCACAGGCAGCTAGCGACAGCTGAAAGGGCAGGGCTCCTAACTCCCAGCTCAGTTACACATGGGCTAACCGGACACCTACTCACTGGCTAGGAAACCTGCCTACAGTGTTTGGCATGTATCTATCAGAAAATGTGTTCTGAGATCCAAATTGCCCTATTACAGGACAAATTTGGAACATGGCTCATTCCACACTGGAGACCACCAGATCTGTCTAAGGTGTGTCTGAGGGCTTGCCGGAAGGACGGATTCTCTGTCCCCTTCCTTTAGAATTCGGGCAGCCACCCATACAAGAAGGCCAGAGACAATCTGGGATGACAAGCCAGGACCCAAAACAGGCCCCCAAACCTCACTGCATCCCATTTCACAGCAGGGAGGATCTCTGCATCTCCATTATGATTAGGAGGGTTAAGATAATTCTATTACCGTAATAGTATGTTGTAAACACTCCATCCCCACTTGTTAATTAGCACCAACCCTCCTTTCCTCCAAAATATGAAGCAACGCTGTATAATCATGGCATTTTGCGGATGATACTGTTTATTACATGCGGTATTTCAGTGGTTTGTGTGGGAGAAAGAATTAATTATAGCTCTCTGGTTCCAACCCATTCTCAACCCCACCCCCGTCCTTCTCTCCCATTCCCCTGATATAGAAAGCCATATACGTATAAATAAGCAGAGTAAATACATAGTGCTCATTCCCCACTTGCTGAGGAGGGGGAGGTAGAGCACTGGGGACCAGGGCCTGACGTGGAAGTCACGGATCTGCCTCCAGTACCAGCACAACCTGGCAGAGAGGCCTTGGAGAAACCTCAGTCTCTGGGTCTCGGCCTCCTCATCCTTGAACAGGAATAACAAACCAGGCCTGCTCATGCTCTGAGCTTGTTAGGAGGATCAAAACAATGAAACTCTGCTAGCTGTGCGAGGCCATCCACACGTGTGGTTAAATTCTTAATAACTGTTCCGGGCATCTGCAGAATACCTTCTGTAGATTCTTCTGGAGGTATTGGTAGCCAGGTTTCTTAGGAAACCTAACAAAGGAACCAGAATCAGAATTATTGAAGACAAATAATAAGTCGGTGGTGGGGGCTGGCAGGAGTGAGGAGACTCCTTTGGGTGCATATAAGCAGCAGGGGGCTGACTGTGGGTAGACAAAGAGGACGTTCAAGCTAATGGAAGGTCAGAGGCATCACATGTGGGTACAGAATTTGTGGGGAGCCCTTATTTAAAATATGGAGCAGGAACTTAAAATTTCATTTTTAATGAAATTCAGAGCAAAAAAGCAAAAGAAGATTGGGGTGATATATGGCTAAGGAGAAAAAAATATATATATTACATAAGATATATAAAAAATATATGTACAAAAGAACTATTTATGTAATTCGCTTCATCTGAATCTGAAAATATGTAAACGAACCAGGCATAGAAGAAAAATGGAAAATAACAGAATTTGCTCAAAATACCGTAGATCTACATTAACACTGGAAAATAGCAGCTGGGTTCTGGGCTGTTTCCTTGGGATGGAGGTGCCAGAGATATTATTATTCTACACGGGGGCCACAATTTGGCTTTTGTTATCAGACATTGTAGAGGGTGAGGCATTTTATAATTTATAATCCCCCAAACAACTCTCACGGTTAGATATTATTACTGATCAGGAAACTGAAGCTAGAAAAATGTAGATCTCTTGCCAAAGTCCACACAGCCAGCAGGTGGTAGAGCTGGGATTCAAATGCACACCCAAATCCTGAGTCACCACACTGGGCTGCCTCTCATGGTAGACTGGTGGGTCCCTACTTTATATTAGGCCCAGATAGTTAGGATGTGGGGGGTCATGTCTGGACCAAACTCTCTTAGGCCCAAAGTCTAAGTGCTTGCCATCACCCTCCATTTCCCCACAGAAAAGCTCAGCCCATGTTCATCCTGGAAATTTGGAAGAAAAGTACCAAGACCAGCAAGAGTTGGGCTATAGACTGACCATCATGGAGCTGCTGCTTTCTTTCCACTCTTCCCAGGGACTTCTTCAAGGTGCAGAGGATGCTCTGTGGTTGTTACAGGTAAAACTCGTGACTAAATTGCACAGAACCAATCCTCAAGCAAAACCCCCAGAAATGCAACCACAAGTCGAGGAGAGGCCAAGGCACAGAGCTCGCTGGTGATTTATTGAAACAAACAAACAAAAAAAGGAGTTTCCTTCAGTGTGTCCAGACTTTAGGAGGTATGAGAACATAAATTTCAACAAAAGAGGATAAACTGCAAAAAGGAAGCCACCCCTTTGTCTAAGGAAGAAAAGAAAAATTCCAGGCTAATAAAGTCTTCCTAAATTAAGGTGAAAAACTTTGTACTGCTTCTGCCAAATGGAGTGTTGCAAACCCAAAAGTCACTTGTCCAGTCAGCCTCCTCCAACCCAAACATGGCTCCCATAGGAGAAAAGTGTGTATGTGGCCTGTCGTAACCATGTGCACAAAAACCAGGAGGAAGAAAATGAAGGTCTTTTTAAGAGCAGGAGGGCATCTTTGCAGGAGACTTCTGACATTTCTGGCTCAGGGACCTTATTCCTTGGACTACCAGCTACCAGTAGGTCCATCAAGTCATGAGGTAAGAGTTTACCTGAAAAGGGTGAGGGAGGGCTAGAACTAAGTTCTGACTCCATCATACTGAGAGGATGAATGCTTTCCCTTCTCCTGACCCCTTAGCCACACCCCACAAATCCTTCAAGACCCTTCAACTTCCGTCTTCACATGGAAGTCCCCTGGCTCCTTCATTCCTCCTGGATCTGAACATCTACTACATGTTACACTCTGAGTTGAAAAGCATTGATTCTGGAATTCTCACCCCTCTATTAGTTCTCTCTCTCCTGGTTTCAAACGTTTTATACTTCCTTTGATTCCCCCTTAGTGCTGCATAAAGAGTTGTCACTTGATAAATATCCTGATGATTCAGTAAAAGATTAAGGAGTTTCTGGATGTCAAGTTTACCTAAAAACAGAGAGAAGGAAAGGAGGATGAAGATGGAGTTGCCCTGGGGGAGAGAAACCCCCACGAAGCACCCCGGAGGGCATCCTTCCCTGGTAACAAGCTCTCTTTATCCAAGAGCAGAGGAAAAGCCTTACAGGAGAAAAGGTGTTATTATATGCATTGTGAATTCCCAGCATCGAAATGTACCATAAGCACACAGGCTCAAATTGCTGAGGCTGATGAGTTATTTACCTGAAATAACAGGACTTGGAGATGGTATACACACAACTGCCGGGAGCTTGGTAATGACTCACTGGAAGTCTTTTTCAGACATGCTGAAGGTTTGGCAAGAGTACATGCCACATGCAAGCCCCATTCGAACTTGTATCTGGTTTGCTTCGGAGTCTGGAACGTACTCCTCAGTCTCTTTCTTAAATCCACTCCTAAGAAGGGCCCAGAAAAATGCCACTGTCCATGGCGGCAGATTTCAGCATTGATCTTTTCTCTCCCCCCTCACATTCACAACTCTCAAGGTCTTCTTCTTGGCTGCTGGATAGAGTTGAAAGCCTGGCACATATGAGCCCTGCTTACTCAAGCCCAGTTTGGAAAAAGAAATCCAACCACAAAGGATATTAGGGGACAACTGTGGACATTAGAATCTGAAGCAGTCATAGGTAATGTCAAGAAATGACCACCCACTTTGTTGGATGCAATCATGGCAATGTGGGTCTGGAGGTAGGCTGATGTACTTGGGGTCCCAAAGTCTGCAATTTACATTGAAGTGGTTCACTAATGATCAAACATTTTTGTTAGGTAGACAGCGAAGAAGAAAGATGAAGTAAATGCCATAAAAATATTAGCATTTAGTAGATCTGTTTTGTGGATCTCTGTATGGCCCCTATTGCCCTCGAGTACGGAAGTGAAAATGTTCTTCAAGGAAATACACGTCAGAAGTTTTGTGTGTGATTGGAGATTGAGATCTAAAGGCCAGAACTAGGAAATGATGATCCTTGTCTCTCAATCCTAAACCATATGTAACATCTAGAATCACATGGCATCCCAGGCCAGGTAGTTTGAGACTTTTGTTTTGAATCTGAGATGTGAGTATCTGGGTATTTACTGCCACCGCCCCCCCCATTTTTTTGAGTTATGTGCATGTTTAGAAACAGTATGCCGATTCCTCAAAAAAAAATTACCATATGATCTAGCAATCCCACTTATCTGCACACCAGAAAGAAGTGAGAGTGGGAAGTCAAGCAGGTATCTGTACACCCATGTTCACAACAGCATTGTTCACAATAGCCAAAAGGCAGAAGCAACCCAAATGTCCAGGGACAGATGAACGGACGAACAGAAGTGGTATATCCACACAATGAAACATTATTTGGCCTTAAAAAAAAAGGAAGGAAATCCTGTCACGTGCTTCCACATGGGTGAACCTTGAGGACATTATGCTTAGTAAAATAAGCCAGCCACAACACAGCAAATACTGTATGATTCCACTAATATGGGGTACCTAGAATAACCAATTCATAGCGAGAGCAGGGCAGTGGTTACCAGCCACCGGGGGAGGAGGAGGTGGGAAGTTAGTGTTCAGTGGGTGCAGAGTTTCAGGTGGGGAAGATGAAGAAGTTCTGGATGCATGGTGGTGATGGTTGCACTTAATGTTAATTTATTAAATGCTACAAAAACCGTACATTTGAAATGATTAAAATGGGGGGTCCTGGGTGGCCCAGTCGGTTAAGTGTCCAACTCTCGGTTTTGGCTCAGGTCATGATCTCAGGATCCTGAGACTGAACCCCGTGCTGGGCTCTGCACTCAGTAGGGAGTCTGCTTGAGATTCTTTCCCCCTCCTTCTCTTTCTGTTTCTCCCTCCGCCCACTTCCACTGTATCCCTTCCCCCACTCGCATGCTCTCTCTCTTAAATAAAATTGTTAAAAATGACTGAAATAGTAAATTTCACATTATGCATGTAATTTACCACAATAACAAGGTTTCATAATGCAGAGTTGAAAGAAGGAAACTAGGTACACTAACAGTAAGCTTCCTCGGCCTGATCTTCAAGGCCATCTGGCTCTGCTGAGTGTTCCCACCCAGCACTGGGCCCTGTGCACCCCCCACAGCACCAGCCTCCTTGTGCCTTTCTTCTTGCTCATCCTGCCTTCTGAACTCTGTCCCTCTTGTCCATCTGTCAAATCTCCCCCTTCTGAGAGTCACACTCAGACGCCAGCTTTAAAAAATCACTTCAAAACTCTCCTGACCACAGCAACCCTTTCCTTCTCTGATTCCTGCTGCATATTATTTATATTCTCTGCAAATTCTTGTTTGCTCTTAAAAACAAAATCAATGCTTAGATACTGGCCAAGGCTGAGCACACTGTGTCTATAGTTCATTTGAAAGTCCCTGCAGATGTACAGGGGCATAAATTTTCTTGCAAGGAAATATGCCCATTAGAAAGGTTATGGTTAGCATGGGATTGAGAGCTAAAGGTCATAGCTGGGAAATTATGATCCCTACCTCAATCCCAAGCTTTACCTAACGTTTCTAACCAAATGTCATCTCAGGGCGGATCAGGCAGTCTCAGAATTTCTGCCTTTGGGGCGCCTGGGTGGCTCAGATGGTTAAGCGTCTGCCTTCGGCTCAGGTCATGATCTCAGGGTCCTGGGATCGAGTCCCGCATCGGGTTTCCCGCTCAGTGCAGAGCCTGCTTCTCCCTCTCCCTCTGCCACTCCCTCTGCTTGTGCTCTTCTGTCTATCTCTCTGTCAAATAAATAAATAAAATCTTTAAAAAAAAAAAAAAAGAATTTCTGCCTTTGAAAACCCAAAGGCAAGGTAAGTCAGGTTACAGAAGATAGCAAGTGTCCTTAAAACCCCGCCAGCCCCTGTCAGAGCTGGAGATGAGGCTGGTCCCTCTGGAGACAGAGACATGCGGGCAGAGAGTTCTGATTTCCCTAACAGGTAAAGATCACTTGATTCTGAGTGGGAGCTGATCCCTCCAAAACCACAGTAAGGTATTCTTGTGAATAGCATATAGGACGCGAAAACACAAACAAGCAAAAATTGGTCACTGAGCAAAAAGCCACCAAAGCTCGTTCACGGCAGCAAAGTGTGGGCGAGGCTTGGAGCTCACAGTGCACATGAGAAAGAATAACATTTCTGACTCAAACGGAGGAGGGTTGCCCCCAAAAAGCGGGAAAGAAGGGAGGAGGTGGGTTGCAGAGAGAAGTGATGATTTACCCTCTAACTCAATCTTGGCTTGTCCTGCTCTCATTCTTTCCTATAACCCTAAATGATTTTCTCTTCTTTTCTTGAAGGAAATTCGAACTTGAAACGAAATGGATTTTAGTGCTTGAAGTATTTCTAGGTGAGAAGCTAAAATGTCCCTTAGTGGTAATTGCTCAGGCCTAGAACAAGATGTTTTCCAGCACTGCACTTGGTCCCTGAAGGCCACCTCTGTCAGATACTGCTTCGTTCCCAAAGCAGCTGTATTTTTTTATTTTATTTATTTATTTTTTATTTTTTAATTATTATGTTATGGAGTGGTGGGTGTGGGAGGGATGGGGCAGCTGGGTGATAGACACTAGGGAGGGTATGTGCTATGGTGAGCGCTGTGAATTGTGCAAGACTGTTGAATCACAGACCTGTACCTCTGAAACAAATAATACAGTATATGTTAAAAAAAAAAAAGCTGTATTTTTTTTTTTTTAAGATTTTATTTATTTGACAGAGAGAGACACAGCGAGAGAGGGAACACAAGCAGGGGGAGTGGGAGAGGGAGAAGCAGGCTCCCTGCAGAGCAGGGAGCCTGATGCGGGACTCAATCCCAGGACCCTGGGATCATGACCTGAGCCGAAGGCAGTCGCTTAACCAACTGAGGCACCCAGGCGCCCAAAGCTGTATTTTTTTAAAGGAAAAGGAGAATCTCTCGTCATTTTCCAGAGATCCCAGGCAAGCAGATCAGATCCCATCCCAGCTGAAAGACAGGTCTCTGGAAACATCCTTTCTCCCCCAAAGTCTTTGAATGAGTCCTTGTTCAGGCCCAGAAGTTTCTTGTCGAACTGGAGACCCCCACACAAATGTCTCCATTCAGATTTATTTAGACACACTCTTCTAATAATTAGCATTCAAATTAGTATTGGTAAATACACTGGCTACTCTTTGACACTGTCCAAATAAAGTTCTGGAAAGAAAGGGGATTATCATTCTTTTGATGACTTTGACAGCATGGTGCGGCCTAGCAACAGCTGGTATAATCGGTGTACTAATGTGTGTCACTCCTGGTTAATCAGAGTCTCAAGGATCCAGGAACATCAGGGACTCCCACAGGCACCACCCACCCCAGCTCCAAGTGATGAAGACGTAAGAGCTCTCACTACTGTTTCTTTTACTATACTAAGTTGTGTACAGATACACCCTTTTTTCCATTAGGCTGTATAAATGGAAGTCCAGGCCAGAATATGATCCAGTTTCAAGATCAATTTACTAGACAGACCACTCCATGGGTCCAGAAGGGGCCATTAGGAGGGCAATATGACTCGCTCGTTATGGCAAGCTGGTGATAGAGTCATAGATACGCTTTCTCTTATTACTTTGTATGTTATGTAGGTAATTGACAGAAGAGCTACACATTTTGTACTATGAATTTTCTATTTATACCTCCTGGACCTAATAAGAATAGTGGTATCAGGAAAGAGGGATGAACTTGCTGGCATGTTCCTGCTGACTGGAGTTCAGAGTCAGGATTTTGTTTCTGCCAACATAAAGAAACCCAGGAAGGCCCAGTTTCCAGACCCAATTAACCAGGGTGCGGAGACATTACAACAGACTCAGCTGGGCTTTGGAGCCTAGGAAGATCTATTGAATCTTTACTGCTGCCAGGAGCAAGGTTACCACAACTCAGCGTTTGGACCATCGCAGGACACTAATGTGGGTACATTTGCAGAAATGGTGCTTTTAAAACATCTGCATTCTGGAGGGGTTTTGGAGGGAGAGAAGAAAAGATTTAATGTCCATAAAATATCCAATAATTAGCATACAAATTAGTAATGGTAAATACATTGGCTACTCTTCTACTTACCACCTCAAATTTAAAAGTTTGTGTAAGTTTATTGAGTTATAGTTGACAATTTAAAATTGTATATATTTAACATGTATGATCTGTAGATTTATACATTGTGCAATACCACAAACTAATTAACACATCCATCACCTCATATAATTACCCTTTTTGTTTGTTGCCTTGCAGTGAGAACTGTTAAGATCTACCCTTTTAGCAAATTTCAAGTATACAATACAATATTGTTTTTTTATTTTTTTAATTATTTTTATTTTTTTATTTTTAAAGATTTTATTTATTTATTTGAGAGAGAGAAAGATAGAGTGAGCATGAGAGGGGGGAGCGGGAGAGGGAGAAGCAGACCCCCTGCCGAGCAGGGAGCCCGATGCGGGACTCGATCCCGGGACTCCAGGATCATGACCTGAGCCGAAGGCAGTCGCTTAACCAACTGAGCCACCCAGGCGCCCGACGATACAATATTGTTAACTAGAGTCACATTGCTGTACATCAGGTCTCCAGAACTTACTTATTTTATGTAATTGAAAATTTGTATCCCTTGACTAGTATTTCCCCACATCGCCCTGCTCCCAGCTCCTGGTAACCATCATTCTACTTTCTGTTTGTAGGAATTTGACATTTTTAAGATTCCACATATAAGTGAAGATCATGCTGTGTTTGTCTTTCTGCCTCTGGCTTATTTCACTTAGCATAATGTCCTCCAGGTTCATTCACGTTGTCACAAATGACAGGATTTCCTTTTATGTGTACACATATACAGGACTATCATTCAGCTTTAAGACGGAAGGAAATACATATGTTATATATAATACATATAAATACACACACATATATATACACATACATGTATACACACACATTTCCTTTATCCACTCTTCTTTTGACCAACATCTGGGTTGTTTCCATATCTTGGATATGGTGAAAAATGTTGAAATTAACATGGGAGTTGCAGACCTCTCTTTGAAATACTGATTTCATTTCCTTTGGATCCATACCCAGAAGTGGGATTGCTGGATCACAAAGTAGTCCTGCCTGCAATTTTCTGAGGCACCTCCATGCTGTTTTCTATAAAGGCGGTACCAACGAAGACATCTGCAATTCCTGCAGTTTCCAGGAAACTGAGATACTTGATTTTACCCATGCGTGATTTGTGCAGCTCTTTGGAAATGAGTGGAAGTCTTGCTGACTCCTACCTAAATCAGCCCCATGCTGTATAAAATTTCCAGCACTGTAAAATTTCAGAACGCCACGGAGCTAGGCGTGTGACTGCTCACCAGGCCGGTGGGAAGACTTCATGCCAACCTGGAGTAGTTATTACTCTAGTCCTTTCAAACTAACTCCTCAACCTCTTCTAGGATTAGGTTTCTGGGTATCACAGTAGGGTCCTTCTGACTGGCAGGAAGAGGCTTAGGCAAGGAGCATAATAGCTCAGGAGGAAGAAACAATGAATCGGCTTCCTTGTGGCTGGGAAGAAATCAGCACGAATCAGTTAAAGTGACAGGAGTATTTTCCACCTGGAGAAAAGTAGCTCCATCTTTAGTGAGTTCAGTTACACTCACAGCAAAGCCGGTGGTCCCATCAGTGACACCCTTTTGCAAGCAGAAAGGCTTATCATTTATGGCAGACACACATCCCCCGCCAGAGTCTGTTTGGGTGATGTGATGGAGGCCAGTCAAGGTGAGTTGGGAGGCCCTACTATGAGCCTGGAGTGGTACCAGGTCTGGAGGAACCAAGACACACCTAAGCAGCTTCCTGTGGCTCCCTGGGAACCCTTAGGTCACCTGACAGACACGCAAGCTGAAATAATAATATCCCAGTAAGGAGAGCTGTCTTGCGGGCAGAGAGACCTTCCCTAAGTCATCGAGATGTACTCAAATCCCAGAATAAACACAGCCTGACAACAGTGAAACCACACAGACCAAAGAGTCAGCTGCAGGGAAGCTAAAAGGGTGTATGGCTTGGCAACTTCAGCTGGTAAGTACAGGTGAGGTGGAAGAGGTATTTAGAGGGCAGGTGGGCAGAGGGTGAAGAAGGGGGCAGCCAGCAGGATGACCGTGGGGGCTGGGAGACGACTGCGTGAGTTTCAGGTTGTGTGACAGAAGAACAGAGCAAGAGTGGGTGGATGCGAGGCCCAGAAATGGAACAGCTGTGGGTGAGCCATGTGGTGACAAGAGACAAGTGTCAGGCCACGGGGACTGGTGGCGGGAGGCGGTGGGCGGGCAGAGGGAGTCCATGCCCCCTGGGTGGCAGAAATAGGTGAATGTGTGAAGGCTTCATGCTTTCCCTTTATTAAAAAGGGGTCTGGGGCGCCTGAGTGGCTCAGTCGTTAAGTGTCTGCCTTCGGCTCAGGTCATGATCCCAGGGTCCTGGGATCGAGCCCCACATCGGGCTCCCTGCTCAGCGGGAAGCCTGCCTCTCCCTCTCCCACTCCCCCTGCTTGTGTTCCCTCTCTCGCTGTGTCTCTCTCTGTCAAATAAATAAAATCTTAAAAAAAAATAAAATAAAATAAAAAATAAAAAGGGGTCTGAGGGGCACCTGGGTGGCTCAGATGGTTGGGCGTCTGCCTTCGGCTCAGGTCATGATCCCAGGGTCCTGGGATTGAGTCCCGCGTTGGGCTCCCTGCTCGGCAGGGAGCCTGCTTCTCCCTCTCCCTCTGCCTCTCTCCCCACTCCTGCTCTCTCTCTCTCTCTCTCTCTCTTTCAAATAAGATAAATAAAATTTTTTTTTAAAAAGGGGGTCTGCTTCAAAGGAGCGCCTCCCTCCTGAAAACCTCTTCAAGGTCCTGGTCAACAGTGGAATAAGAAAAGATGGCCAGGAGGAAGGATACATCTGTCCCCAAATCCATTTTAGGCTGGGAAATGTCGTTCTGTAATTTACTTCTGACCTATTTAGATTAACTAGAAAGAAAGTCTGCAGCCCCAGGAAGTCAGAAGCAAGAGGAGAATTTCTTCCCCTGACTGAGAAGTTATGAGCCCAGTTATGAGGAGCTAAGGGGATTCCACAATACCTTCTTCTGAGTGTTCCTCATCTGTAGACTATGTAATAGGTACTTGAAATATGGAGTTCTTGTGAAAATAAAAGATGCTACATGTGAGGTGTTTAGCCTAATATCTGACACACTGTAAATGCTCAATGAAACAAAATAAATATTATCTAGGGTTCTGTGCACTCTAATATTCTGAGGTTCTATGAAATCCTGTCAAAACTAGTTTTATCTTCCTCCCAAGTAGGAGGACTGTGAATGCCCCGAAATTGCACGCAAAGTGGAGATTGTAGGAGACTCGCCTGCCTAGCTCACAATGTTCTCCCTATTTCTGGGAATGGCCTCATGCTACACAAAATGGATCTTAATGAGCATGCCACCCTTCTGGTGTAGTTGACTGGACTGACTCAAGCTAGGACAATGAACGTCTTTCTCTTGCAGATTTCTGAAGTTTGGGGGCAGATGTGGACATTGGGGCTTCTTGGAGCTGGGTCAGAAAGAAAACCCCCCCTAAACTCCTGAGCCCCTGGGGCTGCTCTGGTTCCTGCCCCGTTCTTATCTACATTGCTTACCTCTTACGCTATTCTGTGAGCTACTCCAGCATCCTTCTTTTTTTGTTTACATTGGCTGGAGTTGATTTCCATTGCTTACAAACCAAAGATGCACACATGTATGTCCATGATCACATTATCTAGAAAGAAGATCCACAGTTTTCATAATAGTTACAGAGTATTCTTGACTTCACCCCAGCATGACTAAAACCCAGGATACAAAACCCTCATGTAAGAAGGTAATAGCTCAACAGAGAGCAGAAGTAGCATGCTATTTGATTCACTGGAAAGCAAAGTTCCGAGACTGGATTTTAATGCTTTTGACTTCTCCCATACTTCAGAGTCCAGGAATGGTGCTGAAGTTTCTGCCAAGTCCCCAAGCAACCCTCTGTACTAGAATGCCACCAATAAGTAGATATGATTTTTAAGTCACAAGTCTTCCTAGGAGAAGAAAGAGCTGAAGGAGGAAACAGAAAAGACTAATTATATCCACAACAATTCAAAGCCTAGGAGATGGAAGCAAAATTTCAAAACCCCGTAAGTCTTCTAGAGGCCACCTGCCCACGGGACCCCCAGGTTTCTGGGTTCTGTTATTGTGATGAATGCACAGAAGAAAAGTAGAGGATTGTGGTGCCAAGTCCAGAGACCCAAGGAAAATCTTGTCATTGTTACATACTGAATTTAAAAAGAGGCCCCAGAAGATGGAGAGTCTGATGATCTCTTTGTAGCAGAACAAAGCCTAGGTGAGGCTTAATTATGTATATAGAACTCAAGGGATCTGGCTCAACTTTAAGGGCTGGTCTTGCAACATGTTATTCTATTTCTGTAATGGACACATTGCATGATCTCAAGATGTAGCATAATTAAGGACCCCGAAACATCAGGTACAGAGGCATGAGAGTTATTTAGAAAATATGAAAAGCAGGGAAAGGCTTCTTTTCTTGGTGGGAAAAAAATCGAGGCAACCTTTTCGAAAACTCATATAAATTTAAGTTAGGATGGTCACTTGCAGGCTAGAATGCCTTGGGTTTAATTTTGAATTTAGGGATTCATAACAAACTTAGAAAGAAGGTTTATCTGGGAACAAAGGAATGTGGAAAGGGTGATGTAAGAATACTGGTGTTCTCTCTCAGGGTAAGCAGACTAATTATGTACAATGGCTTTCCACACTAGAAAGTCTATCAAAATACTAGATGATCAGTGAGATGTGGAGTACAACTTGACCTACAGAAAGTGGTGAGAACACATTTTGAAACATATAAATATACAACTCAAGAGAAAATAGCTATATAACCCTATTAAAAGTGGGCAAAGGACCTAAAAAGACATATTTCCAAAGAAGACAAATGGCCAACCGATACACGAAAGGTGCTCGACATCATCAATCATCAGGGAAATGCAAATCAAAACCACAAGGAGATATCACCTCATACATGTTAGGATGGCTATTATCAAAAAGACGAGAGAAGAGAATGCCGGCGAGGACGTGGAGGAAAGGGAACCCTCATGCACTGGTGGTGGGAATGCAAACTGGTAGGGCTACTATGGAAGACAATATGGCGCTTCCTCAAGAAATTAAAAATAGAACCACCACATGATGGATCAATTCCACTTCTGGGTATATATTCAAAAGGGATGAAATCATTATCTCAGAGAGATACCTGTACTCCCATGTTCACTGCAACATTATTCACAACAGCCAAGACATAGAAACAACCGAAGTGTCCATCAATGGAAAAATGGATAAAGAAAATGTAGTGCATGTATACAATGGAACATCATTCAGCTTTAAGGAAGGAAATCCTGTCCTGTCCGATGACACGGACGAAATTGGAGGATGTTATGCTAAGTGAAATAAGCCAGACAAAGAAAGACAAATACTGCATGTTATCACTTATATGTGGAATCTAAATAAATAAGTAAAGTTGAACACATATAAACAGGGATTAGAAAACTGGTTTGCCAGGGGCTGGGGGGTGGGGAAATAGGGAGAGGTCAGTAAAAGGGTAGAAACTTTCAGTTACAGGATGAATAAAGTCTGAGGATCTAACAGAACATGGTGACTACAGTTAATAATACTGTATTGTACAACTGAAATCTGCTAAGAGACTAGAACTTAAACATTCTCTCTCTCTCTCTCTCTCTCTCTCTCTCTCACACACACACACACACACACAAAGTTAAGTATGTGAGGTGATGGATGTGTTGATTAATTCAAAGGGGGCAATCCCTTCACAACGTATATGAAAGCATCACGTTGTATATTTTAAATGTCTTACAATCTTATTCATCAATTATATCTCAGTAAAGTTGGGGGATTATAAAAAATATAGGAAGATGGGTAACTATGCCAGTGAACAGTCTCCTCCACATGTTAAAAACAAAAGCAATTCTAAGAGCAATGATTCAACACCAGGGTGACCTCAAACCAAGCGAAGACATCAGTGGCAGCTAAGGAATCAAGGTCGAACTGCAGCCTCCCACTCTGGCCCTGCATAGGCACTGCTTGGGGCAGAGAGATGGGTTTGTTCTCCAGGTATCCGAGGGGAGTGGGGTGGGAGGACATGGCAGGGAAAGGTACAAGGAAGGAGGTAAGGGAGCTTCTCTGCTTTCACATTGGCAGGTGTTACTATGATTCCTGCATGTGCTCAAGAGCCTCTAGAGACACAGAAGAACTCACTACTTTGCTGAGGCACAACTTTGAATTGGGGGTATCACGGGTCTTGTTTGTGGGAATGAATCATTGAGCCAGGGAGAAAAGTGAGTCTACTACCTGGCCTACCCAGCTCAATGCATTAGGGCTGTTTTCTCTGTCGTTACACATGCATTAACACTCATAAAGTGATTATTCTTCAAAATTGCCTTTCTTGTGAAAAAAATAGTCCATTAAAGGAAGGCAAGTGCTAATGCTGATAATAGATGAGAAGAAGTCTCAGAAAGCAGTAATTTTTATATAATAAAAAGCGGAATTCTGAGTTTGGCCGATTAGACACGTGAAATAAACAAGTTTGCTTACCGGGACTAGGGAAATTAGAAAATATAATTTGAATGTTCCAGCCAGGGCAAAGGCTATAATTTACTGGGGAATTTTTAATGATGTGCTAATATTCACAAATCTCGGGACCTATCCCTTCAGAATCACTGGACTGTCAGCTCTAGGAGGCAGACTTCGGTACTTCACAGAATCCGGATTCCTAAAGCAGAGCCTGGCGTACAGAAGGTTGAGAGACAGGTAGCAGCCAAGAAATGCAGTGCCTAGTGGTTCATAATGAGGAATTTGGATGTTGATCTAAGTGCAACAGGAAGACTTTGGACATTTTTACACGGGAAGGATACGATATGATTTGTTTTAAACACTCTGGCTGCTAAATAGAGAATAATGATAGTCTAGGAAGAGCATTGGTAGAAGAAGGTAGACCAGATATCCCTATGGAGAAGGCTACTGGAATAGACCAAGCAAGGGACAGCTGTGGCCTAGATTTGGGGGCTGTCAAATGGTTCAAGATACACTGGAGACCAGAGCCAACAGATGTACTGATGGACTGGAGGTGGTACTGAGGAAAGAGAAATCAAGCATAATTTGAGCAACAGGGTGCCATTAACTGAGATAGACAAGACAGAGGAAGGAACTGGTTTGAAGGAGGAGAATCCAGTTCTGTTGGGGCATGCAAAGTTTGAGATAAATATTAGACACTGTGTGAAGATGTCAATTAGACATCAACTGGATAGCAGAAGGTGTCAGATCCTGAAACTCTGAGAGGTAAATAGGATTGGAGATTTAAATCTAGGACGAAAAAATCAGTGCCTGAGGCCTACTCTGAATTAAAAATGGAAAATGGTCTAGCCACAAGAGTGTAAACACATTCAATTCCCCTCAGCTACAAAAAAACCTTATTATCCTCGTGGTCAAAAAGGAAGAATATGAATTGTCATTGTCCTGACACAGGAAAGTCCTTCCTACACTTGTCAAACTATTCTAATAACCCCAAACCTCAAAGAAGTGGTTAGGATTTGTTTGTTTTTTTAATATTAGCTACCGAGGCCCCCATTTTCTTTGTTCATTTATATATATTTGAGACTCATTATGTCTCCAATAAGACAAGGTTGGGGGATATGAAAAGAAGGGAAATAGAAGCGGGCTTTTTAAATAATTTATAGACAGAAGTATTTGGCATTCAGGCAAGTCAAGGAAGAAATATGGAAAATGAAAGTTGCTTCTTCTAAGGAAGGAAAAATTCCCACACAACACTTAGCTCTCTGACAAATCAAGTGTGGCACAAGAAAATCAAATGGAAATGATTTCTACTACTACTACTGGGAATGAGTCCACATATTTACTCAGAATGGGAGGCTGACATTGTCCAGTACTGGCTTAAGGATGTAGACGAATTTAAGAAATCTGAGCAAGGCCATTGCTAAACTACAAGACTCAGACTGGGTGGGTGAGGGGAACATCGCTGAATTACATGTAACAATCACCGTCACGTTGATGCTGGTTCCGCCTGCCCCAAATTCTGGGATCTGGAACACTTCCATTCACCTTACCTCACTCACTGTAACATCATCGGATAGTGAAGTAAGTGTACAAAAGAAATATGCTGTGTATGCAGGTCAGATGTGGATTGTGCTAGACACAGGTAGGGAGACAGCGACGGGTCTGTCACTCAGGGCTCTGTAGCTACATATCAGCCTCCGTAATACCCAGTTACAGGTCTGTCTGCTTCAAGATACAGATCAAAGTCCGAAATTTCCTGACAGAGAGGTAAGAGTTTCTTTTCCAAGATGATACCCTGCCTCTAAAATGTAATGCCATTAATACGCTGAGCCTACTTCACCTACAATGTAACGGTCAGCTGAAAAGATCTAACACAGCTGAGGATGATTATAACTTATAGGAATTTTACCTTAAAGATCAGGATGATGGGCTTTCAATTAATACTTGCTTGTAGAAAGCACAGGATCCTTCCCCAAACACTTACACATGCACACAACAAAAACAATAGAGTCCGATTTTTACTGTTAGCAGGGAAAGGAACATGTAATTCTTTTTTTTTAAAGTTTAATCAAATTACTGGGACTGTATCGAGCCCAAAATTATCTTAATAGTATATAACATTCTATTCGAGGGAGACACTTGGTAAAATGTATATTCTGGTCGGAAAGGCAAAAATACTAATAACCTAAAAAAATTTTATATAAAACCCACCAGTTTAGATATTACAAAGACGTGGACATGGGATATCATTTTCTAAAAGGGGAGGAAGGTTCCTACAATTGAATATCAGTAAGATGGTGTCTCCTTTTCAATTGCTTTAGAAAGGTCTACACACAGACATACACACTCACACAGAATATGACTGAAAGATTCAGTTATTCCAAGTGTTTTGCTATCAACCTGAAACATTCAGATATTTCCTATGTTCAGATTTTTGTGTACAGCCAACAAATAGCAACATAATTGACCTTTTTGCTGTCTCCCCTTTAAACATTGCAAAACAAAAATCCATCCTACATTACTGAAGTGATTAACACAAATGCATGAAGACTTTAATCAAGTAGCCCCCCAAACATACATCTAGGCCTGAAAATTTTGTCATCGAAACATGCATTTTTAATATTCAACTAGATTTGTTTTCAAATTCACATTCATGGGTAGGGGCAGAGCGCTCAGTAACTTCTTAGTCTACATCTAGAGTAGGAAAAATAGATGGGTAAAAAAAGATACCCAATGTGAAGTTCTGCACGCTTACACCCATTTCCAAATTCTCCAAACGTAAAAGAATTTTCTGCAAGAATCATAACACACCTGAACATTCTCCCAATTTGATAAAAATCTCCCACGAACTTTCTCAGTGTTAGCCTGAACCAGAAACTTTTCTTTCTCATGTAATGACACCCGTGATCGGGAACACGAGCGGACCACTTTGAAAGCAACAGTTATACAAACAGGAGAGGCTCTTGCACTGGATGTGTGGGGTCGGTCCCACTCTGCAGCCATAAGGGAAGGGATGTCCACTAGGGAGGACAGCTCAGCGGGCTGTTTTTTATTCTTCTGCCACCCATTCTCCAGTAGCGACGAAAGATCCATGGAAATCAAAAGTACCTCCTGTAAGGGAAGACCACTTCTCTAATAAAACAAGCTGGGGGATGGGCATGAAGGAGGGCACGTGATGTGATGTGATGTGTATACACACCCGTTGAATCACTGGACACGACATCTGAAACTAATGAGGTACTATATGTCAGCTAATTGAATTTAAATTAAAAAAAAAAACAAAATAATTTTTGCAAGTTAAGCACAGGAAGGAGGATGTCCAGGTTCGTCAAAGCACAATGCAGAGGAGTAGGGGCTCATCAAGGGCCCCGGGGCTCCATGACCCTGAGTGTCAGCTTTCCCTTAGGGTCCTTTCACTTTGTTACCAGCTCCCCCAAAGCCACGGCCCTCCCATGTGCTGTTATCCAATGATGCTCTTTCAAAAGTGGAAAAAATAAGGTTCCCTCGGCTCAGCTAAAATTAACTACTGCTCTCAGTGTTTTGGGGTGGGGGGCAGTACAGAGCTGCTTTTTGTAAAAATTAAAACCATATGGGTTGGACTCAGTGACTCACTCCAGAGAATATAGTATGGAAAGGGAAAAATAGTAACTGTCAAAAACAGTACCTAGAAAAATAGTAGAGACCTTTCAGATCCTACCTTCACCAAGTGACCAAGGTTAACTTAACCAGTGATAAGCTGTGTTGCCACCATGCAGCCCGTCCTATAATGCAGTAAGAAGGGCACCTGACCTCTGTGGAATTCTTCCCTTAAGCCTACGACCCCTTTCTAACGATGAGAAACACAGCAGACAAATCCAGAATGAGGGACAGCCTGCAAAATACCTGAGCAATATTCTTCAGAAGTGTCGAGGTCATGAAAATAAGGAAAGACAGAGAACCTGTGACTCAGACTCGAGAGACCACACAGACCTGATGATTAAATGCAATGTGGCATTGTGCAGCAGGAAAGGGACATTAGGAGAAGTGGTAAAAATCTGAATGAAGTCTGGGGCTTTGTTAATGGTAATGCACCAATGTTAGTATCTTAGTTTTGACAAATGAACTATGGTAACGTAAGGAGTTCACATTAGGGGAAACGAAGGCAGGTTATACAAGAACTCTCTTTACTAACTTTGAAAACTGCTCTAAAACAAAAAGGCTATTTAAAAAAAATCTGTGCGGGCGCCTGGGTGGCTCAGTTGGTTAAGCAACTGCCTTCTGCTCAGGTCATGATCCTGGAGTCCCGGGATCGAGTCCCGCATCGGGCTCCCTGCTCAGCGGGGGGTCTGCTTCTCCCTCTGACCCTCCTCCCTCTCATGCTCTCTCTATCTCATTCTCTCTTGCAAATAAATAAATAAAATTAAAAAAAAAATCTGTGCTCCAAAAGACTCAATAGATCTTAACACAAAATGAAATCTTAATTCTTTCTTGATATGTTTTCTCAATGGTGATTTCCTAAAATAAGAGAAACAGTCTTTGTGCGTTATAGAAAATTACAGAATATACACAAGCAAGAACAAAAAGCCGAAATGTCACATTTCTACCAGCTAGAAATCAACTGCTACTACCTGAGCACATCATCTCTTTCTGGCTCTTCCTAGCATTTATATACGTATATAATTACCAATATGAGATCTTGTGGTGCGTACCATCTGGTAGCTTTTTTAGTCAATGATTTCTTTGCCTCTATTTCAGTAAATTTCATATCATCTAATACATTTACCATATTCAACGTTCCCCCGACATATCCTTACAGCTTCTTTGTTCAAATCAGTATCCAGTCCAGGATGATGGCATTTGATTATTGTGTCATTTAAGTATTTTTAAATCTAGCAATTTTCCCTTTTGACCCTGATTTGTGAAGACCCCAGGCCAGTGGTCCTGCAGAATGTCTTAGCCTCTAGATTTATGTGATTACTTCTTTCTGGTGATGCTTAACTTGTTCTTCTATCCTTCATATTTCTTAGCAACTGAAAGAACTATCTAAAGTCTCAATGGATTAATGTTAAACTTTTTTTTCTAGGAAATATTGTAAGTGATGTTTTGGAGTTGTGCTCAATGACATCCAAAAACACATACCATCAGGTTGTTACCATGAGTGATGTTATGATTGTGTACCATATTAGAGGAGAATAATCTTTTTCCTATATTGTACAATTATGCCTACCTCTTGAGACCAGAAAGTACTGTGGTAGTCGGTGTGATTCTGTCAGTATAGAAAATATCCATTTCCCTAATAGCTACATATCCAGTGATTTTCATTCCAATTAGGGATACTCGCCTGACTCAATACATTCACTGGGATTCGTGAAATGATTTAAAAAATTATTTCTATAATTATTAGTTGGCTTTCCTCTGTAAAGTAGAACATACCCTAATCATGTGGGTCTATACAGTTACCCTTAAATACAGTTCCTACAGAAAAGACAGGAAGAATGCTGGCTGAAGCTTCTACTAAGCACTAAGGAAGAACGAAAGGGAGATAAACGCTCAAAGTATTACAAATGTAACACAGAAACTTGGTTTACAAAGACTAAATATGTGCCCAGAGGACTGGTACAACTTCAGGGTCCCCATGTGGCTGGTCACATCTAAATACCTCCAGGCTGATGGCCTAGAGGCCTGTCCCTGTCGGTTGCTCACCAAGGCTTGCTTTATTTCTCTTTTATGTCCAACAGTCTGGCCTCTTCCCCAAGAACAATCTCTTCCCTTAAGTGAGACACACACACCTCCTAATTAATATGGCGGCCTATTAAAGAACCACAACCTCCAAAAAACCAAGAATTACACAGAGTAACAGGGGGTTCATTTCTTTGTGGCTTCCTTAACAGAAAATGGTGCAAGAACTCCTGGAATCAAATTATTTCCCCTGGAACACAACTATCACCTGCTGTAATAAGAAACAGGATAGAATACAGTTTGCTTCTAACACAGACGTTAGTCCTGTCTGCTAAAATCAGCATCATAAAAGGTTTCTACTATATTTTGAACTCCCATGTCTTTTTCACTTAAAAATAAGGCTAGTATCCAAAATCTATAAAGAACTTATCAAACTCAACACCCAAAGAACAAAGAATCCAATCAAGAAATGGGCAGAAGACATGAACAGCTATTTTTCCAAAGAAGACATCCAAATGGCCAACAGACACATGAAAAAGTGCTCAACATCGCTTGGCATCAGGGAAATCCAAATCAAAACCTCAATGAGATACCACCTCACACCAGTCAGAATGGCTAAAATTAACAAGTCAGGAAATGACAGATGTTGGCGGGGATGCAGAGAAAGGGGAACCCTCCTACACTGTTGGTGGGAATGCAAGCTGGTGCAACCACTCTGGAAAACAGTATGGAGGTTCCTCAAAAAGTTGAAAAAAGAGCTACCATACGATTCAGCAATTGCACTGCTGGGTATTTACCCCAAAGATACAAAGGTAGGGATCCGAAGGGGTATGTGCACCCCGATGTTTATAGCAGCAATGTCCACAATAGCCAAACTGTGGAAAGAGCCAAGATGTCCATCAACAGATGAATGGATAAAGAAGATGTAGATATACAGTTGTATATATATACATACACACACACACACAATGGAATATTATGCAGCCATCAAAAGGAATGAGATCTTGCCATTTCCAACGACGTGGATGGAACTGGAGGGTATTATGCTGAGCGAAATAAGTCCAACAGAGAAAGATGTGTATCATATGACCTCACTGATATGAGGAATTCTTAATCTCAGGAAACAAACTGAGGGTTGCTGGAGTGGGGGGTGGGGTGGGAGGGATGGGGTGGCTGGGTGATAGACACTGGGGAGGGTATGTGCTATGGTGAGCGCTGTGAATTGTGCAAGACTGTTGAATCACAGATCTGTACCTCTGAAACAAATAATGCTATATATGTTAAGAAAAAAAAAAAAAGAAAGAAGATAGTAGGAGGGGAAGAATGAAGGGGGGGAAATCGGAGGGGGAGATGAACCATGAGAGACGATGGACTCTGAAAAACAAACTGAGGATTCTAGAGGGGAGGGGGGTGGGAGGATGGGTTAGCCTGGTGATGGGTATTGAGGAGGGCACGTTCTGCATGGAGCACTGGGTGTTATGCACAAACAATGAAACATGGAACACTACATCAAAAACTAATGATGTAATGTATGGTGATTAACATAACAATAAAAAATTAAAAAAAAATAAGGATCTAACTTTGACGACCTCTATGCAGGTGCAATCAAGACGGATGTAATGGAAGGGTTTACTTTTTGCAATTCACATGGCACATCACAATGACCCTGAAATGACAGGGTCACTATTTTCAGGCTGCAAGCAGTCTCAAATATGGGCCACATCAAAACCTTTCCATTGTGTCAGAGTCTATCAAGGTTATATAATCATAAGCATAATTTACTCATGTTAATTATTCAAGTCACAGGGAGATGGACCAATGCTTACAAGGTACAAAAGAGCAAGTGAAAGCAAACAGTAATACTCATCATCCAATATAGAAAGTGAGATGGTGATCCACCCATCAAATATGCAAAACTCAGAAGGGAAAGCATTTGCCGGTATCCAAGGATAAGTTAAATTATGAAAAAGCATATGGAAATAGGAAGACAAACTCAAATCCCAGACGTGGGATGTGGGGACAGATACCTTAAGACAAGGACAAAGTGCATACTGAAGAGAATGTGCAGGTGTGATGGACTCTGGGATTTTGTAAAAGTCGGTATGCTGCCTCATTACATTCAGCATCCCTGGAATCTTAGGGGTGCAAGCTTCCTAGTAATGATCTGGTCTCTCAGATTAAATTTTCACAAATTCTGTTTAAATGCCAGAGATGAATATACAGCCACAGAGGAGAATGGCCTGCAAAAGTAAACACCAGCATAAAATCAAGTGGCAAGTTGCCCATCTGGGAAAGGAAGTCCCAAGAATGGTTAAGTGAACATCACATGAGGCGACGCAGGGGAGTTCTTTGGAAATGGCCATGACACAAGCAGGAGAGACTCTCCCACCAGGTGCCTGTGAGGGGTTCTGAGCTGCTCCCACGGAGCCATGCTCACCCTGCGCCCTCTCAGCCCACTCCCTCCCTGGACCACTTTTCCTGACCTACCTCCACGCTCAGATGGAGACAGCAAGGAATAGGTGCAAGAAGATTTCTTGCAGAAGAGAGTCTGGGAGTGCTGTCTACACTGCATACCTGTATCTGTAAGCCCGTAAGAGATGATAATTTTAAACAGTGGTTAGCCAAATCGGGTGTCTGGTGTGCTGGAGCACCAGTGGAGACCCTAGGAGATGCCACGGGCTCTCCCATTACAGTCCCAGAAGCCAGCTGGTGGAGTCCTGTTTAAATGCTGATTGCCACTCAAGAAGTATGGAGGAGGCACCATGAGGCAGGGAGGGTCCTCTAAACATCATGGCCACGTTCTTCCTCATCTGCAAGTCCATCCCATAAAGATGGGTTTGCTGCATAACTAACCATTCACCCACGTGAGGAACTCAGTGGTGCAGTGGGGGCCCCCTTTTCACAAATTTCAGGTTCACGTTCTGGCTGCTGAGCAGAGGTTTCAATACTTTCAGTCCCCGACCTATGGACTCAGGTGGAAAACCAGCAAACAGCCCTGTAGGGCATTCTGTGGTATGCTGCCCAACTGCTCTTCAAGACCAAGACCTGACCTTCCACAGCTGTCAGGAGTGGTGGCTGCAGGAGGCTCACAGCTGAGCCCTCTCCTGGAGCTGCCCTCGTCCCAGGTTATGCCCCTGCCCTGGGTGCAGCCTGCATCCAATGACCAGTCAATGGGGCGGGGGGTGGGGGCGTCATCCCCTTGTCTCAAGTGAGACTTCTCTGAAGGGCCACCCAAGCTCTAGAGCACTTCATGGGCAGTGGTAGCCAGATTAGTGCGTGTCTGAGAGACAGGGAAGGAGAGGAATTGGACGACCCTTCTGTTGCAAAAAGGAGAAAAGATGTGGATGGCTAGCTGGCAGGGAAACGTGGGTTCAAGAGGAGGCTTTTTTAAGATGAGAAAAGTAGCAGATATGTGTATGCTCCTGAGGTCAATCCAATGGGGAAAAAAAAAGAAAGAGGGGATTAGAGATTGGTGGAGAAGTGGCAGAGCAGTGTGGTGAGTTGTCGAGAGGAGAGGGGGTCTAGTGGGGCAGAGGGACCGGCCTTCGGTGGGAGGATGGGGGAAGCAGGTTGTAGAGGTGGGCAGATGGGCTGAGGTGGCTTTAGGCAGTGCACGATGGGTATTCTAGCCCCATTGGCAAGTCTGTCTCTAATGAGGAGATGTATGCTGGGGGTTGCAGCCTTTTAGACTTGGAGTATTCTGGTCTCATATATCTTGGTCTCACCAAAGAGAGACGAAGATGCCCAGGTTGTCTGAGCCTAATGCCATAATACCCCGTTCCACCTAGCCCTACTTATTCTTATTCCATGATCATATGGTAACTTCTGTTGGTTTCGGTTCTGCCTTGGTCACAGATGTGCCTACGTGGGAAAAAACAACTGGTCATAGGCTACTGGGTACTCCTCCCCATGTAACCATTCACCTGTCCATGTGAGTGCACAATCCAGCTTTCGGGTTATCTACATTAGTCCTCTGAACTTGGTCATCGTGCATCCTGTCAGGGAAGATGGATCCATCCTCAAAATGCCAACACCATCATGCTTCTGAGCCATACGACTAAGAGCAGCATCTAGTGGCCAAGTAACAAATGCCCTAGCCTAACTTCAGATATGTGCGCATCTTCTACATATGCCATGTACAAAGAAGGCGGCTCTTCTTTTCCAATACTTGGGAGCAATTAACCAACCGCAATGGGGTTGGCCTGGCAAAAACAACTCCTATTAAATATTAGCAAATGTCACAGAGCCAGAGTCTGAAATGTCTTGCCCTTCCTGTCCAAATCTCACTCACTCTCCAAGACCCAGCATAGGTTCTCTTCCTCTCCAGGGAATCCTCCTCAACTATTTCAGGCTAAATGAGGTTCTCCTTCTGCTGAGCACAAATGGAACCCCATGCCTGTTACCTACACTGGGACACCTTATCACACATTGCTGCTTTATACAACCATCTGTTGCAGTGTTTGTCTCCTTACCTGGATTAAAAGCTCCTTGAGAGCAGAGGTCATGCCCTATGCATTTTGTTCCTATTTCTCAAAGCTCAGCAATGTTCCAGGGCTAGTCACCTAGAGCATGAGCTCAGTTCAGTCAAGTCCCACTTACCAGTGTCAATCCCTTCTCTTGGGTTCCTTGGCCACCACTCTTGTCATCCTAAGATTGGATATCCTAAGATCTTTCCTTTGAGTGAATCCCTCTGCAAGTTTCCTTTTCTTTCTTCTGCCACTCCTATTATACTTCCTCCATCTCTGTGCTTCAGTGACATGCCTGGGGACTCCCCTCACAGTCCCATCTGGCTCCAAGACCCTCCTACCTGGGGCAGAGCCTCCAGCGCTTACCTCAGGCCTGGAAATGCAAACCCCTGAAGCATCCATTGTTATCAGGGATGAATGAAGGCTGAGTCTGCCTTGTCCGGAGAAGCAGGATCAAATAAGCAGAGGCCTGCCCCTTGTTTTTGCTTTCCTATTGTTCTGTTTTTCTCCAAGCTGTAGGATTCCATGAACCTCTTCAACCAGTAGAATATTTCTCCACTTGCCAGGCATATTTCCATTTCATGGTTTATTTAAAAGTCGTGTTGAAAAACCCATTGTGGCTAAGAGGTAGGAAGCAATCCTGGCTCCAGGGGACAGATGGAATGACCCACTGGGATTCTGCCACGTCGGTTCTCGAGAGAGAAAGTGGCAGAATGTATTTGTCTGAAGTGAATTTCTGTAAACCTGGGCTCACAGCCAGTCCGCACAGCGCAAGCTCCATTAGTAACATGGGGGTAAGTTGCTTCCCTGCTCAGCATTCTCACTCAGGGAGAAAACCGAACACCTACCTTTGAATTTTCCATTTTGCTCAGACATACAAACAAGGAAGTAAACAGGAGGTCAGCCATTTTAGATGGCTGGAGGAGCCCAGAAACCCTGCACGGAGTCACTGCTTTGAGAGAAAGTCCGTGCCGGAGACGCAAGCAAATTTCACCTTCTCTGTGATATTTATTCTCCTTTATACACACCCCGGCAAAAAAAAAAAAAAAAAGAAAATTAAAAATTAAAAAGGAGATAATTGCTAGACAGTCACTATAAGACATTACAGCCTCCTTCATTAAGTCAACAAACAAATCCTGCTTATCTGTACCTTGTGGGGAATGAGTAAAGCCAATGGGGAAGAAAACAGCAAAGGGATCACAACCGAGAAGCCAAGTTGAGGCTGAAGGGATGCTTACCCTTCCTACAGTGCAAAAGCCTCTTAGAGGGCTATGTTAGGGGCATAGGGCAGCAAGTAGGGTCCCCAGGCCTCATCTACGGGAGGGGCCCCTGGCCTCCCAGCTTCGTTTTCCCACCACGAAGGAAATGGGGTCTTTCCTGTCATGTCACTCACTCACTGATGATGCCCTACGTGAGGGGTTTTCTTTGTTCAGACTGAGCTGTCGGGGGATCAAAGCAGGAACAGCACGGTCCCCTCAGGAGAGAGCCAGGTAGAGGAGGAGACAGCAATGCAGAGGGAGTCTGGGAATGTTTCCCACTCCGCTGGAAATCCTGGAGTAAAAATTAATCCTTCTACGATCTGGTAACATGTCTCAAGAGCCTCACCTAGGTTCACACCCATTTTACTTCTAGGATTGCTATGGAGATAACCAGATAGGCACCACCAGGTATATGCAGTCGTGTTCAGGGCACAGAACAGTAGGAGAAAACTAAAACAAGAGACAGGAACACGCTGCAGAAGGGATACATTTTGATGCACTAGGTCAGAATGGTATTCAGTCTTTAAGTATCAGATTCTTGAAGTACCTTCAACAGTGTAAATTTCTGCGATATAAAGTAACAATGAAAAGCCGAATCACAAGTTTATAAGCATCCTCTGGTCAAGTAAACATTCAATGAGATATACCCTTAAGTATGTACTTTAATGCACTTTATGTATGCTCTATCTCAAAAAAGTTTAAAATGTGTATAGAGAGTATGATACACACTCAGAAGAGTGGCTAGTAGTATTTCAGACCATTTCGCCTTTTTGTATTTTTCAACATTTCCCTGCCTTTCCAGGCTGAACACAGCCTCCCTCTCTCACCATGTCTTGGGCCATTCACGCCCTCCTGCTCCCTCATCCTGCTGGTTTTTAGATCTGCAGATGCTCAAAGGTCTACCTGCCCTAAGGACCTTTGCATTAATAGGCTTCTCTGCCCCGCCCCCGCCCCCCCCCCACCTTATTCCCACCCCTTCCCTTAGTTAAACCCTGTTCATCCTTCAGGTCTTAGCTCAAGGTCATTGCCTCAGAAGAAAGCCTTCCCTCTCTTCCCTCCACCTCCCACCAGATGGGGTCAGGTTAGACTCCAGGTTAGTGCTCAAACAACCCATCATTACATATTGTTTCTGTGATTATCTATGTATTGACCAATAAGATCTTCTGATTTTTAAGAGAGGCTATTGCCCAACATGATGCCTGGTTCCTAAGAGGAGCTCAAAAAAGTATTTGTTGGATGAATGAATGAAGAACCTTTCCATCCTGTTATCAAATAACTGGTTTGTGAAAGAAGTTCAAGCCTTCAATATAGGGCGGAGTGTTTGCCCCTTCTCTCCCCGTCCAGGAATTAGTGTTGGGGGTGGTGCCATCTCAACAGGGCTAGAAGCCTTTGCTCTGCCCTCTGCCATCATGTGAGCCCCTCCTGGAAGAATCACAGCAGCACAAACCAACCAACAAACCAAAAAGGGACATAAACAAACAGCTGTCCATGAAGGAGCAGCCCCACCTGCAAACCCCTTTGGATTCAATTCGGCATCAGCCACCCCCTTTTGGGAGCAAGGAGACTGAATAGTTTTAAGGTCCATAAAACAGATTATAAACTGTCACAGGAGAGTGCAGAGGATATTATGGGCTGGACAGTCTATGAGGTCTCAAGAATGAGAATAAAGAAAAGGTTAGCCAAGGATCTCAGCCAATCTGATAAAGAAAGTGAGTGGGAAAAGGGGAGGGAATCTATGTTCTGGAAGGGGAGCAGAAGCAAAGTAGGAAAAGGAAAGGAAAAATTAGAGAAATGAGGGAGAAAACCTGGAGAGGGAAGGGAGTTAAAGAGAAGTGGTGAAAAACCAAACAAAATGGTGGCGTAACGCAAGTACGTGGAAATATAAGGGGGTGGGGATGGGAATAGTGAAGCCCAAAGACTAGAGGGGTTGAAACGCCAAGATATCTGTGCCCTGTTCCCTTCTTCAAAACAAGTGAAGTCTGGGTTCATATGGATGTGCAGTTTGTTAAATCCTACAGATAGGGTAACAACTGGGCGCAATCAAGTCAGAGAGTCAGCATGGATTTGAAAAGCAAAATACCTTAAGACAAATTTGCCATGATCCTTGTGTGGAGTTTATTTTCAAGGGGGTGGGGAGGAAACAATATAATCATTTCCCTCTTGGGCCGGAACTCATGGGTGCAACTTCACTGTGTGCAGGAAGGAGAGGGAGTGGTCAGGAGAAGAATGAGAAGATTGTCAAAGGATTCCATCAGCGGGCTCCTTGGCCTCCAGGGATCCAGCAAGCAGGTTATTAATAATAAATATCACCAGCTTTTATCTTTATGATAGCTCCAGAGGCATGCACATGCCCGACAATCATCAGCTCTGACCTTATCACATCCCTTCCAGGGTGATAACAAAATACTGAGCAGTTATAAAATACTCTGGCTTCACAGAGAGGTTTCCCCCAATATTATTGCATTGGGTCTTCCAAACAGCTCTGGGAAGTGGGTGAGGGAGCATCTCCATTTGACAAAATACAGAAGTACTATTCCGAGGGTTAAATGTTTTGCCCAAAGTCACTGCTGTGGGTGGAACTGTGTTTTTTTCCAAAAACAGAGGCTGAAGTCTTAATCCCTGTTACCTGAGAATGCGACCTTATTTGGAAATTGGAAATTGGAAATAGGGTCTTTGCAGACATAATTAGGGTGCAACTTAATTTGAGGCTATCCTGGAGCAAGGCGGGCTCTTCGTCCAACAGGACTGGTATCTTTATAGAAAGAGAAGATACACAGAGACACACATAGGGAGGAGCATTTCATCTGAACACACAGGCACACAGAGAGAAGCCAATTATATGGTGACAACAGCAGAGGTCAGAGTGACGCAGCTGCAAGCTCAGGAATGCCAGGGATTGCCAGCACCCCCAGAGCCAGGAAAAAGAGCATGGCCCTGCCAGTGACTTGACTTCGGACTTCTAGCCTCCGGAAGTGTGAGAGAATCAACCTCCTGTCTGGAGGTTCTGGCAGGTCAGGAAACCACCACAGTCACTGGGGTGTCGCTGTGGGGGGGCTGTCATTCTGGTCCCCGAGATGTCCCACCCACGATTCCCTAATGCTCTGCGAGTGACACTTCTCGCCCCGCCCCCCGGCCACCCCGGCTGGGCCGCTCCAGCATCCTCTCCTCTCCCAGGCCACCCACCACCTCACTCAGCTCACCGAGGCCCAACCACACAGCACTAGTGTCTCCCTGGCACCAAAAGCTCTCCCTGCATCCCTGGACTCTCTTCAATACATTCCACTTCCATGGGCAGCGATCTCCGTTGTCAGTGAAGAAAAAATCTGATGTTATGTCAGTAGAACTTCAGTGTAAAATAGAAACCTCACGGTGGCATCTCTTTAGCACTCCACGACCAGAACCGCATATACAATTTCCTCTAATCCTGAACATTCCTGGAAGTCCAGGGACCATCATTAATTCCATTTTGTAGACCGGGCAGCTGAGGTTCTGGAGGTTAAGGAAATATGCCCTGATTTCTCCAGCTAAAGGGCTCCCCTTACATCAGGTCGGAGCAGTAACGGAGGCCTTCAGGCTTGACTGCCTCATTTTACAGACAAGAAACTGTCCTTGGCCTTTGCCAAGGTCACACCTCCCCATCATATTTGTCACTGTAAGCAGAAAGTATATAAATCCATTTCTTCCAGAAGATGTAAAGCTCTAACTACGTCCCCAAATAATTTAGATGCATTCATGGGTGATAAAGACATAAAGAGACATCAAGAGGGAGGCAGCCACCTCGGATTCCCTCCCGGCCCCGGGCTTATCTTTATTTGGGGCAGCGCTTTATCTCAACTGAGCAACGAAGAGAGATCTGACTTCTGCAGAACTATCTTTGCCACCTGGGCACATAACGGAGAGTCAGGAGGGGATAATTCTTGGCACCAGCTGAAGGAGCTCTTGCGGGAAAAACAGCCTGTAGAGTGGAAACAGTCCTGTGCTGAGAGTCAGAGGACTGGGTGCATGGCCTGGTCCCCCACTTACTAGACTGACCTTGGCCAATCACTTCCCTGATCTTCGGTGTCCACCCCTGAAAATTCAACCACTCCTGTCAACTCCAAGGGGTTAATGGGGGTGGGGGGAGACTCTGAGGCCACGCATGGAAGCGCTTAGTGGACTGTTATGATTCCTTGAATAACTGGCCAGCCAAAAGATAGATGAATAGACCCAGGGAAGACAGTCATGCATAATGCGTTTTGCTCTAAGTAATCGGACTCTTGACATCAAGATCCTAAAGGAATTCCTAGCTGTTTACTAGCCCTGCAAAGGCAAATCCTGAGGGTGTCACGCCAGCCCCATTCATGAGCCACACGATATTCTGACTCATATTAAGATGCGTTCACTCTTTTTCCAAGCATTAATGAGCTACTCTGTCTTAAGCCCTGGAGACTTTTGTGATGATTTCTCTCTCCTACATTTCCTGCCCTGCCAGTTCTCCAGACCCACTGGCACAGGAACCCTTGGCCTGCCCTGTTCCCGGTGGACAGACTCACTTTTGCCTTCTCAGCCCTGGCTCTGTGTGCTCAAAAAGTGTCGCCCTTTGGTACAGATCTGACTCCACCAGGGTTTCTGCAGACAGCTGGGCACATTGCTGCCTGGCCCACCGAGCATTTGCTGGTGGCTCTAGGAGAGAAGGCTACAGCATGGGCAATTTCCGTCTCTCTTCTGTAAATTTCCAACTGCCTGTTGCATTCCTGCCCGGCGGAGGTCCAGGCCCGTGGCCAGTCTTTCAGCCCCAACGTCAGTGAAGTTAGGATGCTGACTTGGAAGCACCAAATGCCCAACTGAGTGTTCCCTGATCCCAAGAACCAACAGCCCGTGTCCAAGGGTCCTGACGCCATCTGAGACTTGACAGTCTGATCAGAAAATTATTTAGGACTTGCTGTTCCATGGAGCTCTTTTCTTTTGGTGGATAAATTCATAGTCTGGTGAATTAACAGGTCTTTTTAAAAATTGTACACATGTGAGGCTTAGGAGAGAATGCTTAGGAGAGAATCTTGAAGAGGAAACCAGCAGTTTTAGGTGCCAAGGGGACAGCATTTTATTCTGAAGCAGGAGAGACGATTGGGTGGCAGACAACTTGTCCATACACTTCAAAGCCAAAAAAGGTCCACTTTGGCATGACTACAGCGTCCTGTGTTTATTACATTGCACCAGAATTGTGATCTTTGCCCCAGCAAACGGCCCTGGCGGGAATGCCCCCGTCCCCGGACAGTACAGGTCCAGCTACAGACCCCCAGGAATTCCTCCGTGTCGGGCAAAGATCACACATCATGTCTTAAATTGTGGGACCCATCGAAAAGCGCAAATTGTGATCACCGGATGATGGGTCCCCTTCCACAACGTGGTGTACTAATTAGCAATGGCGTTTGTCAGACTAGCTGTCTTGCGGCAAAGGGGTCTGGAAAACGGAATTAATTTAGCCATTGCCATGCACTAAAGATGCTTTGCCTTGTAAGAACAATCAACCTCCTCACCTCCCCTCCTCCAGGAAGGAGGAGTTTGGAAGTGGCACGAAGACAAATTTCCATGTGTGGTCCGCACTGCAGGTATAGTTGGGTTGGCAAATTCTGAGAACTACAGGTGCTGGGAAGCAGCTAATTTTAATGATGAAGTGGGCCACGTATAAGAAACATACTCTTTTGTTTTCCCGCTCTTGAGAGAGACAGTCTCTATTATGGGGACAAAAAGCATTGGGAGAGGGATGATAAATTAACACTCAGCCTCAGTGTCATGGAAACAACAAGGCAAGGGTGACTGGTGAACCAGAAAACCCGATTTAGGACAACGGGTACTTGGCTCCAACCAGAGTGGCATGCAGAAATGCAGGCCTGCTGTTGCCAACGTGTCTGGTTTTCTGAGGCCAGAAACATGGATTTGTATGTAAAAATCTCCTGATTTTCAAATGTTGGCAACCAATTTTTTTAAATACGTAAACTGTATAGGCCAAACAATATACATCTTACCAGAGCGGGACCCATGGGACAGTCTTGCAAGCTCAGCTCAAGCCATTTGTTCTTGTTCTCTTCCCCCCAAACGTGCCATGGATATAGACAAATTGGGGCACCTGGGTGGCTCAGTCGGTTAAGCGTCGGACTCTTGATTTGGGCTCAGGTCATGATCTCAGGGTCGTGAGCCTCGCATCAGGCTCTGCACTCAGCAGGGAGTCGCTTGAGATTCTCTCCCTCTCCCTCCTCCTCACCCCACCCCCCTGCTCTCTCTCTTTCTGAAATCTTTAAAAGAAAAGAAAAATTGAAGATTTTTCTGTTTCAAAAGTAAAACTGGTTTTTGGGGAATGTACCAAAACCCCAGTACATTCTCAAAGTTACTTAAACACTCCACTTGGGTCATTCATCTACTCCCTGCTCCCCTGAGGGATGGCAGAGACAAACAACCCCATGGTGCCACGTTCTGTCCCATCCCCGGGACAGGAGTGAGGAGCAGAGAGGTCGCTGTGTCACATGACCTGTCAGGGTGGGGTCTTGCATCCATGCCAGTGTTCAAGACGTCACCCAACATCACCTCCTTGAAATAGCTTCTTTTTTTTTTTTTAAGATTTTATTTATTTATTTGACAGAGAGAGATATAGCGAGAGCAGGAACACAAGCAGGGAGAGTGGAAGAGGGAGAAGCAGGCTTCCCGCCGAGCAGGGAGCCCGATGTGGGGCTCGATCCCAGGACCCTGGGATCATGACCTGAGCCGAAGGCAGACGCTTAATGACTGAGCCACCCAGGTGCCCAAAATAGCTTCTTATTATGACACAAAACCAAGGAAAATATCCATAGCAAGCATCACACCCTTCCTGGTTTAATGCCTTCTTAACTTTTTCTTGTCTCTGCCCAGAGAAGTCCTATTCATTTATTGTTTCCCTTCTTTGAGGCTTTCTGGCCAAACTGCCTGTCGTAATTAATGTTTCCATTGCCGGCTGCCCTTGGAGCTCCAAAACATCACCAAATGATCTTTCTTTTAATCCACCAAGGAGGATTATATGCTGTTTTGCTCCCCAAAATGCCCTCTGAAAGGTTGGATCCTTACTTATAACTACATCTAAAAAGCAGAACCTAACCAAAATCCCAGATGGAAAAAGTGGTTAAAGTACTGTTTAAGCCCAAATCAGTTAAGAGTTTGGCTGCAAGCAACAGAAAATCTGAGTTGTGAGAAACTGTTTAATTATCCTGCCTAACAGTAAGTCTGGACATAGACTGTTACACAGTTAGTGCAGGGGCTCAAGAAACGTTAGGATGCTGGGTCAGCATTTTGCGCTCCTCTCGACCATTCCTCTCGCTGAAACTGTAGACATTATGCCTGTGGACCAGCATGCCAAGCAGGAAGGAAAGGGGCCGAGGAAGAAAGGTTCTCTTCTCGTGGGATCTAGTCTTTTATTTGGAATCAAAATCCTTTCCAGAGGTTCCCAGAAGACTTCTCCTTTCCTCTTATCAGCTCCTATCCTCCTTTCCACGGGCACCCCCAGATGCATGGGAAGCTGGAAAAAGCAGTATCTGATGGAGCAGAATGGGATGACTCTGACTGGCTCACATCAATCCTGATTCATCCTCCAAGGCTGACAGAGGAACTTCATCCCATGTGAACAGAATCTGGGATCTGCTGGCAAGGAAGGGATGGTCATATGGCTATTCTATAGGCAAGTATGCCACAAAGCTAAATTTACAAAATAAGTATCAGTTAATGATTGGAATGAAATGGCATGTACCCAAGGGCTCTGAAGGAATTCGAGAATGAAACTGGCCAAAAATATGTAACCTACTCATATAAATGGCCACCAATTCTAAAGGCTGGCTTACTGAGAATTCAGCCCCTATTCATAAGAAGAACTCCAAGATGGATCTGGCGAAATGGCTGATGGAGCCTAAAACAAGAGGACCTGAGCCCCTGTGAGCCAAATTGCTTCAGAAACCCTTAAAGAATAGGTTACCATCACAGTTGTTTATGATCATTATGCTTAGAGTAAGCCAGCAATTGAGTTAATGATAAGAGTCTGTTAGAAGCAACTGGAATACAGGTTGGGACAGAGGAAATATGAGAAATGGGAGGAGAGCATGGCAGTTACTATAAGAAAATGGTAAAGAGAACTTCAATACAGAACTTTGACAATAACATCAAGTGTGTTCATTCTGCAAGACTCAAGTGCAAGGAGTCTGGTGGGCTCTACCCTGGGGCTGAACTGATAAGTTCACTTAGACTAGATAGACTCTGGAGAGGTAGGAAGGAAGTAGATCATCAATAAAATACTGAGTGATCATGCTTTTTTTTTTTTTTTTTTTAAGATACTAGTCCAAGATTTCTGGGTCTTGTATGAAAGAGTACCCCACATAGAATTTCTCGGAGCCATTCCATTCAATGCCAAATATAGCTACTATTTTATAAAGGACGGTCGGTCATTCTGAACTGGTAACTATGGTTACTAAGAGCTGTTATGATAACTATGGTGCTTATGGGAATAGGTTATGGTAACTCTGAACCGTGCAGAGTACATCCAGAGGCAAGTGGGTGTATGTGCGAAAGATTGAACATCTACCTGGGAATGATTTTTAGTATCTAACAAAGCTCTCAATATCACAATTCCACATCCGCTGATGATCTGTCTAAACCCTATCTTCTATTCATTTTTAATAGATGGTTATCAAACCAAAACAGTCCCTATTAACGGGAAAACAACACGATTCAAATGAGAGAAAACTCCAGTCTGCCTACTTGGTCAAATTCTTTGCAAAAAGAAGGAGAAATCTAAATAAAGGGGAAAGGAATTTCTTAGTCACTAATAAAAGTTTCCCCACTTGGTGCTTTTTTTAATTTACTGAATAAGTTGTGATGGGATTGTGGAGATAGGGCAGAGTTGGGGGTTCATATATAAAGAGCTTTTTAGGGAATAAAGAGTATTTTTAAAGTATCTCTGAGCCGAGAAGCATAATATGAAGAACCTGGTTTCTCGAAGATAAGCACCAAGCCAGTGCTGTTTGACATCTTTAAAAATAATGTCGAGGAAAAAGGACATAAGCATGTCTCACAGATAACACCAAAGTGGTATGGGGAGAGGAGAGTCAAACTGTTGGAAAAAGATACCAGGGGTAGGGGGAAGATACAGGAAAATCTTATAAGCCTGTGCAATTAGGGAAAAAAAAGTGAAAAAATACATCTCAATGAAGGTAAGTAACAAGGTAATGCATTACAAAATAAATAATCCAAACTCCCCCTATAGAATGATATACAGAGTATCAGTTAAGAAAGGATGGTCTCCTGAGGATACCTGGCCAGAGTGCTGCGAAGAACCAATGTCAATAAAATGTGGATCATTAAAATGGAAATTTGAAATGGGGCAGAAAGGTTTACTGTCTCTTTGTTTAAACTATAACACTTTCATTTCTTAAATGCTATGTTCAATTTTGTCCTTAAGAAGTATTTAATAGAACCGGAGTTCCAGATAAGAGCAGCTAAAATGGTTTCTAGGGTATATGAGCTGCTGTATGAAGACAGATTTCCAAAGAGCTTGAAAATTCTTCATCTGTAAACAGGGATTCTTCACTTTTTTTATGCCATGGAGGCCCTCAGCAGTCTAGAGAGCCGAATGTCTTCTGAGGATAATCTTTTTAAACATATAAAATAGAATACACCATATTACTTAGGAAACCAATTATGATACTATCTAGCTTTCAAAATATTTTAAAAAACAAATTGGTGATAAAGTAATACATAAGCTTCTTTATTAACACAGCAAGTAACAAGGTCTGATGACAGTTCTAATAACTACCATAATTTCTAAGTAGTGATGAACATAAATGATATTCAACTACCTGCATCAATTACAACATGGTATAAATATGCTTGTGGTGTCTATTGATGGTATTTGTAATGGAAGAAAATACTAAATTTCAAGGAGATGTTCATGAGAATAAAGGTGCAGTTTTTCCCATCCAAGTTCATGAATGCCCTGGATTTCTCCCTCAGGCCCCTTGGGGGTCTGGGAACCCAAAGCCAAGTACCCCTGCATAAGAGCAAGGGCTGAGAAAGAATCTGACTAATGTTGATCACGTCATGAATAATGTAGATGAAACAAACTTGTTCCCCACATCCACAAACACAAAGATAGGTTGGCCAGGAAGGCATAAGAAACAGGAGTGAATTTAGGATCAAAAAAAGGCAATTTTGGGGCACCTGGGTGGCTCAGTCAGTTAAGCGTCCTACTCTTGATCTCAGTTCGGGTCTTGATCTCGGGGTCGTGAGTTCATCAGGCCCCGTGCTGGGCTCCATGCTGGGCGTGGAGCCAACTTAAAAAAAAAGTGGGAGGCAATTTTAACAGTAAGCCTTAGACACTGGGTGTTGTATGTAAGTGAAGAATCATTAAATTCTACTCCTGAAACTAATATAACACTGTTAACTAATTGGAATTTAAATATAAACTTGAAACAAACAAACAAAAAACAAGCAACAAGCCTTAGAAAGATATAAACCTCATTATTTCAGTACTGACTGGAAATATGAAAAAATTCAAAAAGAGTTTGGACAAATTTGTCCATTTTAGCCATAAAAAGCTCAAGGAGGGGAAGGCTGGAGGCACTCAACACTGAAGATTTACATTAGGGGAGATGACAGAACCCTTATTCGAGGACAGCAACTGTAGCAGAAGATAAAGTTGGGGACTGTTGGATCTGAATCAATATCACAATATTTCTCACCTTCTTCAGGAATCCACTTTTGTTCTGAATCAGGTTTTTTCTCCTGCTCACAATTCAAATGAATTATAATACAATCCACAGCAACTGTGTACGTGTATTTCACCGCAGACCCCACCTTCAGGTACCGAGCACCAAAAACTTGGGCTCCAGCTGCTGACTTAAGGTATATTTGATAAACCACAAAATATCGTATTTGCAATGAAGTGGACAGGGAGTGATTTTAAGGTCCAGAGAAGGTGAAAGGAGCCACGGGCTGGGGTGATGCTGCCAAGGGTAGCAAGGTTCAAAGGAGTCAAGCTCTCAGGCAGAAACTCTGAGAATAAGATCAATGACCAAGAGGTCACCTGAATGCAACCTGGACTCACAGGTGGGATGCTCCTGCCAGTTTCTGTGCTGACAAAACCGTAAGCCTGTGTGGAATGCCTATCCAGGCTCACCTGGCTGCACCTTGCCCTTCCCACCCAGCACATACCCACTCTACCGCACTCCGGAATTACAAAGTCCTGAAATGCTTATTATATTTCCCCTCTCGCTTTAAGAGAATCAGTGATCATCATCTGTTCTGGATCTCTCTCGATTCATGTCAGGTGCATGGCTGACATCGGAATTGGCGGGGGTTCCCGGGGGTCCCCAGGGCCTCTCTGAGGCTCATGGCAGGAGAAAAGCCCATCTGGACATGGCTGATTTTGTCCTCAGATTTTCTATCCTCTAATTCCCTTTATTTCTTGAGTAAGTCACCAAGTCTGAACAGCAGTCAAAGCCCTGACAGTATTAGCAAGAACATTTGATTCCCTTTAATAAAAGTGGAGACGGCCCTGAAGAATGATCAGGATTCACCTGGCTCTCCCTCTGGCTTCCCAAGGGGACAGTCCTTTATCCCTTCCACACATTTCATCCGAGCAGCAGAGGGTCTGCTTGGGGAAGCCGTTTACCCAGGCTGGCTGCCTTTCGTGAATTTTTGTCATTAACACAAACAAGTTTGTTTCTTCTAAGCAAAACAGAAAAAAATTATAAGTCAAAGGGTAAAAAGACTCAAATAGACAGCAGCTCGCATCTCTTAAATCTGTAAGGATATTCGAGATCAGTTCACAGGAAGGGTGGAAGAGAAAGACGACCCAGAGCCCTGACAAGATGAGAGAGGAGGGAGAAACTCAGAGAAACACCCGAGGAGGAGACGGTGCAAAAAACACTGGCTCAGGAACAAGTCCAGGACCGAGCTGTGGAACTGAAAGGGGTGTGCAAGTGAGAACCACCGAGAACACCGAAGCCAGACTGGGTGGAGAGAGCAGGGCTGCCACAGTAAGCCTCTCGGGGCTTAAAAGGATTTGATTTGGGAGGTTAGTAATAGAGGGGAGTGGGTGAATAGGTAGGAAGGGGGCACCAAAGAATACAAGAAACCTCCACCAAATGAAAATAATTTCTCTCTGGAGTAGGTGCTTTATCTGGAGCAGTTTCCTGGGACTAAACTGGGACTAGTAGGCTGCTTCGTTATTTTGTCAGAACGGTGGCCTTGCCAACTGTGGGGCTCTAGGGTTGTGGCAGGAGATGGAAGAGGACTTTCTGGGTGTAACGACCACCACAGCACCAAAAACACTTCCACCCAACGGAGCACATTTCCCTGGGGTCACACAATCTTTAATGTTCTTTGAAGATAGCTTATTCTACAGCAAGCAAGCAAACAACTACAGAACTGAGAAGGTTCTAAAATAAGCTCAAAGTACAATATATATTCATACCCAAAGCATATATATGGCTACTGCCTAGCGGAGTCCTCGTAAGTCACAGACCCTAAACTGTGCAGCGAAGACCATAGACTCCTTGGAGTCTTCTACAAGGATTAGCACTACTTTTCAATTTTGCTTTGCAAATAATTAGATACCCACATTTCACTCTCTTCTGATCCTCCTAACCCTGTAAGTTAGAAAGGGTAGGCTTACTCTTATTTAGCTCATAAGGAAACCAAGACTTCAAAAAAGGGAATGAGATTTCCTCAAGGTCAACTGGCTATTAAGTGGCAAAGCAACATCTTCAGGCGTCAAGTCTAATGATCAATAGACGACATCTTGCTGCCTGTCCGTCCGTGTAACCAAAATGAACTCCAGGCTTCCCATTTCTTTCTGGTTTGATTTCATCCATTCAATTAATATTTAGTAAGTGCTCCTTTCTGCAGAAAGTTGAAAAGCAGCTGTCTTAAAGGAGGTCTCAGAAAATAAACAACAATAACGAGAAGAGACAATAATGGCGTAGCGTAACTATAACAGGAGACGGGGCAACAGGGCTCACACTTGAAGTAGAAATAAAAGTCTCAAGTCATTAGGAACGGCAGCGATGGAGTACGTTCTGAGTTTCAGATACAAGTTCTAAATAATGCAGGCATCTGCTTGACAATAACCTGCCCTCAAAGAAAGCTAAAATCTTCAGCAGACAAGCGGGAGGGGGAGAGTTCTTGTCAAAGGGAACAACACAGGTAAGGCAGAAGATTTGAGAAAGGCTGGTGGGTTCAAGAAACCACCAGTGAGGGGTCAGCTTTGCTCAAGAAAAAAACGGAGAGGGGCTTGGAGAGATGGTGGGTGATGGGAAGCCTCCTCAGAAAGGGTCTCGCATGGCACGGGAAGATATGAGCTGTGAGCCTTCAGGCTGAGGGGATCCACGGAAGCATCTTCACAGGGGAGAGACGTGACCAAATGTACATGGTAAGGGACACTGTGGCAGCAGTGTGGACCTAGCCACCAGTTTGGCAGAGAAGGAGGAACTGAGGCAGGTGGACCAGCAAGAAGACTGTACAACAGTCTTGGCAATAGATGAAGGGGACAGAACTGAGAGGGAAGGGACGCCTCCAGGAAGCATTTAAAAGTGAAATCCACAGAGCTGTGGGTTTGACTGTGGGGATGAAGGAGAGCAAGCCACCTGAGACAGTGCTAACTACTCTGAAAACCGCCACAAATACCTAAAACAGAGTTTGTGTCCTCTTCATCTTCGGCTCTCTCCTTTCTCATACTGAGCCTGGCCCATTTGGGGTGCTTGGCTAATTTCAGTGAAATGGTGGTGTTTGCTAATTCTTCTTTGCCACTGCGGTGGCATCTTGGAGGTGGGAACTATCAGCTGCTTATCTGTTTCCTACCTCTGAAGATACCTGGCTCAGGGATCTGAAGTTAGGAGGTGTTCGAAAAGGTCATGAAATTAGGAAATTTCTCAGATTAAAAAAAAAAAAATGGCATGAGAAATAAAAGCAAAGCAGATTCCTAGATTGAAGGGAAATGGTGAATAATATTGGACTTGAGGCAAATTCTTTACAAAAATGGCCACAATCATTCTCTTTTCCTCCCTGCATCCACGTTCCTTTAAATTTAGGGACTTTGAAGATCCTCCTATCAAGGGCGGGTGGAGTTTGTCTCCCCACCACTCCAGTCTGGGCTGAGCTTGTGACTTACTCTGAGCAACAGAATGCAGCAAAAGTGACCTTGCACTTGCACCTGTGTGCCTTGAACCTTGCTGCTGTCTCTCACAACCGTGCCCAGCTGCCATGTGAACGAGCCTGGGCTGGCCTGCTAGAGAAGGAGACCCCCCTACTGAACAGAGACCAGCCCTTCCAGTTGAGGTCATGCTGGTCAGCTGGCCCCCACCCGACCTCAGCTGACTGCAGATGCCATGACTGAGCTCTTGGAGACCAGAACTGCCCAGCCGAGCCCAGTCCACATTGCCAACTCAGAAACTTGTGAGTTAAATAAATAATTGTTGCTTTAAGCCATTAGAGCTTGGGGATTACTTGTAGCAAAAACTATGGATAGGCTAATCTTTGTAAAAGCAATATGGAAGGCACTCTTCCTTGGCTCCCCACTTGGAATGAAACTGGTGCTCTAACTGGAGACCAGTTCCAGAGATGCAGAGCCCTGGGGCGGTAAGATTTGCTCAAAATGGTGCAGGGGCACCCAGGTATGGTCTCACCACTGCTGGAAGTAGAGGAAATTCTCTGAGGGATGGGCAAGACCTCTACAGTTTTCATGTGACCTGGGGCTGTTTGCTGCTAAGCACCACTATTTTGAGCCTTGAGATTCAAGCACTATGAAACCTTCAAGGAATTATGTGTGTATTTTATGTGTGCATCAGGAAAATAAAACAAAACCCATATAAAAGGTATATATGGATATTTTATGTACTCTGTGTCTGAAAGATTTCATAATTTAAAGTAAAAATTTTTAACCAGGTAAAAAATATATTTTCATACTGTCATAACATTTTAATCCTCTCCCTTATACAGTTTCCAGGGAATCCTATGTTACTATTGCTTTTTCTGGTCACAACTCTGTTAGGAGATACAAGGTTTGTAACTCTGTATTTAATATATCCCTTTTATGGCACTTCACTTATTCATTCACTTGTTCAACAAATCGTATTACATCTTCTATGTACCAGCTATTGTTCTGGGCACTAAGGATATAGCAATGAACAAAACAACGTCTGTCGTTTCAGGGCTTACATTCTAGGACAGGAAAATCAAATATAAATGAATATATAAAAATGCCAGGAGTGATACACACCATAAAATAAAATAAAGCATGGCCAGCGAGTAGAAAGACACTGAGGAGGCTCTTCTAGATGAGATGGCCAGAGAAGGCCTCACAGATAAAGGAGCTGAGCTGGAGCCTGAATGCTGGGACAGGGGGAGGCAGGGCATTGTTGTGTAATCACTGGTTTCTCGGTCTAGGCCTTTTTTTTTTTTTAACCTGTGGTATATTGAAGGTAGGGACCAGGTTTTATTCATCTCTGTGCCTTCAAGCCCAGTACAGTGCCAGGTACCCATTAGATCTTACTGGATGAATGGGTGGGGGTGGAGATGGATGGGTGGGTGGCTGGGTGGCGGGTAGACGGGTGGGTAAATGAATGGATGGGTAAATGGACGGATGAGTAAATGGATGGATAGGTAGGTGGGTGGCTGAATGGAGAGGTGCATGGCTGGGTAGATGAACTCTTCCTCAGTGCTCTGAGAAACCTGGGAACTCAGTAAATGCTGACTGGGGCCACCAGCAAGGCTTCATACCACCTCTGCCCCACCAACAACACTCCCATTCTCTTAGCCTGCAGTATTTTTCCTTCATTCCACAGCAATATATGTCTTCTGACATATCAGGTAACTGACCCCCTATTTTGTTTATTGCTTGTCTGTTTCACATCACCAGAGTGTAAGCCCCACGAGGCCAGAATCTTTGTCTGTTTTGCTCGCTGTCCTACCCCAAGAACTGCAGACAGTGCCTGGAACACAGTAAGAGCTCAAAACCTATGTGCTGAATGCCTGAATGTGACCCTGTCCTTCTCAAGGGTTTTGGAGCCCAATCCAACATGCGTCTGTGTCCCTTTCCCATCTAGCTTCTCCTGTGAGGCGTCTGCTTTTATGATGATCCATCAGTTCTTTGTTCTACATGGAGATGCAGGTTCACCACAAAGAAACTGAAATTACTCCATGAGTAATATACACTTAAAAGTATGTAAAAGGGGTGCTTGGGTGGCTCAGTCAGTTAAGCATCCAACTCTGGATTTCGGCTCAGGTCCTGATCTCAGGGTCGTGGGATCGAGTCCCATGTCGGGCTCCATGCTGAGTGTGGAGCCTGCTTAAGATTCTCTCCCTCCCCTCCCAACTCGTGCTCTCTCTCTCTCTCTCTCGCTTACTGTAAAAAGAAAAAACAACAACAAAAAAAAAACATGGAACTCTTTTTGGCAATCTACAAATCTTTGGATACAGAGAAAGTATACATCGGAAATAGAATACTTAAAAATACAGACTGCTTCTGGTTTGTAAACAAAAGCTAAATTAGTATCTATGAACCAATAACAACATCAGTTAAGTATGAAATAAAGAAGAAGAGCCTGATGGAAAAACTACAAAATGTATTCACGCTATTATTTGTGGGCCTGTTTCTTCTGCTTGCGTGTTGTCGTGTGGGAGCGGGCCACGGCTCATTGGGCCATGGTGCCTGCCCGTTTCCTTGTCATGAGCCCCACCTGTCACTCTCTTAACAGGATTCTGACAGGTTCCTTGGTATCAGTCCAGGGCTGACTCATGTGCCCTGATGGCTTTGTAACCTAGTTAAGAGTTCATTAGCTTAACTAGGCTGACGCTATTCTTTTTCAGACAAAATCAGCCTCCCGCCCAGGGTAAGACACGTTATCTGAAATTGCTCCTTTTCTTCCCAGGTCCATTTCCAACTCTCATCTTCTGATTTCTTTGTAACCTCGTTAAGGTTTCATTAGCTTAACTAGGCTGAAGATATTCTTGTCAGTTAAAATTTGCTTCCAGCCCGAAATTATCCACGCTCTTTCTGAAATGGCTGCATTTTTCTCACAGTCTAAATTAGATTAATTTCAGGCTGGCTCCCTCTCTAAATTACAATTTGCCAAGATGGCCCAGAGACGGTCTCTTTCTTCCAGAAACCTGTCTTTCTTCTAATACTTGACTCCCCCAGTCAGAAGGCCATTCCTTCACAGCCTCCTCACCGCCCTGCCTGTCCTTGGGAAAGCCCAGCTTTCTAAAGAGCCACATGCACATGCCTACATGATGTACACGTTAAATGCAATATATGGTATATTACCTAACTTCTTCAGATGTGATCTTAGATCACCTTCATACAATCTGGGCTTTCTTACAGAAGAAGCTTCGATTCACTGGTTCTGTGACCTTACTTTTACAATAAAACACCTGCAAAATTTAGAAACAAATAAAAAAAATCCACCATGGCAAAAGCCAGAATTTTAGCTAAGACGAAAATAAATTGAAACTGAAGGGGGGAAAAAAAAAAAAAAAGACCCAGCTAATAAAAAAATCTCATGAGGAAGCAATAGAATATGGAGTTGGTTGCTAAATGGGGCCAGATCTGTTTAAATCCTTTTTTCTCCTCCATCTAGTATGAATATTGTTTTTAAAAGTTCTGTGGTAATTAGATGCAGCCCTTTGGAAATTAAATTTTGAAAGGTTTTATGACTGAGGCTGTTTGTGAAATCATCTTTCCTAGGTAACTACTGAGACAAAGCAAGATTGTCAGGGTAGTTGGTCTTGGGTTGCATTCATTATACACACATTCTGCTGTTGGCAGGGGTGGTGGAGTAGTGGGAGGGCAGTTAGGAAGGGGTGAGGGGAGAGGAGAGCGAGAGAAGGGGTGAGCAGAAGAGACACAGACAAGGCGCTGACCTGGTGCCAAGACTCCACGCAGACAGCAGTGGCGGGAGGGGGGTAGGGGGGGGCCGGGGCGGTGGTGAGCCGGGCGAGGACCTGGAACGTGCTGGCCCCAGAGGCATCCCGTTACCATGGCTCTCAGATAGGAGCCTCTTGCTGCATGGTGCAGGATGCCGGTCCTTGCTGGTAAATATTTTTGGCTCCTCAACACAAACCAACTGTGTCATCTGATATTCAGCTAACAAACAGTGGTCTCTTCCCTCAAGGAAGGGAAATCAGGCTCTGTGGGGTGTCCTGAGAGACTGCATGCTGCTCTCCAACACAGCCCAGCACGAAGGGATTTATTTCCAAGGGAAGAGTTTTCATCTTACGCCCTGCCTTTAGAAGGTACACAAGGTATAGGACTCTCCTCCCTATGATACATTTCACAAGAAACTTGGGGAGAACCCAGTCTAGAAGATTCCTTATGCGGCAGGAGACACCACTCTTTCCTGAGTAATTTACTTTGTAATAGAAATGTACTTCCTAATAGAAAAAAAAAAAGTAATTCTGTGGGGGGGGTGGTGCGCATGCACGTACATATGCAGAGATACCCATAGCCTCTATCTGGGCTGGCTGGAAGGAGGACAGGGGAGAAACACAGATCATGACACATTATTCCTCCTTGGAAGGAGTGCTGTGCACCTAGACGCTGTGCACAAACTGGCCATGAGTCAAGCCCAGAGGTGGATACTGTCCTAAGAGGGACTGATCTTTCAGGTGACGTTTTAGGTATAATTATAATTTATATATCTAAAATAAAGATTTGAGATACAAGAGAGAAGGAAGAATGGCGATTATCACCAGGGCTGATGGACAACATCCAAGAACTGTTGAAAAGGACAGCAAATTGTACATAGGTCTTTATCTTCTCGTGCATCTGATTTTTTTTTTTTAAAGATTTTATTTGACAGAAAGAGACACAGCAAGAGAGGGATTTTCTATGGCATGATTTACTGTTTTCCATACCATCTATTTTGGTAAAGAATTACTTTTGGAGTGTCTGGGTGGCTCAGTCAGTTAAGCGTCCAACTCTTGGTTTTAGCTCAGGTCATGATCTCAGGGTCATGAGATCGAGCCCCGCATCAGGCTCTGTGCTGAGCATGGAGTCTGCTTAAGATTTTCTCTCCCTCTCCCTCTGCCTCTCCCTGTCCCCCGCCTGTGGATGCTCTCTCTATCTCTCTCAAAAAAAAAAAATTACTTTTGACTAAAATAAATAAAAGAATTAAAAGTTCAGAGGTAAGATCTGGACCACATGCCAGGAAACAAAAGCCATTTTTTTTCCCCTAAGATTTTATTTATTTGACAGAGAGGGACAGAGAGAGAGAGAGAGCACACAAGCATGAGCAAGGGGAGGGGCAGAGGCAGAAGCAGGGTCCATCCCAGGACCCTGGTATCATGACCTGAGCCGAAGGCAGACACTTAACCTACTGAGCCACCCAGGTGCCCCACAAAGGCCGTTTCTTACAGGATGCCAAGTTGTAGGTCTCATAAAGTTTAAAAATCCCCATCTAATGTTAAAAATGGTGGTTAATACAAACAACCAGTAAGGATGTTTTACATAATCATTTATAATTTGATTTAGTAATTATTTAAACCAATCTCTTTGATATGTTTCTTTCTCTCTTTTTTTTTCTAAAATATTCATTTCCTGGCCATGTCAGATCTCCTTTTGCTTTTTCTATGAAACACTATTTATACCAAACCGTAACCTCATGACAATAATGACAAAATCACCTAATACTTGAATACAAAAAGGATAACATGATCCTGCTGCACACACCACAGCTTATCCCGAGAAAACCCCATCATTCATTATAAGAGCATCACCTTTACTGCAGCTTGGCCAAAAAAGAGACCAAGCCCTACAATAGCAAAGATAGAACACAAAATTAAGGTGGAGGGTGACGTCTCCTATTTTTCCAGAGTGTCTGCAGAAAACCTTTACTACCTATCCCAAACCACTGACATTTGGGTTTAAAGATTTTATCACAGAATTATCAACTCCCTCTCTAAATGTACTTGTAAACGTGGGGGACTTTGATAAGTAACCTGTTATTAATTCAGGTACTATTAGAAAGAGATTTGTGCCGGGACGCCTGGGTGGCTCAGTCAGCTAAGCGTCTGCCTTCAGCTCAGGTCATGATCCCAGGGTCCTGGGATGGAGCACTGGGCTCCTGCTAGGTGGGGAGTCTGCTTCTCCCTTTCCCTATGCCCCATCCCCCACTTGTGTTCTCTCTCTCAAATAAATAAATAAAATCTTAAAAAGAAAATAGATTTGTGCCAATTTGGCCAGTGTTAGGTTGAAATGTAGCTATCTTCTACCTATAAAAGGGTAGGGAATGGGGGTGGGGGGGTTCCTAAGCAAAGTATGAGTATAAATGAAAGTGCATTGGTAACCTTTACTTTAGGGCATAATTCCCTTCCAAGCTCTTCTTCCTAACACATTTGTATGCAATGTGCTAATTACGACTAGCTTCATTCTCTTCATAAAAGTAGAGCCTATTTTGTTACTACATTTTGTCAGCCATTAGTTTGAGTTCATTAATCAACTAATAGGTTGTAATCAGAGATGTGGTAGGGCCCTTGTCCATCTCTGTAGCTTTACAACCAAGGCCACTGAGTCCTGGAGAGTTCGCAGGCTTGCCCCGGGCCCCACGGCCAGTTAGCAGAGCTCACGGGTGAAAGCCGGGTGTTGACTCCCAAAGTTCTGAAATCTTAACACCCTCCAGCGGTTTTCAAACTGGCCTGTGGATCTAGGGGTCCAAGAGAGGGCTTCAAAGTGGGGCGCCTGAGTGGCTCAGTCGGTTAAGCGTCTGACTCTTGATTGCGGCTCAGGTCCTGGGATCAGGCTCGGTGCTCAGTGGGGAGTCTGCTTCTCTCCCTGTCCACCCCTCCCCTGCTCTCCTCCATCCCCCCCGCTTGCTTGCGTGTGAGTGTTCTCTCTAAAACAAAATAAATCTTTAAAAAATGTTTTCAAAGTAAAAAAATTTCTAATGTATGCTGGAAACTTATTATAACATTCCATTCAATGTAAGTTGAATCCCTCTGAAGATGAGGGAGTGAAGGGCCGCCGGACCAGGGGTTTAGAGCTCCTGGCCTGAGGGCAGACACACCGGAAACCAGCACCTCCAACTCTGTGACCTCCAGGCAAGTTACTCAGCCACCCTGCCTCTCGGCGTCCTGACCTATGGAATAGAACTTATAAAACTTTAAAGCATTAAAGATTGAGATAATGCATGTCCACTGCTGATCCTGTCAATATGGTCATTATTAGGCCATGTCAGTTATACATTAACACCAGAGAACTGACTTCTAGATCAGCATGTAGCGAGGAGCCAATATACTCTACTTTCAAACGTACAATTCAAACTGTTTGTCCTCTGTGGTATGAACTAGTAGTTGTTTCGTTCCCAAAGTGGGTTGGGAATCACAGGCCAAGATCCTCGATGCTCTGGGGGATGTGACAGGAGTCCAGGGGCACAGGCAGCCAGCCCCGCAGTTGCCTCTAAGGAACGCGCTGGAGCAGAGGCTTCATTCAGGAAGCCGTGGCCTCCAGCAAGCCTGATTCTGAGCTGGGCAGCTGCAGGAAGGTCAGCGGCCTGGGCACCAATCTGGCTTTAGATTCTATGGCTGCAGAGGAGTCCAACAGGCCAGTGCCGGATTTGGGGAGTGCCAAGCAGGCCTCTCTAGGGGGCCATCTCTCTTGGGAAACTCACAGTCCGAATCCAAAGACTCATCAGAGGTCACAGAGGTGGCTCCTTTCATGTCCAATTCAGCATACCACGTCTTTATTGTCGGTGGCTTTGTGAGATGCAGTGCAAGGTGTGGGTGGGACGGGAGGAAACAGACTCCTTTAGGGGTCAACTGGCTCCAGCCGTGTGGGGGAAGTGTGGGGAAGCGATTCTCACAGGGGTGGCCCCGGCATCACCTGGGAACTCATTAGAGAGGCACATTCTCGGGCCGCATCCAGACCCACCGAACCAGAAACCCTGGGGGCCGGCCCAGCAATCCCTGTGTTCACCAGCCTTCCACGTGATTCTGGGGCAGCTAACACTTGAGAACCAGTGGCATAGGATGTGTTCAAGAGGAGCAGCCAGACGGGAGCAGTGATGAACCAAATGGTGACAGGAAGTTGGCGTCCCATCAGGACAGACAGCATGGCTAACAAAACCCCATGGCAAGGAGCGTCTCCCACGGTGGGCAGAGGAGTCAATCAAGCTGCGAGAAACTGGAGATTGACACAACATCAAGAGAAGTCAGAGTTTCACACCTCACTGACTACAGAAACTCACACAGAAAAAACCAGGAATGATTGAGTCATCCGTATGTGAGAAGAGTTTTGTCTAGAGTAGATACCGAGCCTGCTCCTCTCTCTGTCCAAAAGAAGAAAATTTTCATCACCTTACTCAAAAGAGATGGCCCTTATCCACATACGGGCTAAGTAACGAAATGAGCGCCATCCTGGGACATTGGCCTCCCTGGAGGTCTCGCGCTGAAAAGTGGAACTTTACTTAAGGATAAAATGTGTAGAATGAGCAGATTCCTCAGGTTTACCCCACGAGATTCCTCACTCAGAAGGTCTGAGAAGGGGCTCTGTGAAGAGGAATTGTTTTGAATATGTGTTTTTAACAAAGGACACCACCAATCCTGACTTAGGTGGTTCTCAGAGGACATACTGGCTTCACGATTCACTCATCCAACAGCAGGACGGTTGGAACCAATGACCAAAAGATCTAGCATTCCTCTCTTATTCGACACTTATCTGTTTTTATGTCGTATTTTTTTGACGTAATTCGTAGATTTTTACTAGAAGACATTGGAAAAGTCAAGACTCATTTCTGAAGTGGCAAGAAGCCCTGGAATCCCAAAGTGCAGGAAACTTCTGGATCAAGGGCACACGGGGCTGGCAGAAAGGCAGTGGAAGATTTCTGGGACTTCTCAGGACAGGAGCCTGGTCATCATACATATTTTTTTTCTCGATAAGAAAAAGGAGAGCAAGCGATGCATTTGAAACTCCTAAGTCGAGTGACTGAGATGATTAATCACCAAATCACTAGACATGAGCGCTGGCAAGGACCTTGGTGGCCACACTGCCCACCTCAGTCCCAGCACGAAGCCACTCCTTGACCTCTAGAGATGCAAACAGCCCAAGCAGAAGGCAGTCAGTCCACCGGTTAGAAAGGTTTTCCCCCACAGTAAGCTGAAATAGTCACATGTCCTTCCTTACAAAGAAACAAGAGATTTTCATGCTACCTTCAGACATATGGGTAAATTCTTTCTCTTTGTAGGAAAGGAAAAGTGAGGAGCAATTACAGAGAGAAACCTTAATTGGGTTATGCAGTTCAAGTGACAATACAGAAGGAAAAGCTTGCCTATTTTCCTTCCTATTTCCCTCCCCGCACCTCTGGCTTCTTTTTGCCACAGCATTTAATAAGTTACTGTAGCAAAATGGGAGAGAGGAAGAAAGAAAACCCCCTCCTGTTTTGTTTTTTAATCCTTCCATGTCATCTTATTCCTTCATTTTTGTGGCCTTTTGTCTCTGCCGGTTTCCATAGCAACAACCACCAGCAAGCCGTTTGCATCCCTCCCTCTAGCTTGTGCACAGATAACTCCAAACAGGGTCAAAACCAGCTCTGGATTGAGGAAGAGAGTAGAAGATTCATTTCCTTCTCCTTGATGTTGATGTGTGCGTGTTTGAAGGCATGTGTATATTGCTGTGCATCGATCTCACTCGGTAGATTTGGCCGCAAGTGATTTTTTTAGAGCTTGTCTTTGTTTTGGATTTGGAAGAAGGGAGCGGTGACTTTCATATTTAGCCACATATTTGGGAACAAACAAATACATAATTTGTATAATATGAAAAAAATAAGGAGACTCAAATAATCTTGCCGAAAAAAATAGCATATGGTGTTCCGTACACACCTAGGAAGGAAACTATTCTCCGCAAGTGTACCGGGCTCATAGAATTATTTATAAAACCCATCAACGACCTACCAACCTATTAGGCACAGCTTCACATCAAGCGAGGATACTTGATTTTACTTTATAACTTGACTGTTTTTCTGTTGCAATGCTCCCTGCGTGTTTGGTGTTCTCCTTGGATATTTTTCTTTAAAGTGAATGAAAACTGTATGGCCAACAGGTGGTGGTATGGCCACAATCCGGGTCCTCTGAGAAGCACACGTCATCTTTCAATGAGTTTTAACTAAGATTGAAAAAAAGCATCATTTTACGCCTTTCAAAAACACAAATCCTTATCTGTTCTCAGTATAGCCATACGTACCAAATTACAACAACAGGGATTGTGGACGAAATTTCTAGAGCAAGCTTTTTAGAAATATCTCAGAAGAAATTGGTACCTGTACAAGTTTCCAATCACTGCTGTAAAAAATCACTGCAAATTTCGTGGCTTAAAACAACACAAATGTATGATCATATAGTTGTATAGGTCAGAAGTCCAAAATGGGTCTCACTGGGCTGAAATCAAAGTATTCGCAGAGCTGTGCTCCTTCTGGAGGCTCTATGAGAAAATGTGTTTCCCTGCCTTTTCCAGCTCTAGAAGCTGCCTGCATTTCTTAGCCCTCACCCCGTTCTCCACCTTCAAAACCAACAGGGCAGCATCTTCAAATCTCCCCGATTCTGAGCCTCCTGTCTCCCTTATATAAGGACCCTTGTATTTATAAAAAGCCCACTCTGATAATCCAATTCAACCTCCCAACCCAAGAGCCTTAACTTAATCTCATCTGCAAGGTCACATTTGCCGCAGAAGGTAACGTACAAGTTCCAGACATGAAAAGGTGGACATCTTGGGGGCTATTATGCTGTCCACCATGGTATTGCTTTCATCAAATCATGCCTATTCACCCTCCCATGTTAATTTGATCCTGGTCTTACTCCAAGACTCAGACAAAATGACCTTTTCCAACTTGCCCTAAATCTTATCATGTAGTTGAATGCCCAGCTCTTGGACGGCAAGCCAGGTTGATGGCAAATGTTTTACAGTTTCTATGCCTGAGTCCACCCAGTCAGGGCAGTCTGGCTGTACCAGGTTCTGCCTGCTTCTGACCTTCTGCCTCCTCCCCCCCATTCACACAGTGCTCTCCATCACCTGCCCCCACACTTTCGGCATCGAGGACTAGTTTCTGCCCCACAGGGTGAGATGTGGGCAGATGAGGAGAGAATTTGCTTTCATGCTCAAATTTCTTTTCATGAAGCACATGAATGCTTTTGCTCTTCTATCTGATTTTATATTTGCACTTCAACTTACGAACTTATTTTTAAAATCTCATCTGCTAATTTTAACCCTTTTGCTAGATCTCTCGTTGAAGAATAGTCTTGGTTTCTGACCTCCCAACCTAGCCTGACTTCTGAAATTCGTGCTGCTTCTAGCAGCTGGTTTCCTGAGCCTTTACTATCTCCACCCCTCCTAAACGCACGGCTCTGGACGCTCCATCACCGCCTCGAGACAGCCAGGCTGCTCCAGGACATTGTCTGTTTCCCACTCCGGCTAACGAGTCCAACCAGAGACTACGTCTTACCCATTCCGGCTGCGTGAGGCTGCCCACTGCTGAAATTATCCTCCCAATCTTCTCCACTCCCCAGTGGGAAGAGAACCGAAGAAAAGGACGAAGGCCCAAAAAAGGGTTGCTATAGCTTTCCTTAACCTGAGTATGAAGAAACTGGCCCACTCGGGGATTTGCAACGCAGGTCTAGGTTAAAGCCACAATCCCCCCTCCCCAACGCCACACACACACACACACACACACAAACACATCCATCTTCTCTCCCTGATACCTGCCACGGAAGTCCCTATACTTTTCTGAATTACGTTTTGATAGCTCCAACTTCCTATAATTGAGATAACGAGCCAATGCGCAATTATTTGTGATGGACGAGGAGCTGCTTCCAAGGACCCATTTTTGAAAATATGAAATCCAAGGACCTGTTTCTAAAATATAAAATGATGTGACATTTTATGCAGTGGATGTGTCACCACTGGCCAGCCAGGATCAGAGCTGACAGCCGTGAGAGGTGGGATGCAGGGAGTCAGCTGCTGCCGAACCTCCGCACGCACCGCAGACTAGGGGCACATGGCTAGGAGCTAGTAGAGTTTGGTCACTCCTCTCCCTGCATCTCCACACCGTATCAGACATCACAAACTCACTCACAAACCTAAGCAGTCCAGACCTCACAATGTGACACTGGCCCCTGGAATCACTGAAAAAGGACTTTTCCTCTTCTTTTGTTCTAAACAACATAAGAAAACAGACATTACACCCCTGACTTCCTTCAGTTGCTGTCCAATGTCATATAGAGGACAGGCGGTCTAGTGGTCCAGGTGTTTTCATTATTAGCCGTCTTAATGAAATGTCTCTGGCCAGAATAAGAGTGCCCTCCAACTTGAACACTAAAAATTACTTTTACATGCTTCTTTGATTTCCAGGGGAGAAAACAAAGTTGGGAGTAAAAGGAACAGTTGAGAAATAGCTCAATTACATAATTGACTAATTTACAGCATTTCTCCACTGATTGTAATCACTCTTAAACAAAATAAGGTTATTAAGTGAAGGTTTTCACTGCATCGTGACCAAAACTTGACTTCCATTCACCTTTATTACCCTAATTCATTTATATCACAGAATTTCAAAAATAACCTTGGTTTTAAAAGGACCAAGCCATCTTGTGGTATCTGCTAGATGTTTCCTGAATATATTCTTCTGTTGTTTGCAATGGACTTAAAGTCTTTAATAAGGCCACCATGGCCTCCTCCTTGTCAAAATGACAAAGAATGCACTGATCTATATAGAGAGACATATATCCACAGACACACAGATACAAAAGCACACACATAAATAATCTGAAAGATGTAGCCAAAATATAGACAGAAGAGAGGCTCCATCGCTTATTAACTCTATGACCTTGGGCAAATTACTGAGTATCTCTGAGACTCAGATTTGTCATCTATCATGAAGGTAATAATATTGAAAATGAAGCTAATGATATTTGAATACATCATAGAGTTTTTGTGAGAATGAAATGAGTAAACACATGTAAAGCCCTTACAACAGTGCCTGGCACATAAGTCCAGTAAGAGTTTATTGCTGATTTAGTGGTGGTGGGGACCGTGGGGCAGTGGGAAAAACGGTGCTGGCAGGAACAATGGCAATGAGAGTTTTAGAACACGTAGTTCACTGAACAAGAGAGTATGAGCAGAAAAACCATACATCTATACAATTTACATTACTTTTAAATACACCGTCCCATGGATATCGCCCTCATAATAAAACTGAGATTCACTGAGCCAATCCTTACATTAGGAACTTTACAACATTGGCTCTAAAACTCACAACAGCCCAAACAGGTAGGTATCACTAGTCTCGTTTTTCAGGGGAGAAAAGAGAGACCCCCAACAGTTTAGTAAATGCCCAAGGCCACACAGTGGACAATGGTGGACTGAGCATTCTGTCATTCAACATACATTCTCCTCTAGGCCAGTCTCTCCAAAGCTAGCACTTCCCACTGCTTGGTCCCTCCAGCAAAGCCAGCAGGCCAGGATTCAGACTCCCAGCTTTTAACAGATGAGGAAAAGGAGGCAGACAACCAGGAGGTAGAGGTTTAGGAGTAGAGCACAATGTGTGCGTGGGTGGTAGTGGGTGCAGGTGACGGTCATGGAGGCGGGGATGGTGAGGATGATGGCGGAGATGAGAAGGATGATGGCGGGCATGGTGAGGCTGATGGCAGGGATGATGGTAGTGAAAGTGGTAATGGGGTGTGGGGGCAGAGAGCAGTGGAGGTGGATGGAAAGACAGTGAGGATAGGGTACGAGTAAACGGCACAGTGGCGATGCCACCGCAACTAGATTCTTCCAGGTGGCTCAGTAACAGCGACTCTCCAAGTCTGCCTGTGGCAAGTGATGATCACTCTTTTTCAGTTGAAAAGACCGTCAAACATTTTAAATTACAATTGTCAGTAGTGAGATGGGTGTTTCATCATGTGAAATGATCTAAAGCTGCAAAGCATAAAGCCTTCTTTAAACAGCAAAGTAATGGCTCCCTGCGGAGAACTAAACTTCCAGCACAGAGCGGGGCTCGCTCTTCCCAGAAACTGGGAGGAAAATGAAAGTGTCCCGACTCAAGAAGAAAGCACGCGGCCCCAGAACCACCAGGACACACACGTGCACACGCACCTCTTTTCAGCCCTCTCTTTAACAGGGTGCTCAGACTGCGCCCCCGAAATGCAGCCACTGTGGGTGCCGGTTCTAGACACGCCTGGATGCACACAAGTTCCCGTGGCGTTGTGCTAATGGGGGAGAGGCAAGGCAACGAGAAGTTTAGAGGGGGGAAAAATAGCAACCCCAGACCACACACCGTATTGCGATGGTGTTCATGGGCTTCTCTCAGCGGACAGAAGTTACTAAAGAGCAGCAAAATTGTCTGTTTGTGGGCTCTTTCTCCTGTTCTTCCAGAACCACCGAAGGTGCAAATGAGTTACAAATCTGCAAGATGCCAGGCAGCAAGAAGAGAGTTAAGGGAGTCCAAGAATCTGCCTCAGACCATGACAGGCCCCTGCCAACATGCCAAGCCACTGGGGAGAGGAGGGAAGAGGGGAGAGCAAGGCAGGAGGCCAGGAGCTCCAGGCACAGGGGATCAGATCGGGGGAGGCAGGGGAGAGGAGGACAGTCAACTGCAGGCATCAGAGATGTTACCTGTGGACCTGCCTCTGACATCTCATCTTTGGCCACCTGTCCCTTTGTTTCTCTTGCTCCTTCTGCCCTAAAGCCCAGCTACCAGGAGTTTCCGAATGGTAGGAGGCACTCAGACTCTAGATCCTGGAGCAGTCTCCGCTGCATTCCTCAAGTATGTGGGCACAGTGGGATTTTCTGAAAGCCCCAAGCCTGAGACTGGCTTTTCCCCCACCCTTCTCTCGGTTCGAGCCCTGGGAAACTTCTCAGGAAAATTCAATCAGGGCCAAGATAGAAGGCATCATTCAGTCATACAGTGAACATTTACTGAGCGCCTACTCTGTGCCAGAAGTGTTCTAAGGACTGAGAATGGTGCCATGAAGAAGACAGAGAGGAAGAGAGAGAGCATAAAAAGGAAACCTTAGCTAGCAGGGGTTCTAGGAGTGTCTGGCATCTGGGTAGCCCCCTCAGCTGTCACCTCTGGCTCCTCCGTGTGGGGGGCTGTCCACTTGGACAAAACCAACACCATGAGCGAAGGCATCCTGGTCACATCCGCCCCCACATCCCACATCTGTTCTCAAGACCCAACACCATTTCCAGCATCCTCAGAGCCTGGTGCTGAGGCAGGAGAGAAGATGAAAGGCAGATAGGGACCCTGGAGGGTGGGGGTTAGTGGAGGTAAATAAGGACCACACCGTGCCCTCTTAGGAGCCTCCAGGGAGCACTGTCCCCCTCCGCCCACCTCCCAACAGGGCCACCTGTCCCCTCCAGCCAGATTAGACTCTCGGTCTCCTGACATCGATTTCCCTCCCTGATCCACGCCGGCCCTCCTGGGCAGCCGTGCTGATACAGCTCAGCTCAGAATCACTGAGGCTGCGCTAACCAAGCAGTTCATGTCACTGTCTGCTATTGATTCAGCAGCCCTGGGAGAAATTGCCGGCTCCTTGCAGGAGGTAAAGATGAAGGTGAAACAAAAGTGCCTCCAGACTGTTTGTGTCCCCACCCCTCCTAGGACCTGCCCTGGATTGAGAATTTTCCAAATCTTTACCAGCTGCCTGGCAGCTTGCCACAGATCAATAAGTCTTCTTCAGAGTTCCAACTTGCAAAAATATTTACTGTACATAATTTAATAGAACCCTCTCCTGGATAAGGAGCTGACACTTTTAATTACCTGGAACAAGTGCTCTCCTTCTATAGGACGTGGCATACACGTGCCTCAGAATGCCAACTAAATGCTTTTCCCAGGGCTTTTCACGACGGATTCAGGAGGAGGAGGGTCCACGCGATAGTGACGTCTGTGGGGGGCTGTTGGCGGGAAGGGCAGCCACAGACGGAACTCGCGATTTTTTTTCCCCAGCAGAAATTTCAAAATTTCAGGTGCTCCCTTTCTCCCACTGCTTTCTTCTCTACTCCCTTCAATAGGCATCCGCCGCTCAAACACAGACAAATCTTTTCCCCATTTCCCGGGAATTAGGTTGTGCATCTTCTTCAGACCCCGCCAGGGGCAGCTGGCTCTCAGACACTCGTCTTGTTCAGGTCCTGGGGACACATGACTGAAAAGGTACGATCTAGAACTGACACAGCAATGACCACAATGATGACAATAGCTAGCATGTGGAAAAACACCTTCCGAGGGTCAAACATGGTACCAGCCACTTAACATACTTCATTTCCAAGCTGAATAATAAGCCTGTGTGGAGGCATTGTTATGCCCACTTTTCAGGTGAGAAAACAGAGGCTCAGAGACATTATGTAACTTATCCAAGGTCACCAACCACTAAGCTGCTGTGCATGACTCAAAGATGTATGAGTCTGACTATAATCCTTCCCTGCATGTCCAGCCTGTTTTGAAGAAACCCCACACAATTCCCAGAAAAGCTCCAGAAATCTGGACTAGTTTCTGTCCCAGGGCTGTGTAGGGCTAAGGTGAATGAATATGGACAGTTCTGGAGACTGGCTTCCTTACCCCTTGGCCTCCTCCCCCTGGGCTTGGCTCCTTCTCCAGGCCTCCTCTGTCCCGGGACCCTGGGAGAATGTCCACCCTCCACCCAGCACAGTGGACGAGGCCCAGACCCAGCGTCTCTCTGGCTCTGGCCTGACGTGGTCAGGAGCCCCATCAGCAATGTGGGCATTTCTCTCAAATGCTAATTAACTTCCTTTGGCATCTTAGACAAAAGCAATCCCCTGGCAATCATATTCTGCATAGCACCTAAAAATTTGTGGGCGTACAATAAATACTCAGTTCCTAACAACAATTCCCACACTTGCTAGTGATTGTGTGGGTGCATTTGGTTTCATCGGCTAAATCCTGCCAACTAATATGCAACTGAGCCATAAGAAAGTTCATGTCCAATGAGGTTTTCAACACCACATAATTTTAGAGCTGAGCATTTAGCTGAGATGCTATCGAGACCCAGAAAAAGTACATGTTAATTCTGGGCCACCCTTGGGAGTGCTGACACTCGAGGAGCAGTGGAGGGGCAGAGCAGAGAAAATACAATGGCAAAGAAACTTGGAAATTTCATTGAAATGGTGGATTCAAAATGGATGAAACGATTCTTCAGCCAATGCTCCTTGGTGTTCCTCAAGGAGACCCCTGCAACCATATCTACTAAAACCACATCACCTAGCAAGGGGGCGGGGGGAGAACAGCAAAGCACCAGAAAATACCAGTCCTCAAAATGATGAATGCACTGGGTTATTTAGTATACAATTTAATTTGTAACACTTGCTTCAGGTGTGGGAGCACTGGAGAAACCAGACACAGTTTGTATATTCCAGGGGAGATGAGCAATAGGTACCTTTCTCTGGGGAAGGACAGAATTGCAAGCAGGAAACAAATGGGTATGCATCTCATGCCTCTATTTCTCTGGGCAAACTCATCCATCACCCCCTCTCCCCCACAGGCACATACCCTTGTCTTCTATCATTTGAAAGGAATGTGTACAAGAGATGCTTGAAAACCTTCATGGGCACTCACATGGCATTCATGTGCATCTCTTAATTAATGATACCTCCCAGAGAGGACTTGAAAGAGCTTTATAAAGGGGTAGGGAACTTGTGCACAGAGGAGGAGGAGAATAAAAGCACAGGGCAGCAAGGGGTAACAGTTCCCACAGGTCATGGGTCCACATGATTGCTGGTCTGAAGGCCCAGAACGCATCAGCAGAATTGTACGTGTGTGCGCGTATCAGCGTACATGTGGACCATATGATGGTCATAGCCGCTGGGTGGGGCTGGTGGGCCTACAGGGAACTTTCTTTTTGTTCATGGTATATTCTAATTTTTTGACAATATAATGTAGTATTTGGGCACTGAAAAGAATGGGAGTTTAAAAATATTTGGAATGTGAACAGGGATGACGGACTCCTGTATTCTGTATTTGAGAACAAAAACATGCATAAGGTTTGGGAGAGAGTCTTGGATGCTTGGGCAGCAACTCAAGTCTGGTCAGACTGACTTGGAACAACAGATGTGACAGGTGGAGCTATGCCAATGGAGAGTCACAGCCAAGAGGTCATCCCCTTCCTTGAGGCAGGCAGGTATGTATTCTGAGAACATGGGGAAAAGCCCACTCAGAGGACACAACCTCTGGGGAATGCTCCAGCAGGAGCAATAGGAGGTCCCAAATAAGACAACAAACGGGTTAGACCAGTGAAGTGAGAACAGGCACAGAGAGAATTGCAAACAAGGAAAACACCAAGAAAATCGCAAGGTCTGCCACTGGTTGGTGAGGCCACGGACCAGCTGATCCGAAGCACTCATCCTTTTTCAAGGGTGAGCAAACAGACACTCAAGGTCCTGTTTCCTCACAGCATCACCCATTGAAACTGTTTTCATCAAAATCACCAGTGATTTCCTTGACCTTCTGTGTTCAACTCACCCTCCCCATTTCTCTCTCTCCTTCTACAGTAAAAACTCTTCAAGACATATCTGTAGTCATATCTAATTTCTCACTTCCCATTCTCTCTTGAAACCTGTCCAAACAGATTTTTGTTCCCTCCACTTCTCCAAAACTGTTATCAAGCTCATCGTTGCACTCCACGCTGCTAAATCCACTGGAAACACATCAGTCCTCTTTCTACCTGACCCACCAGTAGTATGTGACGTTCACCCTTTCCTCCCCTTGAGTAATTCACGTGGCTTCCAAGCACCACACTGTCCAGTTCCTACTGACTCACTGAACGCAGCTTCTCCATCTACTTTGCTGCTTCTCCTTCATCAACTTGACCTCTTACCACGAGAGTGCCCCAGGAGCCCATCCCAACTCTCCTCTCTCCTACTTCCATTTACTCCCTTGGTGACATCACCTAGTCTATGGCTTTAAACACTATCTACATGCCAGAGGCTCCCAAATTTAGGTCTCCAGTCCCTACTTCACAGTAAACTCAAGACTTGCAATCCATGTGTCTACTTATCTCCTGTTGGACATAGTGACACATCTAACACTTCCACCATAAATCTAATTCTTTCTGTCTGCTCCATCTCAACCTCTCAGTTGCTCAAGCCAAAAAAGTCTTGGAGCCGTCACACCTCACATATAGTCTATCAAGAATCCTTTTGGCTCAACCTTCAAAATCAGGACAGAATTTGACTGCCTCTCCCAACTCCCACGGCTACCTTCCCAGTCAAAGTTGACCATTTCTCACCTAGATTATTGCAATGGCTGGTCCCTCTGCTACTGTCTTCTTCCCTCCTCCGGGATATATTCAACCCAGGAGCTAGTGTGATCTTGCTAAGACATAGTCAGGTTATATCGGGCGCCTGGGTGGCTCAGTCGGTTAAGCGACTGCCTTCGGCTCAGGTCATGATCCTGGAGTCCCGGGATCGAGTCCCGCATCGGGCTCCCTGCTCGGCAGGGAGTCTGCTTCTCCCTCTGACCCTCCTCCCTCTCGTGCTCTCTGTCTCTCATTCTCTCTCACAAATAAATAAATAAAATCTTTAAAAAAAAAAAAAAGACATAGTCAGGTTATATCATTCTTATTAAAACCCTCCAATGGCTTCCCACTTGAGTGTTTCTCTCAAATCCATCAGTTTCTTTTTATCTACAATTCACGTCTATCTTTACTTCCTTCTCTGTTAATACCATCCATATCCCCATCCCCTCATATCACTCTCCACTCAGTAGCCATTATCCTTCTAGATGTTCTCATGTACCAATCATGGTACTCTCCTACTAAAAGCACTTCGGTGGGGTTCTATTAACCCCATAAAGAATAATATGTAAATCCCTCAGGCTTATTGTGGTCTTCTTGGCACACTCAATCTATCCCTCCACTTTGCTGTGCTATGGTGGTCCTAGTGTATCTCCTGGCCACAGATTTTGATGAGCATGTTCAGTAATCAATGGTACAGTGACCATTGATTCTGTGTGCTCTATAACAGTAACCTGTCATTAGAATATTCTTTGAAGAATTGCCCTCTTTCTGTGCGTTTGATCTCTTTAACCAGACTGCTTTTAGTTCCCTGTGAGCTGGTATTGCAACTCCTATTTTATTTTCTGTTCCTTTATCAGCTCCCTGATAATAGCAGGTGACTTGATACTTGATTAGTTAATGGGGAAGAACAGACAGTATGACTTGGGTAAAAGGATGCTAGGCAAGTACTTCTGGGCCATGGGTTGATTTCCTTCCCTTAACACATCTTCGGTGGCTATTATAAAATGTTCTGCAGAATGGTCAATGTGCTAACAGTTCGGTACAACACGTTTTTCAATTCCTTTGAACAAAAACACCAAGAACCAATGACTTTACCTGAATACATTGCAATGACAGAAAAGCTTTTCCCCCACGACAAGAATAAAAGGCAGCTCTGCTGACCTGATAAGTATCAGGACAAAAGGATGAGGATTTGATACAGTGGTTCAACAGGCTGTACGCTGGCTTGTAGAATTGGCTACCCAGTCACGGGAGGGCACTGGCATCAAGGACAACCATGGTGACCATGCTAGCTACAACCTCAGTTTCCCTCTTCTTGCTTTATATGGGTAGCACCCAAGATTCTGCCCACACACTGTCACAAATCTGAACCCTCAGTAGGGGAATGAAGCAATGTTTGAGGGGTGCTGTCACTTTACTCATATTAACATAGCATGTTTTAACTGAATTCCAGGCACTCCCTTGCTAGAGATCTCAGGTTGGACTGGTTAGAGGACAGTAGCAGATAATGCATCCCTCCTCAGGGAGTTTTGAAATATCCAGTGTCCATGTCTCAAGTGCCCAGCCCTCCTGTTCTAAGATGCAGGGGTTGATTCTAATGGCATAAAGGCAATAAAAATAAAGACATCATAGATCGGGAGGGGGGATATATTAATACATAAAGAGGGCTAATTAGGGAGGAAATATAGCATATCAAAGTGATCTAAGAATCATGAGACCTGAATCTAACCACTAATTTCCTGAGTCACCTTGAGCTGGGTACACAAACTCTCCAGTCTCTGAAGACCTCTGCAGGTCAGTGAACCTAGGGCTCATTATCTGGCCTGGAATGTTTGACCTGGGGATGGCAAATCACAGTGGCCAGGCTCCTTGGCCCGTGGCAGAGAAGATTCACACCAACACCTTCAACCTCTTCTCCAGAACAGAAGAAAAACTTCACCCCAGGTGTTGCAGCAGGATATGGGGAAGGATGAAAACAGAGCAGTTTATAAGCCAGGATGTGAGGACTCTCAGGATGCAGAAACAGCTGTCCTTTTATTCTGGTTTAGATCCCAAGACCTTGGGAGACTAGTAATGCATTCAGTGGAGCTCGTCTGCCATGTTCATGGTGGCTTTTGTATGCTTGGCATGCCCTCCCCCTCAGCCCCTAGCCTCCCCTGGGAGGAGGGGAAGAATCCCATTTGTTTCTTTTCCTGTCAGCAGAGGCTGGATGTCACATTCCCTCTGGCACTCCTCCCATCAAAAAAGGTATTAGATAGAAGATACCTCTGTGTGAAGTCTGGACAGAATTCCAAGGTGACATTTCCCTCCACCTCTACTGCAGTGATGCCTGTACTTCCAAAAGAAAAGAAATGACCAGAAAGGAACATTCTCTCTCAGGAGCTAACCTCCCTCCTCCCCTCTTTGCAAGTGGAGAAGAAAGGAGAGCGCAACTGAAAGTCTTATGACACCCTTACGCAGGATACGAGGTCCTGAGTCATCTGGTCACCCTTGAAGGATTCAGCCTTCCGCTTGCCAAGCTGGCTAAACACCCAAGGTCTGTGGCCTGGGAGGCATGAGGCCACCAGGCAAGGATGATTTCACTGGGTGTCTCTCCAAAGAGTTCTTAACATGTACGCAGTGATAAGATAAAATTAAAAACAAAACAAAACAAAACAAAAAACGTGTACTTGGCGATCAAGCTGAATTACATGCACTCCACTTTCTGAGGCTGCAATGCTTGTTTAGAAATTGTTTTCAACCAGAACTTTAATAGAAGATACCCCTAAAATACAACTTTACTTTTTAATGGGCTACTGACATTTTGCCCCAATTATGTCCACAATTTAAGATCTATAAGCCCCATAAAACTCCATGGTGTATACTGCAGGTGAACTTCACCCAACTTTACAGACCACGTCTTATATATCCTATTCCGGTCCCATTTTCTCGAGTCCTCATTTCAACTGCAAATGCATTGAAGACACCAAGCAATCAACCCCAGGATCTCTTGTGTTGATAAAATATAATTTCAGATCATTCCCTGAAAGACACTGAGATTCTTAAAATGCCCTCCCACTATGCTGCATTACTAATTACATATCAGAACGGGAGGAGTAGCTGGAGGTACAGGGTATTAGATATTCGCCAAAAGCAGAGACTTTGAATAAAATAAGCATGGCTTTCTTCAGAAGACCAAAATACTAAAGCATGTTGCCTAAAATGGTGATTTCATCCTGAAGCCACATTATGTGTGTCATGGAAAACAACAAATTCTAACTTGACCTTGGGCTATACACAGACTAACTGGAAGAGGCCAAGTTCAGAGAACAAAGTTCATAGACCTCGTGGCTGCACTGAGCATGCAATGGGTTTGGAAATGAGGGGTTGACCGGCTGCCACTGGAAAAGTCAGCTTCCCTGGGAACGTGTGTCTTCCGTGTACAACCAGGCTGGCCCCTGGCATTGCCAGCCTTGCTATCGGCTCCAGCTGTTCCTGGGAATCATCTGAAATCAGCAGGAAACTGGGATCCTATCCTTTATGATCATGAGTGTACATGACGGAGGGAGGATGCCTGAAGGCTCTGAAGCCCCATCCACCATGCCCACCTCCAGCTTCTGGCACGGAAGGAGAAAGTATCAGAATCACAAAGCAAGTGAAGGTTTTCTCTCTTCTCCTCTTCTTGCTTTCTGCACCTTCTCCGTCATCCTCAACCCACCTTCCCTGCTCCATCCTCAAAGCAGTGCCTTCATTTAGGATCTTGCAAGTCACCATGAGCCTTATCTAAAACTCAAAGGTTAGTGGTTGGGTTACACACCTTGTCCTCCACCTCCCCACTCAAAAGGGCTTGAACATGCACATTGTACATATGTCAAAACCCATAAAATGTATGCCACCAAGAGCAAACTGTCCTGTGAACCACAGACTCTGGGTGATGACTGATGTCAACATCAATGGTGGGGGGTGCCAGGGGCGGGGCGCAGGAAGCATGTGGGAACTCTCTGTACTTTCTGCTCAGTTGCCGTGAACCTAAAACTGCTCTTAAAAAGTTTATTTTTTTTTTAAGTAGTTAAAAAACGGGGTGGGAGTGGATTTGAGCTTTTTCCTCTCTCTTTGCTCAACACTTTCCACTGGCAAATCTGTCCTTCCTCTGATGGGATATTTCTGGGTGGAAAACTTCATGAACTCTATGCCTCATAAAAAGAGGCCACCTCCTACCCAATGTAGGAATAGTTAGAACTTTAAAAAAAAAAAAAAGTGTTTTAGTCAAGAGAGTCTGGAGAGGACCCAGGAAAATAAAGAATTTCACTGTTTGGTGTAGAGTTGCATTGTTCAATTCAGCAGTCACTAGGTATATGTGGCTACTTAAATTCAAATGTAAAATTAATTAAAACGTCAGGTCCTCAGTCACACTAGCCACATTTCAAGGGCTCAGGAGACACACGTGGCTACTGGCTACAGTATCGGACGGCACAGATACACAACATTCCAGTCACTGCAAAAAGTGCTCTTGGATGACACTAGTCTAGAGGAGGGATGGACAAACTTTTTCTGTGATGGGCTACAAAGCAGCAATTTCAGGCTCTGTGGACCAAATGGTCTCTGTCCCAACTATTCAACACGGCCCTTGTAGTGAGAAAACCACCACAGACGCTATGCAAATGAACGGGCAGAGCAGTGCTCCACCAAAACTTCATTTACAAAAATGGGATTTGGTCTGCAGGCCAAATCTGTCAAGCCCAGGTCTAGAGGACCCGTTCCTGGAGACATCTGACGCCCAGGTCCTAAGTTACTGCAAGGCATCTACTCATACCCACCCAAGCGATAGCGGTAGCCAGACTAACTTATACGTTTGGCACAACCTGGACCTTTATTTATCAGGACACCTCTATACAATCATGACTGATAAAATACAAATCCATTTAAAATCATTACTCCTTTCAAAAAAGCATTTGTCATTGCGTATTATTCTCAAGAAATGAACCATGAATTTTATCTCTTGGATTGGGTTTCTCTAATACAAGTAATGCATGTTTGGTTTAGAAAAACGAGGGAGCAAGATTTAAAAAAAAAAAAATACGAAAGGCAAAGGGAATTATCTGAGTTTCCACTCGGGAGACTTTTTTTAACCATCGTTAACATATAAATATAAATATGTGATTCCTTCGTTCACAACTACATTTCTTGTACCTAGAGCAGTGCTGAATGTGTGAGAAGTGCTGCATAAATATTTGTCGAATGACAAAAATGACCGAGCATTACAAGACAGGTGTGTTCACGGATGGCATTCAGGACTTCTGCAAACCTTACTACGAGAGTAACGTTGGGTGCATGTGATGGTTTCTGGAGTGATCTACAGTTTTTGTTGAATTATCAAAGATGTCTGTGACCTTAAAAGGAGGAGAAGCCTCTGGTCATCCTCCAGACTGAACCGACAGGCCTTCACATTTCTGTCCATCGATGATTACACCCCCTAGAGAAGCAGACTTATCCCAGGGCTATCTTCTGCAACTAACCAAAGCCATCTATCTGAATCTAAACCATCCCAGGTGGAAAAGCTGCTTGTTTTAAACATAATTCACTCAAGAGAAATGGGGGGAGGGGGGTTCTGGTGTCTTTTTCTAAGTCTGAGGACACAGATCCGACATACGGAAAAAGACTCCTAAGGAATTCAGGCTTGTTTCACCTTTGAACCCTGCCAGTCCAGCAGGCTTGAGCATGATCCTGACGAGGTCGGACCATAAGCCCGCTCCCTACAAGGTCGAGCTAAGACCGAGGTGCCCCCCATCAGCATGCATGAGGTCGAGCAGCAAACCGCAGTTCTTCTATCTCTGGGGGACCCTCCTGGGGATGCCCTCCCTGGGTACGGCACCCAGGATGGTGGACAGAGGCACAGCATGGGGTTAGCTACCAGCAACAATGGAAGTTAGCACAGCAACACAGAGATGGTTTTCTTCCTCAAGATGCTTTTACAATCTGGAGAAAGATGACTTAAGATTTACAGACACCCATTTAGAGTTCTCTCAGGCATTTTACCTGAATCTGCTCTACAAAAACGCAAATTCCAGTTTCTTTCCCGAAGCTTCTATAATACAGCACAGTCAAATCAGGGCCACTAATTGCTAAGAGGAAAGGGCTTTCTCATGCCCAAGGAAACCTTTAGGAAAGCAGGCTCCTTGGAAGCAGGTCTATTTATAGATCATGCCTTTTCCTGGCCTCCCTCTCTTATCACTGAGAGCCTGGGGAGGAGGCAGGAATTTTTTGCTTCTGAGAAAATGATCATCTGCCCCTCCCACTTATTCTCCACCTGGAGTCCTAAACCAATTATGACATCCTAATCATTTCCAAGAGCAACCACTATGCTGTCACAAAGACAGGATTATGACTTCAAACAAAGATACGGGGAAGAGCTAATCACGGTTCAGAAACAAAAGGCCCTGTTTTTATGCAAATAAACATAGTTACAAAGAGTCTGCAGAGATAATGACCAAAAATGTAAAATATGATAAACAGATTTATGGCTAAATCAACATGTGTGCCTCGAAATTCACACACACATAAAGTGGCAAATGATTCTTTAAAGGGATGTTATACCCTGATTCAAAACTATGATGAGAAAATACCCTAAAGTCCAACAGTTGCATTTCTCAAAATCAGGAGCTAGCCTATGCCTCCCATGAGAGCCGGCCCGGAAAGAACCTGTTCAAAGGTTTGCGGCACCTCCCTCCGCATGAAGTATGGCTCTCGGCTCCTGACCCCTCCCCACCCAATACCCCCGGAGCATTTGTCCCCCTCATCCTCAGTTAATGGCGACCAGTTCTTCAGTTCCTCTAGACAAAACCCTGAATTATTCCTTCACTCCTCTCTTGTTCTCCTCTCCCACTCCGCATTAGCAATCTTGTGGGGTCAAAGTACATCCGAAGTCCCACCCCTTCTCACCATCTCCCCTGCCACCACCCTAAACCACGCCACCACTATCTGCAACCTGGAAGGGTTAAACAGCTTCTCTCTCTGCTTCTGGTTTTGCCCTGCCTTCAGGCTCCCTCCTAATTAAGATATAACTCAGAGCAGGGGCGCCTGGCTGGCTCAGTCGGTACAGCATGCAACTCTTGATCTTGATCCAACCATGTTGGGTGCAGAGATTACTTAAAAACAAAACCTTAAAAAAAATTTTAAAAATATGTAACTCATATCATATCACTCCTCTGAGTAAGAACTGTCCAGTAGTTTCCCCTCTAGGATCCAAGAGCCCCAAATGATCTGCCTCCTCCCTAACTCTTAGGTCATCTCCCAGTAAGCCCTCTCTCACTCACTTTATTCCAAGTTTATGGCCTCTGGGGAGTTTCTTGAATGTGCCTGCACCTCAATGCCTCAGGACCTTTGCCATTGCTGCCTCTCTCATGTGTCTGTCCCAAATCTCCTCTCCAAGAGGCCTTTCCTGACAACTCTTCTTAAAGTCTCACCTTCCGTTCCCATCCCAATAGCTCATATCCCTTCCCACACTTGTTTTCCCACTTAGCACACTTATCACTATCCAATTCATTTTATCTTTCACTCATCTTGTTCATCATCTACATCACAATAGAATGTAAGTCCCATAAGAGCAGGGATTTTGTCTCTTTTGTTGAATGAATCACTGCTAGAGTGCCTCACAGTGCATGGTACGCAATGAGGATTGTTGACTACATGAACACTAGAAATATAAATTGGCATTTCAACTATTAAAAGTTAAAAACAAAATGTGACTGGAATAAATGAGAAATGGCCTAAATGCCTATGAACATGAAATCGGTTAAATGACACAGCCATAGAAAGATAACACCAGGCAGCCCTAAGACATAACTATGTAGAATCTACTCACTAATGTGGAAGGGGCAGCACAACCTACTGTCTCAAATAAGAAGGCTGCAGAACAGTAGGTCCGATATTATCCCAGCATAAGCTACTGTATATGTATATTACATGTGTTCGCATCACATACATTTGTTATGAAACCCCATTTGTGTGTGCATGTGTTGGTGTGGATAGATCAATGGTAGAAAAGAGAAACGGAGAGAGAGAGAGAGGCAAATCAATCAATCTTGGTAGAAGGATTTAAGGAGATTTGGGCTTTCCTTACTCTTTCTGCATTGGTTGTCTACAATGAGCAGCCTTTAAACAGAATTTTTTAAAGAGTTTTCTCTTTTAACATTTACCTAGGGTTTGCTGCCTGCGGAGAGCCTGACGAGGCCTAACATCCCCTAAAAAGCAGCATTTAAACCATTTCAGCTCAACCGTCCAGAAGCTATTTGACAGCTTGCTCTTCAGAATTCCAAAGGAAGATTTATCCCCTTCCCTTATGACAAGAGCACCCACAAGGAGATGATAAAATATAAAGTCTCCTCACTAATTAATATTTTGTGAGCCCAAATCTCAAATTGCAATGAGGCAAGGTGGAGGAACGAGGGTCCTCCCAACCAAAGATTCTCCTTTCGCAGCCACAGGGCCTCCTCCACCCTCCGTCCCTCTGACCTGGCCACCCAGGCTCAACTGCAGGCCTTGTCCTGGGCAGACCGGGGTGACTGAGTCTGCCGCCCCCACTGCACCACGCACATGCCCAGCCCCGTGCCTCTGCTCTTCACAGCCATGCCTTGTAGGGCTTACTAGAACCCCCTTCCTCTGGGAAGCTTTCTGACCCAGACTCCCTCAAATGTACTCTTGGGGCACTTCTAACGGACATCGAGGATATCATCCCCGACACTGTTGTTGGTCCTCGTTGTTCTGAATAACAAGATGAAGAATGACGGACAGTGTGTCTTGTGCGCCCATGGCCCGGCAGGGAGGGGGGATACAGAAGATGAGTGAGACCCTGGACCTTGGATCTTTTCAGATTCCCAGCCAGTCTGTCAGCTTCTGTTTGATTTTGACCTCCTTGTTTCCCAGCACAAGGCAGACAGCATTTTGTACAAACCAGGAACCGCACCAATGGCTGCCAGCAGTCATGAGGATGAGCCCAAGCTGCCTCCAGCCAGTGGGAAATGGCTTCCACATCTGCTCCAGCTCGAGCCCCTGCATCCTGGAAGAAAGGCTGAGCCTGTGCCCCAGACTTCACCATTACTGGCTGCACGGGAGACTCACCTGGGGAGCATTTTTTTTTTTTAATGCTGACAACTAGGACCCAGATAAGTCAATCAGCAATTCCAGAACGGGGCCTGGAAATTGGTACCTCTGAAAAGCTCTCCAAGTGATTCCAGGGGCAGCCAAGGCTAAGACCCACTGCTCTGGCCTAAAGGCCACTTTGCCACCTGGGAAGTGTGAGCGCTCCCTTCAGGCCCAGTACTATCGGCAGAACAAAATCACAACCGTGGAGATTCCACAAGTGTGGAATTGTGGAGGAAAAAAAATGGGGAATGGGGCTGCAGGCCACGAATAGTGACCACTGCCTCCTGTCTGAGCTCTCCCTCCTTCTCCAAGGCTTCCTTGAGAGGTCTAGCCTTGGTCCCCTGGGCCTCAGTGACCGGCATAGAGTGGGCATGCCTCACAACCAAATGTCACTTGCCAAGGGGGGACGGGGTGTCATCAGTGAGGGTTCCCTGTTGAGACAGGTGGCATCTCAACACATGAGGGCAGGGATGCCCAAGTCTTTGGGGGCAAACTGCTCTGAGACGGGCCACTGGCTTCATAGAAGTGTTTGCCCTTTTTATAGGATGGTAAGCCACTAGAGAATGGTGGTCAGCATAACGATGGCCAGTTGAGCTTCCTTGGTGGCCTGGAGATACTCAGGGCTGGGGCCTTTGGTCTTGGCTGTCCCTAGATGTTGAGCCTCATGCTGTCAATGGCACAGGCTTGCAATGTGTTCTTAAAGGCCAGAGGTTCTTTTCTCTATAGAAAAGTCATTCTCCGAAGGATTTCATTTTCTCAAGAAGCATGTGCATGGGACAAGATTCCACCCATGACCATGATGAGGCTTAGCCTCAACCATGGGCTCTGAGGCAATCCAGGTGAGCTAGGATGGCAAGCAAATTGGAAAAGCATCTCAATCTCCAGAAGCCTTCCCCCACAGGAAAGGCCAGTCCTCTCGCTGCCTCACAGATTGGGTGTTAAAGTTTGGAAATGAAGAGCAGGAGTTGGACTCACCTCTTGGGTCTGAATCCCTTGCTACCTACTAGCTGTGTGACCTTGAACAAGTTATTTAACCTCTGTCTGCTTCAATTTCCTTTTCTGTAAAATGGGGATAATAGAAATATTTCTATAGTAGATTTGTCTGGGGATTAAATATAAGGTCACGGTCAAAATATTTAACAAACGGTATGGCAGCAATGTGAATGAACAGATGCATACGTGGCTTAATGACTGAGTAAGTAATGGACTGCAGGACTGGCTCAGGGTCAAGAATGGCCTGAGACCCCAGGGGTGTGAGCTACAGGAGCCAGAAGTCAGTGGAACCACAGTGGGATCGGCCGGCCACTAAGGACTGCAGAAACGCCTAGCCCTGGAAGCTCTCATGAGGCACAGAGATTCTGAGTCATGTGTCCCCTCTCCCAGAGCCCACTCCACTCACAGGTGTCATCTCAATTTTTCCAGCTCAAATATATGCATGCCTGATAGAGACCCCTTACTCAACATGACAGCCAACATGTGTTGAATGCACACTATGGGCTGAGCCCCCAAGTACCTTTAATCCTTATGCCAACCTTCTAAGGCGCCCGCTGTACAGATGAGAAGAAACTGAGGCACTTGGATGCAGAGTAAAGTGGTCTTACTCTAAAACTCATTGTTTTTAACCTTTACAGTAAGAAGACAAACACACTGATACCATCAGAAAGACATCCCAGTCTTCAGAAAACAGCCTCTGTGTTGGATCTTTTCACCACCAAAAAAAAAAAAAAAAAAAAAGCCTAGTTCCCCCCTTTTTCTGGACATAGGTACGAAGCAAATGAGTTCAAACTAATTTAGATACCAAAAGGCTAATCAAATGGCACAAATATCGCAGTTGTCAAGCCCATAAGCCTTTTGAGGGCTAGAGTCTTCTGCCTCGTGGCCCCAGCTTGGGGCTACCAATGGCTAGAAACTTCAGAGGCAAGGCTGTCAGTCTGTCCATGAGATTCTCTCTTCCTAAAGAAAACCTAATCGGAATCACTGCTTTTTCGGACAGCTGCTCAAAAGCCAATTTATTTCTAGAATGACTCTCTCTAGATTTTGTTTTAAATACCATGGTCCACTAGGATCACCAGATCTCTTGATTTTATGCTATTTCTAACCCTTTTGCTTTGTGCTTTACTTTCCTGGAAATCAGCAAGAACCACATTTTGCAGTATTTGACAATTCTCTCCAACCATCACAGTCACTTTTTTTTTTTCAATTGCTTAAAACTTGGTAAAAATTGTTCATTTCTTTTTGGCAGAAGTAACTCATATTCAAGCTTGGATCCAAGGTAAGCATTTCTGGCACATATGGTTAAAAAAAGATCTCTTTAACTGAATTAAGACAGCACGGAAAATACACATTCATTTAGCCCATTTCCAAAAGTTGATTCCTAGCAGTTTAACAATATTTGACAGTATTATTCTTAGCACATGTGGCAGAATCGTTGTGTTGCTCTCTATAAGGTAACAGCGTAAGATCAAGATGAGCTGTGAATCAAACAGCTTTAAAATTAAAGTAGCAAAGTTCCAGATGTCTCGTGTAGGCTTCTGAAGGGTGGGCTCCGGTTTAGATGGAAAATAACTGGGCAGCAGGGAACAGGTTTCAAAAGAGGAGACACAGTTCAGTACCCAATACGTACTATTTCTATTTCCCATTGAGTGACAAGTGATGTTTGCCCCACTCTGAGTGCAAGTTTTAAAAAATCAAGGAAAGCATTTCTTCAAAGAAATGAAAGCTAAAGAAAAGCCTGCATGGTTTTCTGAATCCACACACTTGGTTTTCCTTCTCCACCTCACTAAACTAACTCGAGCCACCTTTGATATATGGATACCCAAGCTTTCTTGTGTTGAGACACCCACTTTTTGGTTTTACAGCCCCATGTCCACCCTCAAAATGGGCTCTAAGAAAACACAGCCAGCCATCACCATATTTTATGTTTCTAGACTCAACATTCAATACATGAGTGTGTCGTTCACATAGAGAATGCCATATTGCAGGCTGAATGAATTTACTCAATGTGTAGATGGACAGACGGGTGGACATTCCATACCACCCCAGGTTGTAATTATACTACGGTCATCACCAAAATGCCTGAAAAGAAGGCTTATTCATTAAAAGATGTTTTAACTAAACTGAAAATAAAGCTGTAATTTCCTCCCAAATATCTTCTTTTTAAAAGCCAAAATCAATTAAATAATTAAAAATAAATATTGGGCAGTTGATAAACGCTTCTGGCATTTTGCACTTGTGGAGGTTAGCAAAGCCACGTTCTGCAGCTTTTGACAAGCTATTCGACCATCACAGGTACTTGGTTTTTGGGGGGGTTTTTTTGTTGCTCCATATAGAGCAAGTGAAATCTAATATTTTATCACTAATCCTTAACTGCTGGCAGACACAGGTGAACTTCAGTCTTATCCCTAGACTCTGGTAAAATGTGCTTTTCTAACTCACTCTGAATCATATCTTGGAATGAAATAACTCCTGGGACTGGGTTTATGGCTCCAGAGTTTCCAGTCTGTTTTGTGCCAAAGCCTGATTAGAACGCATCTTCTTAAATCACATCGGGACTCTTGATCTTGGCATCCGATTGTTCCTGGGCAGACATCCCGGGAGTTTCGGCTCCAGGACTAAAGGTCATCTTGGCATTAAAACTTGTCCCCGGGTCTCAGAGGTACCGGTTTCTCTCCAGTTCCTGTGCTCTTGCCACCTGCTTCAGTTGCTCACACTAATTAAAGACCCAGCCTAGTCTGCCCTTCTTGCTTCCTCATCAGCTAGAAAAGGTCTGCCATTCTCGCGACACACCTGCAGCCTAGCAGGCAAAGCAAAAGAAGTAGGATTATATCCACACGGGGCTTTTCTCTGCTCCTGCATGAAATCCTGTCATCTCTTTTTTTCCCCCACGTAGAAGGCAACCTCCCACTCTCCTCCTTAAGAGGAAAGAAAAATTCTCCTCCCCAGAGGCATCGCCCGTAATGGCTGCACTACGAGATGCTGCTTTTAAATACAACGGCACGTCTCCAAGCTGCCATGGAGCTAATGGAAACTTCCACCACCTGCCTTGGCCACAGGCTGCTTTAACAAGGGCTCCTTCTGAACCAATGTCCACAAGAACTTTTCAGAGGTACCTGAGATGAACAGGAATATCTAGCACCAAAGGCAGGACTGAGACAGTGGCAAGCACCTGGTCATAGGGCTCTGCTCTCATTAAGGGGGTGTTTGTACATGCGTGGGGCCACCCATCCTGAGAAGACCGCCACCCAGACCTGGAGAAGGAGTGAGAGAATGCCACCCCCACAAAGTGCCACGAATTTGATAACATCAGCCAGTTTTATACGCATACTAACTTCAGAAATGACCTTCAAGACACAAAGGAAACGGTCATCTGCAGAGAGTTAGAAACATAGTTGATGAATAAGAGCTTGTTACCATTTACTCAATACTGTCTATGAGCGCAAGAGGAGGAAGAACACCAATCTTCAGCACGAGGCATCGAGCACTTCATAGACGCTCAATAAATACTTGCCAATGGCAGAGGTGAATATACAGGCATGTGGGGAAAATATGTGTGGGTTTGTGATTGTAGACACACAGATACACACACACAACACAGTCCAGAGGCAACTCCCCAGGCCTTCCTGGAGCGCGAGACTCCCACACAAAACCATCGCTCTGATTCTCCCACGATCAATTAATTCTCTGATTTAGAAGTAGGTTGCCCGGATGCCTTTATACCTTCCAAGTACCACCCTCAAAAGTGGATAGAAATACAACAATCTCTAAAATGTTTAAGTTCATCGTATACAGAGATGCTGATTTTACAACCTGTGTTTTTAGGTCTGCTTAATATCTATTTCCCCTTCAGAGAATGTGGTAACCGTTATACTGAGTTTCTGGATTTGCTAAGCCAAAAACCAGGCCCAGCCTCACCAGCCAGCCCGCCTCCCCTTTCTCTAATATCCGTTTAATGCAAAAGCCATCAGGGCTGGGTTTTTGCTGGAACTAGGTTTGGCAGCTGCTGCATGCAACACTGCTATTTCCTTCCCTTTCTGGGACCACAAGCAAGACTCCACCCTGAGCATCACTCACTGGGCCTCGTTGGGGGAAGATGGGACGACATAAAAACAAGGATCGCATTAGTATGTCTCAGCTGTCAATCACACATAATCAAGCTAACAACAAACAGCACACTTTTTTTTGGATGGGCGAAATTTTCTTTTTACATATTAATGGAAAGACGGGAGGGTGGAAGAGGTTAATAAATAATTTTGTGGAGGAAAAAATAGTTATTTTAAAAATAGATTTCCTTGATTAAAATAAGGTAACAGTCCCAGGTAACCCTAAATCCCATTTTTGTGCTCAGGTGCCAAGTAACTGCCACTAGCTGAGCTCTGTACCAGGTAGTAGGGTGACAGAAGGAAAAAATGTATAGCTCATGCCTTCAGGAAGCTTATAATTGGGTGAGGGCAACAAAACATGCAGACAAAAAAAATTTTTTTAATCCAAAAATAAAAAGTAAATATCAACGAAAGAACGCAAAAGATCCCCTAAACCAGTATGCGATTAAATATAAAATCAATGTTGAATATCAGGGTTCAGATGTTGAGGCTAGGGGTCTTCACGGCTCGATACTTACAGAAGTTTCATGAGCAAAGCAGTTCGTAATCTAGACCCTAAAGAAGGGGTGAGGTTTGCCAACGGGAAGAGGAGAGTGAGGAGACATTCTAGATGAGGAAGCTAAGTACGGGTGTAGGGCAGGAATGTGCCTGGCACATTCTGGGCACAGTCCTGACGGTGACATTGGCCAGGATTGGGAGTTCCATAATAGCAGCCTAAAAATTATACACTTTAGGCTATTTATGATGGTGAAGAGGAGTCACAGAGGATGTGGTAGAGGGAAGCAGTGTTTTCAGAAGATGAATCTGGCAAAGGTGTACAGAGCCTAAGGAAGTGGGACAGAGGCCGGTGGCAAGATCAGCTCATAGGCAACAGCGAAGCTTCAACCAGAACTGGACTGGGACCCTGGTGATGAGGAACGTGGAAAGCACAGGTGGGAAGGACATTCAGGAAAAAAAAAAAAAAACACCTGTCAGGCTTTACAACTGATTGGATACATGCCCCCCAAACAGAACGACGTGTCAAGAATAAGCCTCGGCTTTCACAGTTGAAGAACATGAGGAAGAAGACTCGAGAGCGGATGGAGAATGGTTTGAGATAACAAAGCGATACTCCCGTAGTATTGGCCGGCAAGCATCTGCTCCATATTCCGCCGGCACTTAATGAGACTGGGAATATCTGCACAGAACAGACAACTTGGCCATGAGGGTGACTGCGTTCTCGGAGCAAGGCTGGTCAGCACTGAAGAAAAGAGTAAGCATATGTAGGAGAAACAGAGGCATATGGGAGCCACTGATGGAGACCGAGGAGGAACAGGCAGAGAGGTAGAAGGGAAAGCAGGACCAGATAGCGACAGGGTGGCCAGAGGAGCAGCATCAAGCATTGCTGAGCAGGACAGATGAATGGGAATGCCCGAGAGAAGGACACAGGACCTGAGCCCCCGGCCCCTAGGAGAACATCATCCCAGTAGACTGCTGATAACAGGCACTAGATCACGAGGGACCATGGAGAGACGGGAAATGGGACTGAGTATGCGGTGGAAGGAGGTAGAATGTGGTTGCTCATATGACCACTAACACAGCAGTGAATGCAAGACGGGGGCACAGCCATCCGAGGGCCCTCTCCCTGCCCTGCCCCCAAATGGAGGAACACCTCCTGAGAACAAAGAGCGTGCCCCCCTCCCAACTCCGGAGCCAGCCCAGGCAGGATCTTGCAGAGGAAAACCATCCCATGGTAGCAATGCTGTGCAAGAGCGCTGAAATCTGCCGTCCCGAGAGCTGAAGCCATATGGCTTCTCCCTCTTCCCTGCAATGCTCATTGCAGCTGGCTGGGGTTAAACGCTGCCAAGACGGGCCGAGAGAAAGAATCTCCTGGGTTTCCAGACAGAGAAGCTGGGGCTGTTGCAACTAAATGAAAGAGACGTCAGCGGGTGGTGATCCTCAGTGGAGGCGGGGCTGCTGCGGTGGCACTGAGGGGCGCCAAAAGTTTGTGCTCTGTTTGTCTTCACCTCGTTGCTCTCGGATCTCGCTGGCATCATTTAGGGGAAGCTCTATCTGGTTCCTGTCTGCTCCCTATCAGGAACTGGATTTCAATCAGTGGTTTTTGCACTTAGCGCTTCCTCCTGGTCTCATCAGGGGCGCCTGAGCAAAGCGTGCCTCCAGAGCCTTCTGAGGACGACCCTCCCCCACCCAAGGACCCACATCAATGATGCAGAAAGTGCCAACGCAGACTTTAAAAAAAACAAAGCATGAAAATCTATCCAGATTGTTCACAGTTGCCTACTGAAAGCCACAGTTACATTCTGCCTGCAGACTGTTAACGTGCAGAGGGAACTTGGTAGCAACAATATCTTTTACTATGGAGGGCAGCGGACGCAGAGACCCAGAAAGCATTTGGCAGAGGTCACACGGGATTTGGAGCCCAAACCTCCTTTGGGGCACAGAACTTTCTTTAGTAGTTGTACGTAAATTAATGCAGTTGTTCTACTAAGTTTCCTAGGAAGAAATGTCCGCAGTTCATTTCCACAAATTAGCAGGAGGCTGTGGGGGGTGGGGCAGGCATATTATCAGGAAAGCTGATCATGAAGCCGTGAGCCACCGCCACCGTATCCAAGGCAGGATTCAATTCTACCAAGCGAAAGGATACAGATAATACAGGGAAGGGCAAGAGGCACATGGGCAAAAAAAGCGCCTGACTTCCAGGCTGAGCCCGGGGCATGAGTGGTAACATTGCCCAAGAGCCTGGAGATCCGGCAAAAGGGCATTTCTCTTTTGGGTGCACTTAGTGCTTGCGAGGAAGGGCATAATAGAGACAGGGAAAGAAGAAATCACTACAGAGTCTCTTCTCTTACACCCCCTCAGTCAAGTACTAGAGCAAGGAGACGTGATGCTGCTTCACTTCTGAGTTTTTTTTTTTTAATGACTCCTATACTTCAAATGGTTAAATGGCTTTCCTTTGTTTTCTCCCTCAAAGATTTAGCAAGCCCAAATTTGGTATCTATAGCTGCGAACTTTAAAATGCTTAGCTGAAAAGAAATGGACCCTTTTCTGACCAACCTGTTGTGCCTTTTGTAATTAAAAATATAATAAAGAGCTAATTTTGTTCAATTGACATATTTCAGCGGTTTCTCTTTAAAAGGCTCCCACCTGCTTTAGGAACCGCATTTGCCACCCAAATGGACCACCAGGAGAGGATTTAAATTCTACTGCGTAGTTGTTGCCCTACATGATCTGCAGGTGCATCTTCTTATGGATTCAAATCATAGAAGCAAATTTAGAAACGGTTTTGGAATATGTGACCTTTGGAAATTTGAATTTTCAAGCTGAAGACTGGGAAGGTTATTTATAAAATTCTCCTAATGGAGGAATGCTTAGAAACTCTTGTCTCCCAAATGACCCCTTGGGACCTTTAAAATATCTGGGGCTTCATTTCCCAAATCAAAGAATAGGATGTTGTTTCTCGTACTTTAGCATTCCCTGGGAAACCGCTCTAGTACTTACTCATTCTCAGCCACAGGAACACCTTCATGTCTACTCTAAGTTTCTCACAGAGATGGGTGTCCATTTTCTCCAACCCTATCCTTTCTGAAAACAGAGCTCATATGTACCTTGTTAAGAAACCCACTCACTAAGATAGGGGATCCTGGAAGAAGAACAAGTTGGTTTGGGGTGGGGGAGGAGGGCAGACAAGTGTTCAGTTTGGGCCATGCTGAATTTGAGACAAGACACCCAATCATTAGGTAAATAGATTCACCCGGATTTGGAAGAGAGGCCAGGTTGGAGATACTAAGTTGAGGGGAGGAGTCATTAGCATGCGGATGGTAATTCAAGGTGTGGAGATGAACAAGGTCACCTGGGGAGAGTTTATGGCCCAGAGGAATAGAGGGTATAGGGCTCAGCCTCAAGGCAGGGACAGAAGAGCAGAGAAGCCCCCAGCTGAGAGCGAGAAGAAAGAAAATGAGGACAGGCAGGTGTCATGGAACCTGAGGGGATTTGGTGCTTTGAGAAAGAGGAAATTCAGGCAATGTCAAAAGCTACAGAAAAGGTAAACAAGATAAGAAATGGGATTTGACAACTGAAAAGTCCTTGGTAACCTTGGCTAGAGCAATGATAGTTTTTTAGTCTATTAATCCCTAACCAAAGCCACCCCAACCCCATCATCCAGCATAGGTGTGTCCCCCCGTGGATGTCTCTGTTTCCAAATGTCTTTCAGCTGTGCGGATCCACACGTCCTCTGGGGACTCACGCACCACTTGACCCTGAACGTGCAGTTATCACAGCCCGCCGCCCCGGTCCATGAGCTTTTCCTCTTTTGTTTACTTTATTCAGTCTTCCCCCGTAGCATTCCGATGACTACTCAACCTGGCCCTCACTCTCCCTTAGAGTCTTTTCAAAACTATCCCACCTCTGACAAGTGACACATGAAAATACACCACCAACGGATGTTAAAGCTAAACGAACAAAAACCAGAAAAATAATGTAAAAAAAAAAACAAAAACCTTTCCAAGTATAAAAAAAGGTGAAAAATCACTAAGTGATTGATCTGACCATATAATCTAAAATAGCAAATAAAAACAAATCAGTTGTAAAATAAAAATTCATAGGACAAAGTGAGAAATTTGTAGCAGTGTAATGCTAATATCCTGAATTTATGTTTTTAGAACTCTAATAAATCAATTAGAAAACCAGTAACAACCCAACTGGGCAAGGAACAACAGCCAATACACAAAGCATTCAGACAAAAATAGACGATAAAATATGGGGAAAAAACTTTCTAATAAGCAAATAATTTAAAACTAAAAGTCTTTTTTTTTTTTTCTTACTGACTTGGACAGCTCCTTTAGGATAATACTCAGTTATGCTAAGATTTTAGAGAATTAGGTACCAACATATACTTCCTGTCGGGAAAAACCCACTAATCCCCTTTCTCTGAGTCAATCCCAAGGAAATTATGCAGATAAGATCTATGTGCAAACATATTAAGTATAGCATTATTTATAGTAGTGAAAACTTGTAGGTAACTTAATATACTTAGAGGACTGATAAATTACTGACTTTTTAATTATATACCCAATATTTTCACCCAGATGCAAAAAGGAAAAAGATAAATATCTTTAATCTGTAACAGACACTTATAAATCAACAATAAATCTACAAAAAGTGACCAAACATAGACAGGCAATTCACAGGAAAATAATCAGTAACACTTTTTTTAAGTATATCAAAAGTAATGAAAGAAGAGAAAATGAATATCCCTAATTCATCACATTAGAAAATATTTAAATATCTGTAATAGAACCACGAGTATATTAAGAATGTCTATATATGAATAAATGTAAGAAAGAGACAAGAAGAACATTCACCGAAATGCTAACAAGAGTCACTTCTGGGCACTGAGATTATTGGTGATTTTTATTTTCTTCTTCATGCTTTTCTGTACTTTCCTAATTCCTACAATGGATATATACATTACCTTTTAATAAAGGAGCTGTTTCAAATTATGTTTTCAACAATAACTTGGTGAGCGTGGAAAAGGCACATGCTAGGACACTGAAGAGCAAAAAGAAGAAATGAGACAACATGTAAACAATTTGATCCACTGAGGTACATATGCCCAATGCACAGGAAAAGTAATGGAAGGGGGTACACCGTGCCAAGCTTTGAATAAATATGTCCTGGTCATGGGAATATGAGTTATTTTTCGTTTCTCTAATTTTTCTTCTGTTTTCCAAGTTGTTTTATAATGAAAATGTATTCCTGTTAGAATCATCAATAATAAAACGCATGAACTGAAGTGCTTTCGCTCTCCCTTCTGGCAAAATAAGTCCTGTCTTATCCCAACCTGAAGCCCTGGGCACCTTTCCTCTAGAAAATTAACTTGATCCATTTTCTCGGTCCTCCCCCAGAGCACTGGATAATCAGGATGTCTTTCTACCATGTTTGTTTTACTTTCAAGCTTTTGGGACTGTACGGTAACGTGAGCTCGTGGGCCAGTCATATGCCGGCGGTGGCCAATTACAATGGAGGGGGGTGCATTCAGAAGATGGGGTCCTCACCCTTCCCTGCCCCGGGCTCATCGCCCGGCCTTGGGCAGGTCACACAATCTCTTTGGGACTCATTTTCGTCTTCTTTAAAATCATGATGTGGGGCTGGATGCATGGGTTTCACACTGTATTATTGGGAGAGCCACTGCAGGATGACAGGGAGACTGGGGGTGGAGGCCCTGAGCCCCACGGGCACTACAACAGCTCCCCACGTATCTGCTTTTTCTCTTGGGGTTCCACATAAAAACGTGTGGAAGAAAGGGGCTCTGCTTGTTGAAAAAAATGTTTAAAAACTGCATTTCTAATGTTCTCCCTGCCTCTCCCAAACCCACCTGCTACGAACGGGAGTTGTCACATCTCATGGACTGGACTACAATCGTGTCTGCAAAGTCAGAAGGACTTCCTTCAGCTGGAGTTCTACTTTCTAATAGAGGGGGAGAGAGGATGGGTTTCAGAATCATAGTCTGAGTTTGCGTCTTGGTTCTGCCCTGTCTGAATATTTGGTGTGTGATTTGGGGCAAATTTTACCCTTCTAGCTTCCCCCACCCAGTTCCTTCTTTTCCAAATGAGAATACAAATTGGATCTCTCACAGAATGTTCTGAATACTCAATAAGAGACCACAAATGAAACGTGCTTTATATAAAGCACCTGCTCTGTAAGTTAAGTTATTCACAGTTAAAGGTAATCACGACCTCCACACTAATAATCATCCATTCAACAAATACTCACTGGTCATCCACTGTACGCAGGTCTCACGTCCTCATCATTGGCCCAAACTTCAAGACCCTGGTAGGCTTACATCCAACACGTGGACTGACCAAGTAATGCATATGAGAGCCCTTAGCCCAGTGACTGGAACATAGGAAGTTAGCTTCCCCACCACTAACATGTACTGAAAATGGGGTGGCCTCCTGGATAATGAAGTTTGATAAGGATAGCACAGGAAAGATATACTCACATCATATATCATATTGGGGCACCTACTCTAGATACAGAATGTCCCTCCTGCTACTCATAGCATGAGCCTGTACCTCCATATGTTAACACAGCCACAAAGACGCACCCATCCTCTCTTTCCGCAAAGCAAAGGGCATCCCACTATGAAGGCCCCTCCCGTTCACTTCTTTTAAAGAGCCCAGATAATTACTGAATACTGATGATCAAGTGAAAAAGGACTTTGTGTCCTGCTCACACTTGGCATCTTGATTCTTCCTAATCTGCTTGAGCTTATCTGGCCTTTCAGCTGGAAGGGACTAGGCTAACATGAATGCCATCAACCACAGTCAAGGAACCTGAATGTGAATTCAGTTCAACAGATCAAGTATATCCAACACCTACTACGAGTCTAGTGCTTGCTGGATGCCACAGGGGACACAGATCTGGAGGAAACAGTCCAGGTCCGCAAGATTCTTCCGAGAAACCAAAGAAGATAAACAAAGTATATGCGTCTACAACACCACGCAGAAAACGAGGAGTACAATACGAGGGAACAGAAATATAAAGAGTCCATCCCACGGGAGCACATCGGCGAAATCGGCAAGGGGACAGGCACCTGTGATAACCTCGGGAAATTGTAGGATTTAGACCTGGAGAGGTACCAAGGGAGAAGAATCTTGCCCAGCATCATAGTAAGAGAGAAGGTGCCTCAAAAGAAAAGCCCAGTGCAGGATCCACAAAAGCAAGTGATACGCGCTCTAGAATAACAGTATCTACTCACAGAGTGGTTACAAGAATGCAGTCAGTGAACACGTATCAAGCACTTAGACCAGGGCTGAGTGCACAGAAGGTGATCTCTGACCACGAACTGCTACCTTTGTTGCTGTTGTTTTATTACTACACTTCCTGCTATGTCACTGCTGGTGTTGAGAAGTACCAGCACACATGAGATGGGAAGAGCGATCTGGATCATAGTCTGGAAACCCCAAAATGCCACAGGCCACAAACTATTTTTGACAGAGCTGATGGGATGGGAACTCTACTTTGGGAACACTCTGGCAACAGAACAGGGTGGGATGGAGTCAAAAGAAATACAAGGTAGGAATACTGGATAAGGAGTCATTCCTACATCTATTGAAAAAGTTCAAAAGAATCAGGAGCAGGGTGGTGCATACAGTGTGGGCAGTGCTTGACCCTCAGAGGGGGCAGGGAGGTGGGAAACCGGGCTGAAGATCAGAAGAGAGAACGGAGCTGGCGATCCAGACTGAGAACCACGTAGCTGGTGGCCATGGTGGCAGAGGCCAAGTAGCAGAGGAGAGCCCTGGAGAAGCAAGTGTGCAAGAGAAGACGGGTCCGAACAGAGCCTTGCTTTGGTAATTCACATGGGGTGGGGTGAGAGCAGGGATGAGGGGAGGTGTGCAGGGCACGGTGCCAGTGTGCAAATTCACGACCACGTTCTCAAAGAACACCTAACTCGGGCAGAAGAATGGAGGCTTCCACCCTGTGGCAACTCTGCCCACCCACCCCCAATCATCCACTCTTACCCTTCCCCTCCACCGGATTCTCTAATCACCCATACACAGAGAGTGGAAGACCTAGAAACGTGGGTAGATCAAGGGGAGTATGTGGCACTTCCTAAAACACTCAACCAACTAATAAGCCCATCATGTAGCCCGCTGGTACTTTCCCGAAGGAAAGGCGGTTACCTTAGGCCCTAGACACAGGCGCCTGTGGGCAACAGCGCCTCCCAGACAGCTGTGGCCCTGCTGAAAGAACAGGAACATCTGAATCCAAGAACCTGAGTAGAATGTAGTTTCCTCAATACCCATCACCAGGCTAACCCATCCTCCCACCTCCCTTCCCTCTAGAACCCTCAGTTCTGCATGGAGCACTGGGTGTTATGCACAAACAATGAATCATGGAACACTACATCTAAAACTAATGATGTAATGTATGGGGATTAACATAACTAAAAAATTTAAAAAAAAAGGGGGGGGGATTCTACACAGTTGCCTAGCCCCTTCCACCATGTGAGGATACAAGAAGTTTTCCTCCCAAAAGAGGACCCTTACCCGACCATGCTCTCACCCCATCTCAGACTTCCAGCCTCCAGAGCCATGAGAAATAAATTTCTTTTTTTATTAAAAAAAAAAAAAAAAAGAATGTAGTTTCTGCTACTTCCTGGCTGTTCGATTGGAGACAAATCACCAAACCTCTCTGAGCCTCTCGTCTATCATCTATAAAGTGGAGACCATAATACCCATACTTTCAGGGTTCTTGCAAGGATTCAATGGAATAATACATTCAGTGTGCTTAGCAGAGTGCCTGGCACATAATAAATAATAGCTTTCATCTGTTATTTATATTAAAAGATACCTTGTGAATAAATATTCTTTGTTCCTCTTCTCCCACCTGCTTTGGGAAGAACATTGCATTTTCTCACCCCTAGACTTTGAGTGTCTTTGCCCCATCAGCTGGTGGAGATGAGTAGAGGCAAAAAGTAAGAATCGCGGATGCAGAAGCTCTCTCCCCACCGAAGAGTGGTTGCACATCTTGCATCCCAGGAAAAGCATAAGCAAGGGCAGCCTGGGTTTATCTCTGAATCACTGAGGGGGGTGCTATGGCAGGTCCAGACACATAGCTGATCAGGATGGGGAGGCCATCGGTGGAAGGCGCAGGGGTGGGGGCTGCCTGGGCAGCAACACATTGGCTGTGTGTAGAGACAAGCTCCCTCAGCAGGCATCTCACAAGGATGGGACCCGGACAGGTTCTGAATCTCCCCATAACTGAGGTGCAATTGTCAGATCCTCCCCCATCACCGCTATTCATGGAAGGCACTGCAAACATGGTATCCGGCCTTGTACTTTCTGGAGGCTACAAGAATCCTGCTAACATAGGCGATAATTCCAGCTAGACACATTACCAATCCCACAGAAGAGCTACAAGGTCACATGATTGAAGAGGAGGACGGGTAGCGATTGGCAAAAACGAGCTAACATCCCCACAATGTCGCACGCATTGGACGCGCAGCCTGGCTCGTGATGGGAGGGGAGCAGCACTGAATAAAGATGCAATACCTTGAGGAAGAAGCTAGTTGCAAATTGGTTAGCCATTTAAATGGCCAAATTACCCAAGACATAATTAGGGCAACGTTTCTCCCCCTGGAACTCCTATATGTGAATTAATGGACGCTTCTCAGTAAGCCAAACTAGCACTAATAGCATTTTCTCTCCCTCACACCGTTTGAATCATTCATCCCCTTTCCAAGCTAGCATTTGTGTTTGCGTCTTCTGTGCCCAGAGGTCAAGTCTCTATCAGGCTGCCTTTGGCACTCCGGCATGCAGTAATGGTGGGCATCTGTCAGGACAGGGAAAATCTTTTCTGGTTCTATGTACACGGTATGCCCTGCGAGGCAGTTAGTGCTAACTGAAGGAGCACGGGGCTGGGACAGTACACAAGCTTCGTTGGTGCCTTGCAGCCTGCCAGGACTTCAGGGCGGGGGTAAAATAGACATAAAATTTATCATTTTTCAGTGCACAGTCCAGTGGCGTTAATTACATTTGCGGTGTTGCGCAGCTGTCCCTCCTCTCCATCTCCAGAACTTTTGCATCTTCCCCAACTGAAACTCCACCCCCATGAAACACGGCCTCCCATTTCCTCCCTCCCTCCAGCCCCTGGTAACGGCCATGTCACCTTCTGTCCCTAGGAGTTTGACTACTCCAGAAATCTCCCATAAGTAGAATCATGCAATATGCGTCCTTTTGCGCCTGGCTTGTTTCACTTAGCGCAACGTCCACGAGTTTCATCTATGTGGCATGTGTCTGTTTCCTTCCTTTTAAAGGCTGAATATCCTACTGTGTGTTTATACCACATCTTAACCAATCTATTTATCTGAATTGTGTTTTTAAATTAATGACTAGCAATTATGAAACTCTGTTTCCACTGTGGTAAAATATACATGACATTTAACCATTGTTAGGTGTACCATTCGATGGCATCAAGTACATTCACGTTACTGTGCAACCATCTCCACTATCCATCTCCAGAACTCTTTTTATCTTCCCCAACTCAAACTCTGTACCCATTCAACAATTCCTCATTCTCCTCTCCTCTCAGCCTCTGGCAACCATGCCTGCCAAGATATTTAACTGTACCCAGCCTCAGTCTCTTTATCTGAAAAACGGACATTGTAATCATTGCCTTGGACCTAGGCATTGCTGGGATACCAAATGGGTCATTTTCACTTGGCTCAGGCCCCTCAGGCACCCCCTGGACTCTTTCTGGGCTGGTACTTCTGGCCAACTTGGGGGCAGCTGGATTTGGAGGACATCTGGGAACACACTCAGGTCCCCCATACCACAGGAAAAGGGGCCAAAGACATCCCCCATGACAAGGAACAAAGTCGTTCCTAACCTTTCCACACCCCTACAAACCAAGGCTCCTGGTATAATTAAACACACTTAGCTTGAGGTTGGAAACCCAGGCACAATAGGAACAGTTTAAATATAAGTCCCCATCTGGTTTTTATTTTCATTGCAACCTTTCTGGGCCTGAACAAGAAGAGAAAGTGTTGCTGGTTTACATTACTCATTGGTATCTCCTGTAAGAGAAAAAAAAAATTACAAATATCACCTGCCCATTGGTGTTAACATACATATGCAAATCCACCATCTCCTTAAAGAGAAGACAAAGTCCCTATTCAAATAAAGAATGTCGGGCACCTGGGTGGCTCAGTTGGTTAAGCGACTGCCTTCGGCTCAGGTCATGATCCTGGAGTCCCAGGATCGAGTCCTGCATCGGGCTCCCTGCTCGGCAGGGAGTCTGCTTCTCCCTCTGACCCTCCTCCCTCTCATGCTCTCTGTCTCTCATTCTCTCTCTCGCAAATAAATAAAATCTTTAAAAAAATAAAATAAATAAATAAAGAATCTCACTTTTGGCAACAGAGCCATTTTCAACTTTATATATTGTGCATGTTTATTAGAGTTTAACAAAGAGGAGAAATTTCATGTAATTAGTCACTGGAGGATACCCACACAACGCCATAAATGTAACAGAGGCATATTGACAGTGGCATAAAAGGAAACGCTAATTAAATCCCAATTTCCTCCAAATACTGCCAGATCTTGCAGGTATAAACGCACTTCCTGGGTTGTTAAGCATTTACTCAGAGGTGCCCAGCTCTCAGAGCTGGTGCTGCAGAACACGGAAGAATCTAGAACAAAGCATGCCACAAGCAGTTAAATGTTCCTCTGCAGCTGGGATGTACCTGGCAAAGCCGAGGTAGGTAGGATGGAAACAAAGAGGGATGGGGGAGGGGGCTCCATTGGAAGAAGCGACAGGACAACTAAGGAATTTTCTGGAAACAGAAACAGAAGAATTGTGGGTTTGAAAAAAATAAAATTCAAGAGATGGGTCAACAGAGACGGACAGAGGAGGAGAAAATAAGGAAAATCAGAAGGTGAGGGATACCAGTGGCAGGGAGTGGGTAAGACTAGAAGGGTCAAAGCAATGAACCCTGTGCTCTCCTGGGCACCTGAACAATCCTCATCAGTGTTAGGGATAAAAGCTTTTCGCCACCATCTTCACGGTGTGAAGAATGAGATGAGACAAAATGAAATGAGACAAAAATGGTGAGGGATCCCAGGAACTAAGAGATGGAAGGAGAAGCAGAAGAAAGTGTCCACGATCCTGAAGAGGAACCGTTCCAAGAGGAATTACTGCCTGCAACTTTTGTGTGAACACTGATTTTGAAAACAAAAGAAACCACGGTGTGAACCACACAGAACCATCACCAGCATTCCAGATTTCCAAGTGTGTGGTAGGGTCTTCCAATCCTGCTTAGAGCAGGGAGTTAGGAACCACTGAGGAGAAAAAAAGGAAGCTAGGAAGGTAGGGCCCAGGCCTGGCTGGGGGAACCCCAGGGAAGGGGGTCCCCAAGACTCAGCTCTGCCTCAGGAGCTGCCTTGGGTGCAAAGAACAACATTCTGTGGACCTGTCAGTGGAGTGGGAAATATAAAAGACCCAGTTGTCAGGGATGTAAAGAAACGGGCTTGCCCTGCAAAAGCAAGGAGGCCATCAATGAGCCGCCTTTCTCTGAAACACCATCTAGCCCCTCCTCCACCACCACCACCAGGCAGCTCCCCCTTCCCCCCAAAATCGGGCTTTTCCAGCGATGCCTCTCTCACTCACCCCTCCCAGAAACAGCCTCCTACTGCCATCTCCTGCAGACAAAAGCCCACACATTCCTACAAAACTCAGAGATGCACGCAAGCAAGGGGGGCCAGGAGGAGGCCTGGAGCGGGGCTCGTGGGGCTATGCTGAGCTCTCTTAGCTTTCTCAGCTGTGCTCTTGCCACCAGCCAATCAGCCACTATTACTGACCTTCCTAAAAGGGGAAAAAAAGACTCTGAAAACAGTATGTTTTGTGCACATGCAAGTGGTTGCTACTGAGTGCTTGTAAGGACTCGGTTCTTTTCCTACCCCATCCCCTTCCAACCCCTTATTTACAAAGCCTTTCCCTCCAGGAGGTGCTCGAAAAGCTTACTTCATCCCAATCCTCCTCTGAGGCCCATAAATCCCAAATTAGTGAGATAAGACTATTGGGGACTCATCAATATTAATTCAAGAAACTTGAAAATAAATACCTGGAAAATTCTACCTGATTTTAGTCTGCACATATTATGACCCTAGATCTCCCCTTACTGCTTCGCTGTTCTTTTCGAGTTCTTAGGAACATCGAGTTTCACCAAGGTAGCCAGGCCCAGCCTTGGGGTGAAAAGAAGGGGAAGGCGTGGTGCCTGGTGTTCCGAGGAGCCCAGTCCTGCTGAGCTTGCTGCAGCAACACTGGCCTGGCTTCTGGAAGCGCCCTGGTCTCGATTCATTCCACTGTTCAGTGGAGGCCAGGAGCAGGCAGTCACAACTCTCCTTAGCGGTGTGTTGCTTAAGCTCCCAACCTCTGTTAGGAACAATCACAGGACCTACGACACAGCCTTGTCGTGAGGACAAGATACGGCAAGACCCCTGCGGCCGGGGGCAGAGACCGTTGTAGCAATCCTGGTTACTGTTATTCCTTTAACTCTCCCCGGGATGCACCGTGCCACCAGCAAATGACGAGAAGCTCCCTCTCCCCAGAACAGTGCTCTCAGCATGCAAGTCACCAACTAAGAAGAATTTGTTGACTAATTAAATGACTTTGCTTCATGACTGGAGAGACCCTAGGGCAAGACAAGGCGGAGGCAGGGTGGGGTGGGGGGAGAGGAGGAAGATCCACTTCAAGGAAGGAAGAGTGGGGGCAGCGCAGAGAAAACACACGAGAGGTCGGCCAGACCGTACTACGGTGATGCAAGATGTTACCACCAGGGGGGAAACTGAGTGAAGGGCATATGGATTCTCTTCCTGCAAATCTAAAATGGTCTCAGAAGAAAAACTCTAAAAAAAAGAAAGAAAGAAAGAAAAGAAATCTGCCAGAAGTCCAGGTCCCTAAGATTCTATTAAAACAAATCTGGGCACCATGAGCAAGCCGGCTCTTTCAGCAGCCCTCTGGGCCAGGCTGTCCGGGAGGAGAAGCGATTTCTTCTCATCTCTGCATTGCCACCGTAGCTCGTAGCTCGGGGCCCTGCACGCCACGGACCCCATAAATGTTACATTGGCGCATAAAGGGATTAATTCTCTTTCCCGAGCCCCTGAAGACGAGCTGAAAGCACTCCTACCCCTTTGGCTCCAGTGCAAACGTCCAGGGTTTTGTTGTATTTCTTTTCTTTTCTTTTTTTTTTTTTTCTGTGTCTTTGGAAACCTCAGTGAGAAGAGACATGTGTGCATGGCTTGTCAGCCTCAGACACCCAGCCAGGAAAGGTTACGGGGAATGCAAAGCGGCCACCATTAACATCAGGAGGTTAATGGTTAACAGGGCTGTGGCTGGACCATCTTCAGATTTCTGGAAATGTGGAACAAAGGTTAGTCGCTCTTTTGAGCTGGTATTCCCTCTCTGCTCTCCTGCCTGCCTCCAGTTTGGCAGCCAAAATACCCACTCTAATTTCATTCCCCACTCTTGGCCGTGTGCTTTGTGAATTGCCTCCCTTGACACAAGATAAAGCGAATGAGCAGAGGAATTGGCCCCCTGCAGAAAGCAGAGGCAAGGCCAAGTCTGTTTGCTAAGAAAACACTCCCTGCTCACCCACCACAGCTCGACAGGTACCTTCTTCTTTGCTTTGGCCTCATAATAATCCTCGAGCATCTGGGACCTGCCAGATCCTGAGCTAAATGTACTCACAGAAAAGGAGACCAGACATCCCCTTGGGGGGCATCAGAGCAGGCCAAGCAATAGTTATCGCTCAGACAAGCCAAGAAAAATGACGTAACGGATGGCAATGGCTGGATCCGAGGCTCCCGCCTGTACATGCCTTCGCCTTTATCATACAATCCGTTCCAGAAGTCTCTTTCCTCCCCTCTCTGCACCTTCCCACGCTGGACACCTACCTTTAATTCCCCTAAAGGTGCTGGAGGGCTACCTGAGATGTGCCCCACGAAGGCCCAAGATCTCCTACAAGCCCCATTCTCCTTCATACCCTGTGATTAGATTTCTGGAATCTGGGTGCCTTCTTAACTCATGGCCCAGTGGCAAAGCAAGCACACAGGTGTGGCCACCCATCAGATCCAAAGTGGGCTCCCAGGGTGGCAGCCTGGCCCCATGAATCCACTGAAATGAAGGAGATCACCCAGCCCCGTGCCAAGGACAGCAGGGCCCACACCGTCCCTCTATGCAGCGGTATTAAAACTGAAGAATTACCTGTGCAAGCGGAGGGCCATCACGTTGCACTAGATGGAAAAGGCCCATTTGATTGATGTCTGTTCCTAGGGGGCTGCTCTGCAGCCTGGTGGAAGCACATTCATCAGGCTTCAGAACAAATAAAAGTGGACAAGGCACAGGTTTCTACAAAAGATGCTCTAGAATTCTCACTAGGAGAGAAATGAGGGTAATATGAATAAAGTTCAGGATTTATCCTCTCCCATGCTCTTCTCTCTATACTCTCAAGGAATCTGAACCCCACTGGGAGAGGGGTATGAAAGCCCCTGTCCCCCCCAAACCAAGCTGGTTTCTGTTGCCTCAGGCCAGGAGCCAAGAGGACCGGGTGTGTAGACAAAGAGTCTGACTCGGCTTGTTATCCCCACTTCCAAAGTATATTATTGGGGGTCTTTTCAGTTAACAGTTTTTGAAATCTGTAGCAGGAGAGAACAGGGATGCTCAGCCTGAGCCTGAGCTGGTCTCTTTCAATGGCCTCTTCTTTCTCTCTCTTGAACACCTTTCACACAGGAAGACGTGGTCACATGCCAGCCAGACCTTTGAGCACGAGGCCGTCAGAGAGAGTCTTCTGCAGCTTCTTGCTTTGGGTCTGAGATCCTGAGCCTCAGAAGAAAAGTCGTGACTCCCCTCAGAAGGGCCCTATTCTTCATTTCTGGGTTCAAGTCACTGAGATCAGCAGGAGTGGGAGGGTGACTAAGGGACCCCAAAACTACACCTTTATTATTGGTAACATTTATAAACCACATTTACAGTTTCGTGATCATTCTTGTCTACAGCATTTTCTTTCATCCTTAAAGTGCCCTGGGAAGTGGGCAAGAATCATTACCCACACCTGACAGAAGCAAACTTGCCCAGTTCGTCTCAATTATCAAGAAGCACACTCGGGACTCACTCCCTGGACACCAACTCCAAGTTCTCTGCCCTTCCCATGGCCATGCAGCCCTTCGACTGACCTCAGGAGTTTAGGAGTCAGAAATGTCAAACATCAGAGCTTGGGGCACTCTCCTCTGCTACCTTCCAAATCAGAGGATCAAGAAAAAAATAACATTATAACCTCAAATTCCTTAGGATCTCCTACATCTGTGATGGGATACTATCTATTATTGTGGATTCATAAAGACTTTCTCTTTGCTCTCTGCATGCCAGGTGTGGTGCTAGGAAGAGGTATGTAACCTTGACAAGCAAGACACTTGCAACCTTTCTGTTAACCGGTAAAACCCCCAATAGCACATTAGACACAAATGTGTCCACGGTGGAAACCACATCTAGCGGGTGTCGGTAAATGCTCAGCTGGAGACTGAATCTGGTAGAGCTGCCATACTCCTCCCTTCCCACTGTCTCACCTTCTTTTCTCTTCTATTCCCCCTGCCGGCACCCCTGTGCCACCATCCCACGCCACCCTCATAATCACGGGGCGGGACACAGTCGTTGTGCCTAAGCTCTCTAGTACGTCTCTCTCCAAAGGCATCTGGACCAGGGAAAAACAAACCAAAATCCTCAAGGCAGTCAGGGGTCTCAACAGCAAAGGTGATTGTTCTAAACGGAAGGGTTGCCAAAAACCGTAACTCCTAGTGAGCTGTAGGCCCCCAGGGGAGGGAGCAGAAGGCAAAGGAAAGAGGTGAACACCTGGAAAAATGCTCACATCTGACCATGCCTGGGAAAAGCGGAGGAGCCCCGGTTCGGTCCTCTTCCCATGATCCCGGATAAGATAGACCAAAGCCCAGTCTGTTGAGGTCACTGGCTTCAGTTTAAGATCTCTGAGGCCATTCCAAGTCTGATTCACCCCCAAATCCCGCATGAGTCCCTCCTCTCCACATAAGAGTAATTTGGGCTCTCCCCAGTCTTGCTGCCAAAAACAGAACACTCTCTGGGACTGTGGTGGCCCTACAGGTCTCTATTATGTTTTTATTTCCCAAGGCCCTTTGCCATGACCCTGGCAATCTCAATATGGTGGCTCAACTCTTCCCCAGAGTGGGGGCCAAAGAACTCAATAACAAGATCTGAAAACAAACTTGAGAGAGACCAGGGCGGGGGGGGGGGGGGGGGGCGGGCGGGGGGGTGGTGCGCGGTGTACTTAAAGGTAAAATATGAGGAAGGAGTCAGGAAAGATGTTGGTACATTAGTAACACGGGAACATAGGCACTCAGGGATTTTCGGGGAGTGTGCGTGCTGCCCACTTGTTTTCCGGCCCGAGGTTATAAGCTTACTAGGACGAGCTCATTCCTCTGTTCCCAAAGATGAAAGGCACTTGAGGAATGATTCTTTACAGCCTGGTTTATTAGACGAGATAAAGGGCTCCTAGACAAGATGGCAAAATGATGGTGAAAAGATATTTCTGAGAAATTAGAATAAAACCAAAGATAAAAGGGGATAATGTCAAAGAATATGACACAGGAGGTCAAGAGGAAGAGGAGAAATCCAACAACTTTGCAGCTACATTCCACATGCAGGAATATTCTGAATCTTCCAAATAAGAACAGTGTTCTGTGCTCCATAGGACATTCAGGTAAATTCTTGCATAAGTGGAAGGAAATTCATTAGGGTCTCAGGGGGGACAGGTATTGTGTGGCACTTGGAGGCTCCAGACTGTTAAGTGATCTCCAGAATCTGCACACGGGGCTCTTTGCTCTGTGGTGATGGGGGGAGGGGGGGCGGATGGCTGACAAAGAGAGTTAGGAGCTCTCACTTCCTTTATCACCTCCCCTTGAGGCAGGAATCGCCAGCCCTTGATAACTCACATTCTGGACTCTGAGTGGTACGGCTCTGTGTGTTTTCTAGCAGAAACAAAGAAAGCAAGCCGCATGATTACTCAACACAGAGTTTTAAAAGGAAACTTGCAGCCATGAGAAGATTCTCACTCCTCACGGCACCACCCACTTTTTCTCCCAGTAAAGGGGGCAAGCATCTCGGTTTAACCTACTTAAGAATGACAGACAATAGGCACCGTCTGTTAATTCCAGCTGCTTCTCATAAGAAAGGATAATCTGTCACATGGTGATGTCAGGAGGCCTCAGGATCATAAAAATATTTCCCAGAGGGTCTCCTAAAATAGGAGAAACGACCAAAAGTCATTCTGGTTGAGGTAACTGAGTACAGAATACTCCTCCAGCTGCAGAGATAAACAACACTTTCCCAATACAGATGACAAAACTTTCTCAGAATCTAGCCATGGCAGTGATGTCAGGAATCCTGGTATCTCCTGGAAGCTCAACTCTCATTACATGCACAACATCACACAGATTCCTGCCCTGTCCTGCTGATAGTTTTATCTCTCGAAAGGCAAAGAAAGCAATTAGGAAAGCCGTCGTTCTTTTTTTTTTTTTTTTTTAAAGATTTTATTTCTTTATTTCACAGAGAGAGACACAGCGAGAGAGGGAGCACAAGCAGGGAGAGTGGGAGAGGGAGAAGCAGACTTCCCGCCAAGCAGGAGCCTGATGCGGGGCTCGATCCCAGGACCCTGGGATCATGACCTGAGCCGAAGGCAGACGCTTAACGACTGAGCCACCCAGGCGCCCCAAGAAAGCCGTCTTTCTTGACACAATTCTGACATCAAGGAAGAGCCAGCGGGCAATGGGTAAGTGGCAGGGATCTCCCGAGTGACCACTTCATCTCGGGATCTGTCCACTGCACGTGGGTGGACGTGATCATCTCTCACAGCCAGCATCTACAAAGAGAAAGCAGGTATGGCTCCTGCCTTCCAAGAGCCTCCAGTCTACCCAGAAGATAGAGAACATTCAAGGGCATTTTATCAGGGGCAAAAAGGAGGCAGAGAGGGCCGGTGCTGCAGAAGTTTGAGGAAGGAAGAGTGTCTTGTGGAGTGGGACAAGGTGATCAGAAAAGGTCTGCTACAGAAATCTGACTTGAGCTCACTCATGGAAGGTGATGGATTGGGTAGGGGGTGTCGGGATGTGTGTGAAGGAGGAATGTGCGTTCCACGGCTCGGCAGTGGCTGGAGAATCCATGGGTGGGCAGTGGCTGGAGAAGTAGAATGGGACTATACATGCTTGGCATGGAGTGTGGCCTAGTGGAGAGGTCCTATAAGGACAAAGTGAGCAATGAGACCAAAAAGAGAAGGTGGTGCATGTCTTCCAGGTGTTCAATGAGCCACGGCAGTCTTCTTGGAGAACAACCAACACCCTCAGGGCAGGCTCCTGCCACCATGTTTGTTCTAAGCACCATTCACCCTCCCTCACACCACAGGTGTTTGGACTGGGGTGAACATGTGACAAAAGCTGAACCAAACATAAGCTTTCTCCCAGGAAGTTAAAATTTGGTTCTCTGTTGGTTGGCTGCTTTATGGGCACAAACTCAGCAGCTAGGGGAGAAGACCATCTGCTCCTGAGGGCGGGTAGGGCGGGGAACCATGATGGCAGTCTGCAGAAGGAAAATGAAGCAGACAGAGAAGTGGAGATGAGCCCTCTGTCTTGTTCAGTCCTGGCCCCAATGCCTTCTGAGGCAGGCTGCTCTCCTTGTGGTGGGGTCCCTTGAAAGCCCCGCACCCCGATGCATTTCCTTTCAACTCAGACCAGACCACCTCAGACCTGGGACAGCACCTCAAGGTCATGATGATGGCAATGGCTAACATTTTATCATGTGCCAGGCACGGAGCTGACTACTTCTCCAGAGTTATCTCAAGAAGACTTTAGGTAGATACTGCAGATGTTAAGTCCCTAAGTCCTACATGAGATCCCTGAGCTTCTAGGAGCATAGTAGGGCCAGGACTGGCGTGTAGACACTCTGGCTTAGGCTGGTGCCCTCATCCCGGTGCTCTTGGAAAAGGAATGTGAGCTGCAAGTAGAGCCTATAACTCAAGATTTTGACATAGTCCTTTATAGAAGAGAAGTAGGTGAAGATTTTTGAGCAAGGGAATGCTATGCGCAAGAAGGGGACAAATACACAGGAAGGCAGATCATGGGGGTCAGGCCCAGTCAGGAGATGCATTTTTCAGGGTTATAGATGCCCTGAGCCTAACTGAGAAAGAAGGGAAAACAGAACTGGAAGGATATCGAGGTTGTTAGCCCAGAGGGACAAGAAGCTGTGAGTCACAGGGCAGGAGGTGGGGGAAGGTAGGATGGAAAAGTTGAAGAACACCTAGATCAGTAGCCAGGGCAGAAAAAGCACTGAAGCGGGACACAGGCAAGGAATGAAGGAAGTCTACGTGGAACGAGCCAGGGAACCAGGTCGGCCTGCACACGGCGAGGGATGGCCCCTTACTGTGGTGCCTGGCGTTGCTGCCTGGATGGGGGCAGTGCTTTGCAAGAGTCACACTGGAGCTCAGAGCTCCAAAGGCGCTGGGAAGCCAGGAGTCCATCCGTGAAGGTCTAAGGAAGGATGGGAAGCCAATGACAGGGAGGCAGGGCTGTCAACGAACGTCTAGCCCACACTTGAAAGGTAGAAGGAAGACAGTCGCTGGAGGGGGCAGGAAATCAGAGGGTTTCTTTCTTCTTATCTTTTTCTCTTTTCTTTCATTTCAAATCTTACTTTTTTTCTTTTTTTTTCCCCCCAGACAAGGAAGTTCTGCTTATCTTTGCAGGCAGAAGGGAAAGAGCCAGTAGGTGAAGCCGAAGCCACAGCAGACAAGGAATAAAGCATGGAGCAGGGGTCTGTCCCGGGGAGCCACCTGGGTCCTAGAAGAAAGGAGGTGATGACATGAGTGGAGAGAAAAATAGTTGGGATTCCCTGGCGAAAAAGTCCAATAAGGTAAACCCTCGGAGCAAGCAAGAAGGATCCTGAAGAAGAAAATGAGTGGGATGCATCCAAGGAAGGCCAGGCGGGCACCAGACAGCTGTCTGCTTGGGCCCCAGGCACAGCACAGACAGGTACAGGCTTTGGGGAGGGGGGTCCCTGCCCGTGGGGTGCACATACTCCGCAGCAGGGCTTGGGCCTCAAAATGTGCCAGACAATTTTTAAAAGGGCTTTTGAGCTACATTTGGGGGTAAAACAACCAGGACAAGGTGAATCCACAGCTTGTGAGGATAACGTATGGCCCACAGATGGCAAAAAGTAGGCACCAGGCCTGTTCTGTTTGCCCTCCCTTAGCAAAAGGATCTTGGGAGCGAGGAAGGTAATGGCAACATCATAAAGAAGTAAGTGAAGTGCAAGAGGGTGGAAAGATAAGAAGGGAAAATTTGGCTTCCTTAAATGAGTTCAAATGTTCAGGCCCAGAAGAGAAGGTGTGGCTCAGGGGTCCGTGTCTGGGGGAAGTTTCCAAGGAGATGCCAGTTAAGGAGAGAAGCAAATGTGGTCCAGATCGGTGGAACGAGGAAGCACCTGACCCCCAGATGGAATTAAACATTACACTGGTAGCCTGTGAATATGTAGGAGAGAATAAATATGTTGATTACTAAAAGCCACCGCAGTTCATAAATCAGGCTAGGTTAAAATCAGCCCCATATTTTGAGAGAGAGGTGACTAGACTGCTATTTACTCACATCCAGTCTCATTCCAGAAAGCACTGAGGGTTGATAAAAGGGACACCAAAAATCTCCTGAGACACCGCACATTAGAAATATGTAACAAAACAAGAGAAACCAGTGAGAGGCCTAAGAATGGAGCCATAAATAAGACTAATATTAAAATGTGCAGCCTAGAGTTCTGCCCACTTGTTATATTCTATTCACTTGCTCAAGACAGACACTAAGTTGGCTGTATGTGTGCTACCAGGCAACAACAAAAAAGAGACCTGATAGATTGTGAAATTCAACAACAAAAGAGAGACCTGATAGATTGTGAAATTTCCTAAGCGGTGTCAAGTCATTGAGATAGCAGGAAGAAGAGAGAAGGGAAAGGAGGGATGGGTGGGGAGGGAGGAGATCCAGAAAGGTGGAAAGCAATAAAGAAAAGATGCACCATAAACAACATTTTAGCATTTATTGGCACTCAGGAGAGGGAGACAGTAGGTGGCTGTGCAGGGGAGAAAAAATACCTTGATACCTTGGAGCAGGAGAATTAGGCTGAGTTTAAGAGAAGTGATCAATGGTTTAGAAGCCACGCCCCCCTTGGGCTGACCCCGTTGCATTAAGGACATAAGAGCTTCACATTTAACTCCAAGGAGAATTCCAGAATGTGATAGACTTTGCTTGAACTCCACTTTTTTCTTTACAGCTGTGTTTGCTTGGCCAAATCTATTCAACAATTGGAATTTTTGTCTGTTCTGCTATAAAACTGGAATCATTCTACCCACCTCAAAGAATTATTGTGAAAATTAAATGAAAGAAAGGGAAAAGAACCGCAATTATTCCCAAGCCTAGATCCAGAAGTAACTTCTCCCGAGGGTCCTCATAAAGGAGACAGTGTGTAACTGAAATAAGCAAAGACTTCAAGGACTTTCGTGCAGTTAAATGTAATATATTACCTCCAAGAATCCCTCTAACTCTGTGTTCTATGATTATTTGTAATTCAAATTAGAGTAAATTTTGTTAAAACAAAAGTCCCGACGCTGTAAAGGTATTCTCAGCCTTAAATGTTGGCCTGATTATTTTAAGCACCATTCAGGACAGATTAATTCTAGGACAAGCTGAATACGAATAAAATAAACCCGGGAGAACTTTCCATTCTCCTCCTGAATGGCAAGTCAGGGTCACACATCCTCTACGCCGGTCTGTCCTGGCCTCTGCTATGGAAAAGACTCAGTCTGCTAATTCACAGGGACCAGTGACAAGCATGGTTCTCCCTGAGGTTGGGCAGACCCATGTGGACAACCAATGACCCTAGTTGGGAAGGGGCTTGGGAAGCCTGTGGCCCTGTCTTCAGACAATATTGTATCAAGGCCAGCCGACCACATCCATGACTATCTTCAGATGGCTCTTCTAAGTTATCATGCCATACGTGGCTGGTCTTGCAGCTTGACCTTTTCTCTCACAGCCAATCCCCCAAAACGATGAGGCCCATTATCCTTATATCTGTTGTGATCCATTCTCTTGATTGATCTTAGACCCTACTCTCTGAACTGTTCCTAACCTGGCTGGCCCCCAACTGAATCCCCACATGTACTCATGCAGCCCCTTTAATTACATGGTGTCGAATCACCCTTGACACATCCTTGAGGTAATACTAACCAGTGCAGGCCCTCGTGGCCGATGTTCCATCTGATTCATCCTTCTTACTGGATTTGAACAGAGTGATATTTGATAGTCATTCTCTTGTCTAACAACCCTCACTGACCCCACATCATGCCTCATGTTATTCCATCCTAAAGTACAACTGAATAAGACCATGGCACTCTTTGATTATTACCACTTTCACTTCTGATTTTTGGTAGAGATATAATAGAATCAGAAAAGGTCCAGAGAAGGGCAGCTGAAGTCCTCCAGAAACAGAAAAGTCTCCTTCATAAGGATGAATTAAGGAAATTAGGAGTCTGCAAGACAAATAAAAATGTTAGTAGGAAACAATGTCCAAATTTTCAAAAAGTCTTGGAGAGGGTAACAGAGCACTCACTCTTAAACCAAATTCCATAATGCCAGACTGAGGCACCATCCCTTGATTCATAAAGCAGTTTGAAATCTGGAGCAGTGTGAAAGAAATTACTAATAACAATAGAGAAACGGGTGACATGGAGAGGCAGTAGGACTAAAAATGTAAAATGAAGGAGGGTTCAGATAAAGCCATGTGAAAATCGACACAAGAGCATGATGAGGAAACTGAACATCTCTAACCTCTGAAGACAAGCTCAACTCCCAAAGCACACGTCAAGGTGACTACCAATAGCTGAGCTTTACCAGCTGTAGGACCTTACGCCCGTGTGTGGCCACCTGCAGTGAGGACTGAACGAGACCAGCCATGTCAAAGTACTTCGCACAGAGCCTGGCACGCAGAGCCTCAATAAAGGGCAGCCACGGCTGTTGTAACGTTCTTATATAACTCGGCTGAATGGAGTCGGATCCAGCCCCAAATCACAGTTCTCCTGCTGAGTCACTATTCTGTCTTCAACAGATCAACAACCACCATCTGTCCATAATCATACCCTGCTATCAGGTCTCCCCTAGCTCAACACTCGGGATCCTTCTGGGGCATTCCAGATAAGCTCTTCCACAGTTAGAAAGATGTGGCACTAGAAATTCTCCAATGCCGAGATCATTCTGGTCTCAGAAAAAAATCTTTTGGTAAAAAATAGACATTAAAGACTGCCAATGTAGACCTTCCCCCAATGACATTTGGTTAAAAACAAAACAAAAAAAACCAAAAAAACCTTGTGTGCTAAGAAGTAGAATGTCTGAGAACATGTGATGTGGCTATCTGAGGAACAACATGGGAGATTTCAGCCACTTGTCCCTGCAGTAAGACACGCCAAAAGCGCAAGATGGAAAATTGAAAGGTGAGTGGCAAGAAAAAGCTTTCTAGCCAGATGCACAATTAAGAGCAGCTCAGAGTCCATCCAGGGGAAACAGTACCCCTGGCAAGAGACGGTGGGAAATCTTCAAGAGAAAGACCACGGCTGGGATCCCCATCTTTCTGGTACATCCTATAAGGCCAGGCTTGCAGCTCCCTAGAAGCAGACATTTCTGCTCTGGAATTCACCCTCTGCTTCCCCGATTTGTAAAGCTAGTGGGATGATCTCCATTCCTGTTGGGTCACGCTTACCTTGGGCTACAGAACATTTGCTGGATTCCTGGGGCCAGGAGCAAAAGCAATGACAGGTGGAATTAGTTGGTTGGATTCTATAGCCAAAGAGCATTTTAGAGGTATTTTGCACCAGCCTCCCTTTTTTTGCTGATAAAGGAGCCAAGGCCCCATGCATTAGGGAAAGAGCTGAATCTAAGCCTGGCTCTTCTCACATGGTTGGGTCTGCCTATACCCAGGGATCATGACATCCGCTCAGCCGGCTATGTGACCACTTGGCCTCCAAATCGCTCAATACCAAAACGGGGGTAGGAAGAGTCCTTCCCTTCCCCAATTGTAGGAAGCATTAAGTGAGATGGTTTCAATGAGACAGATTGTGAACTATACTCGGCACAGCGTCTGGCACATCTAAGCATTCAATAAATTATACCTATTATTGGAGTTCTTCATCGTTACCCCTTCTTTCTCATCCCCATAGGGTCGGGGAAAAGAGCAAACAATGAGAACATTTTTAGATTATCTCCTGCCTGCCATTCCTGCATTTTCAAGTGTTCATTTATTTAATAGGCTGTGTGCCTTGATTACAGTCCTATATGGGTTTGAATTTACATTCCCAAGTATGTTTGAATTCCACTAGCATTCCTCTCCAGGGAGTCATGCTATGTCAATACCTCTTACCCGATAAGGCTTCAACTGGTGTCGTAAACTACCATTTGGACTCTGTAACAGAACTGTAAAGAGAGCCGCAATTAACGAATTTCCCAATTATTCTCCTCTATTCCAGATCTATTGTGCATTGCATCTTCCGAGTTGTCTTTCACCCTCAGGAATATGGAAAGAAAATGAGCAAAGGGGATAAAAAAGGAAAGCACCACTGATTACAAGCAGGTGGCTTAATCTAGGATGTATCCTTCACAGCTGAATCCTATCCCTGCTTCTTCTCTCCCATCCTCTCTTGAACCCCCTGCAATCTCCTTCTCTCCCTCCATCCCTCCCCTCTCCCAGGGCTGCAGAGGCCTCACAGTTGCCAAGCCCAAGGGCACCTGACCTTACAACCTTTTCCACCTTATTTGGTGTGTGAGCCGCATTGACACACAATGGTACATTCGTCTCTGGTGTGCAGTGCAGAGATTCGCCAAGTCTGTCCGTCAGGCTCTGTTCACCCCAAGTGCAGCCACCTCTTCCATCTTCAGACTCCCTCCTCCCTCAGCCCCTGGTCTCCTCCTACTTCGCTGGCCACTGCACCCCCTTGTTTATTGTACCTCCTCAACATCTCTTATTCCTGTCAGTCCTTCGTCCCCAGTGCCTTGCCTAGTTCAAACCTTTGTCACGGCTCACCTGACTGCTGCCATAGCTCCCCAAAGGTTCCCTTGTCTCCCAGGTCAACCCCACACACCCGCCAGCACAACCTCTACTCCACTGGCACAATGGCGATTCGAAGAGTCGTACGCTGGCACGTGCCTCGCCTACTTAACGGACGCTGGTTTGGTTTTGTGTTCTGCCAACCTGCAGAATCATACCCAGGCAACTCCATACAGCGCCCGAGCCCCCCCAACCCCGCTGGCCCTGCCCGCCTCCCTTGCCCCATCTCCTACGGATCTCAGTGCACTCCCCTTGGCTCTCCACAATGCCATGCCCCTCCCTCGGCCAGAAACGTCCTCCCCCACCACCCACCCAGGCCCAGCAAACCCCACCTCCAGGGTTTCAGCTCCCCAGGCAGAGGGTCTGTGCTCCTCCCCCATCCCAGGCTAACAACCCACGGGAGGCCTCACACCCCAGAGTTCCCTGGCACTTCATATTCGACAGAAAGCTCCCTGAGGGCAGCAGTCACACCTTCCTGGATTTGGGACCCTGGTCCCTCACAGGCTGCCAGGGCATGTGAGCCCCTGGGGGCTTGGTCTGGTAGCTAAGCATTCCTTCAAAATGATATTTTTAAACCCCAAAGAAGAAAAGATGACAAAAATCCCTGTGTCTGCTCACGTGAGTGGCGTTCTGGGAAGCTTTGAGGAAGGGTGAGGGGAAAAAAAAAGAAACCCTTGTGGGTCCAAGTGATGGCACCAGAAGAACAAGCCTATCCCTGAGGCGCTATTTAAATTCCCCCGCAGTGGCTTTCTCTTTAATTCATTTTTATTCCAGGTGCAGCCCTGCAGCTATTTTAAAACTGAGAGTTAAAATAAAGTAATACTAATAGCTGGAGTTATCACAGGCTCCTGCAGTAACCGTCGCCTTGAATCAAAAAAAAAAAAACCCTTCACCAGTCTTGACAAACCACAATATCCCTTCCCCGGGAGAGGGTGGAGAAGGAGCAGAACAGGGCTCCATCATCAAAGGATTGTGCTTCACTGTGCAAAAGCATTTATTCCTAGATTCCCTGAAATAGTTCACTTTGTACATTTAACCACCGGTTTTCAAAATGTTAACAGTCTGAAGGGAAGACCAAACTGCGAGGCCGGGAACCAGAAAAAAACCGAGAAAAGCTTCCTCCAAGTGTGGGCAAGCAGACCATCTGGCACCGGCCACCTGAGACCCTGGGTTCTGAGCACAAATGCTAATTCCGGGCCCCATCCCAGAATGTGGGATCAGAATGGCCGCTAGGAAAACAACAGTGTCATTTAAATGCATGTTTTCTGCAAAGCAGCTCCATGCTAAGGAAAGCTGCCCCAGGAAATGGAGTTTTGTGAGAGGTGCCCAGAGACACAGCCCTGCCTCTGACCTGCTTGTCAGCAAAAGCCAGAGTTGTTTCTCTCAACTCATTAATGAAAAAAAAAAAAAAATCATGATTTAATTACTGGCCCAAGCCAGCAGGGAGTCCACCATATTCACACCTCCCATCCGGGGAACTTCCCCCAGCACGTTCCATGTTTGATCAGCCCAGCCCCCTTCCCCTGTCTGGGAAATAACACTGCCCCTCCCATGTAGGGGAGTCCTTTCTTCTCATCTCCCACCCAAATGGACAGCACAAATCCCAAAGGACAGCTGACATCACCTCTTCCATCAGAATTACAGTCAGAGTCCCAGGTGGAAAAATGGGCATCTGCCCCAGACCAGGCCACCCGGAAGTCCCTCCAAGCAGACAAGCCCAGAAGATGTGTGGGCAAGGTCCCCGCTGTCCCACCCCTGTCCCCCTATGCCATGGGCAACAGGACTCACGACTAAGCTGTCCTAAAGTGGGTTTCTGTGGCTCTTTTGGACAACCAGAGACCCTGTATGTCACAGGTTGTTCAAGTTTAAATGGAGTCAGTCTGAGGGTTTCAACGGCCAGGATCCGCAGGGGCTGTCTGATGGGGCCCCTGCAGTGGGACTCAGGATTCACGAGACGCGTGGGGCAACACTCCATGCTCCTCTGCAGCCAGGCCACGGGCCTCTCTGCATCCAGCTCCTAAGTCGGGGATTGCCTTTTCAAGACAACATCCCCTGCTGCCTGGGATGAGGGGCGCCGGCTCTCCCTTCTCTGATTTCCCATAGCATGTGCTGTGCCTACCACCAGTTTGCACTTACTATTTACAATTTGGGACATCAGTGACAGCCTTTGAGTCAGAAAGAGAATGGGACAGCGTTTCCCAGTTTTTTAAAAGATTTCAGACCCATAAAACCTTCTCATAAAAAGTACCAACTTAATTTACTAAGTAACAATGTTTTAAAAATACAGTACAATCTATTAACATCGTCCTATCATAGAATAAAAAAACATTCTCATAGCAAAGAACCATGAAAACTACATCAAAGACAATCTCAAAACATTTTTTTAAAAGATTTTATTTATTTATTTGAGAGAGAGAGGAGAGAGCACACAAGCATGAGCAGGGGGAGGGGAAGGAGCAGAGGGAGAAGCAGACTCCCCACTGAGCAGGGAGCCCGACGCGGGGCTCGATTCCAGGACCCTGAGATCATGACCTGAGCCAAAGGCAGACACTTAACGACTGAGCCACCCAGACGCCCCAGACAATCTTAAAATTAATGAAAAGTTTACTACGTTGCTGTGGCCGCCCTTCTCTCCTGACTCTTCCTCCTCCTGCCATTTTGCTTTTTTTCATTTTGCTCTGGACCGGGGAAAACTGCCTGACAGACCAGCCCACATCTGCAGAAGAGGGTTTCTGAGTCGCTCATCGTATCCCAACCACCCCAAGGCAAGGGCCCTCCTAAAAAGAGCACCCAACCTTGCAACATGAGCAAGAGAATCTCACTCCTCTAGGATGTTTTCCTGGTTACAAAATGCTCCCACCACATGCACTATTCTCATTTAATTTCAACTTAAATCCCATCACAGGGCTGCTGTATAGATGAGAAAGCTAAAGCACTCACCTGCTCTGTTGGTTACCAAGACAGTCCTTTATCTGGGGCCCCATTCTGCCTCCCAGCCACCCTGTGGCCCTCATTCTACCCTTTAGAACTTTCCTTCCACATAGTGGGTTTTAAATTTCACCCTTTATTCTTTTCTTCTCGAGACTAACTAGACCTCATTTTGTTTCTTCAAAGATGGCAAGCTTTGACCTGAATCCCTAACACATCCCACTGTTCAGGTAGACCCTCAATCAATGTTTGCTGAAGAATGAAAAGAGCAAAAAAAGAAGAATGAAAAGATTAACTGTTCCTCATTCAACATGATTTCTAGACCCTTCCAGACCCTTCACTTTCCCAGCCGTGTCCCTCGAGAGGGACTGCCATCTTTTAATGGGCCTCCTAAAATGTCATGCCCAGAACTGTGTGTCATGCACCAGATGGGCTTAGCTGTGCAGAGTGCCAAGGCCCATCAGCCCTCTTGCCCTGGGCACAAGGCCTTTATTAATGAAATCTGAGATTGTATTTGCTTTCCGGCAGCCATTTCATACTGCTGACTCCTCAGAGACTGGAGTCCCCTAAAATTCTTAGATATCCCCAGTTCTGATTTTCTTAGTTCGTAATTTTAATCCAAGAACAACAACAACAACAACAAAAAGCAGGTCCTTGGGGCACCTAGTTGGCTTAGACGGTTGAGCATCCAACTCTTAGTTTCAGCTCAGGTCATGATCTCTGGGTCGTGAGATGGATCCCTGCACACTGGGCTCCATGCTCAGCAGGGAGTCTGCTTCAGGATTCTCTCCCTCTGCCCTCCCACCATGAAAGCGTGTGTGCGCTCTCTCTCGCTCTCTCTAAAATAAATAAATTAATTAAAAATAAATTAAAAGAAGATTCTCTTTCTCTCCCTCTGCCCCTCCCCTCTCCCCCTCTGTAATTAATGGCCTATAAAACAAAACAAGAAAAAAAAACAGATCTTTTACATTTAACCCTATTGAATTTATTTTTGTTAGTGTCTTCTGTTCTTATCTGACTCTTCAGATCTCATCTCTGCAACTAGATGTTAAGGTTCTTGAGATGGTATCTCATATACTTCTATATAAGGAGTAAGTGTAAACATTCAGTATGGTGACACTATCGAGCAGATACTCGATAAATATGTGTTGGTTCATTAAGCTCCACTTTTCCCCTAATATCTCCCAGGACTCTCCACCTCTGATGAATCACACTTCGGTACCAAGGATTAGCACCTACGACTTCTTCCAGTAGCCCCCTCCCTCTACTTCTAGCTCTGACCTTGGGGGTCCCCATATCCACTGGATGCCCCCAAAGCAGCCTGCTTGCACCCAGACACACTGCTCTCTACAAATGACCACCTCCCCCCGCCCCCATCACTGCCTTCTCAAAACTCACTGTACCCATGAGTCCTGACCCACTGCATTTGCCCCATGTTCCCTTACCATTTCTAGTACAGTCCATCACGCAGGAAAAATCTCTGGAGTAAGTCCGTAAACGTTCAAATGAACCACAACAGAGAAAGAAGCCTCGTTTACCTTAAAATAGAATTCTCTCTACAAAGGGGTTGGTCATAGAATTTACTGTTCTAAAAGACCCCTTTACTGTATTTGAAATGACTTGAGGTGCCCATGTGGTTAACATGTGGCGTTCCACGAACACACCCATCATACAGGGAGATGCCTCGGGATCTTCACAAAGAATCTTTCTCTGCAGCAATGCTGTTTCCACACACACCGGCCAAAGGCCTTGGGACACACTCTGTCATTGACTGAGTGCTAATGAATTCTGTCCAACAAATATGTATGTATATAACAAGTGCTTTCTCTGCATTCTCTCTATATTGTAGTTTTTCCATGAGCCTTACAGTGAAATTAAAGAAACCAGAGTCTTATATCTGGAAGGGAATCTTGAGTGAGCAACTCACATTACGAGCAAGGAAAATAAGGCTAAGCACAGAGGTTTACAACTCCTTTATCCCACTTTCAAGTCCCAAAAATTCTTCAGTGAAACCCGCCATGAGCACCTCCTCTGGAAGCCGAAGATGGTGCTCTCATCCTGCCCTTATGGATTTAAAGGACAATTATCTTATGGGAGAGGCTAGACATCAGTCCCCTTTCATCTAAGGCTCCTGAAGACTTCAGCCGTATCTATCTCTCCTTATTCAGACATTGCTTAGAATTTGTCTTCTCTCGGAAGAGACATTACACTCAGACAGGACTTCTGAGGACCCTTCTCAGTTCCTGGGACAGTGCTGGTCACAGGGATATTCTGGCAGACCTGCCTCCATACTTCTTATACCTGGAGCGAGGGAGGAAATGAAAACAAATGCACAATCTTCTTTCTGGTTGTGACTATCAATGGTCCTTTTGCTAAAATGGTATCTATTTAGATGGCTAATAATCACTCCTCTATTATTTGTAGAATGTTGTGTTTGGTCTTGTTTTTTTAATTATATCTTAGGTCAGTCTCTCATTTGTGCCTTATTAGCTCTATAAAAATGCCTCAGTTTCCCACTTATTATATCCCGGGCACAGTAAAGGTTTGAAAAGGTTGTTCCTGTAATTTTTAATACAGGCTGCTGTTATCATGTCTCTAAGTCATGTCCTAGGAAGGGAAGGGCACGGGCTGCCCAGGGTCAGACAACAAGGGGAGCCACTAATGGGGGGGCCAAGGGGAGCGCTCAGATTCCCTAACTTTGGGGGCAGAAAAGAGGTTGTGCCTAGTGACCTAATTCCCAGCACCGGGGACTCTTGGGCTATCTGGCGGAATGACCCAAAATTAGTTTTCAAAATGGGAATTTTGTTTTTCTAGTGAGACAGCGTAGTTGATACTGAGTGTTATTTATCGGTTTGACTTCAGCTGATTTAAACCACTGTTCTTGTTTCCAATAAATCATTCCATGGAAATAGCTAGATATTATTCCTTCTTTGTTTTAGAACTAAATTACCTATTTTTTTTAAAGATTTTATTTATTTGATAGAGAGAGACACAGCAAGAGAGGGAACACAAGCAGGGGGAGTGGGAGAGGCAGAAGCAGGCTTCCCGCAGAGCAGGGAGCCCAATGTGGGGCTCGATCCCAGGACCCCAGGATCACGACCTGAGCCGAAGGCAGACACTTAATGACTGAGCCACCCAGGTGCCCCAGAACTAAATTACCTATTAAATAAGGCGGGGGGGAGTGAATTATGTTAGTAAAACGCTCAGATTGCTTTGCACAACATCAATTCAGTAAAATGCATTCCTGCCTTCATAGGTAATGGCCCAAATTTAAAGTAATACAATCAACAACCAGGATTTGTTGAACACATACTATGTGGGAATGTATGCTAATCACTGTAGGGGAAGCCAAACGCACTAGGGATTGCCTTCTGAAAATGCGCCACCCAACTGGGGAACAGAGACGTGAAAATGAACCATAAGACAAAATGCTATGAATAGTAAGGAGTTTGAGGTTCATGTACTAGAGGAGTCCATAGAAGAGTCACTTTTGTCTGGAGTGTCCACAAAGGGACTAGTTGTTGATCTGGACAGTGAAGCATGGAGGGAAGGAGGCCTGAACAAGGGGACAGTGTGTACGAGGACACGAAGATAAGGCAGAATAGGACAGTCCTGCATAGGGAAAAGCGAGTTTAAATCCTATAAGCTGTGTGACCTGCGGCAAGTCGTTTGACTTCTCGGAGCCTACATTTTCTCACTGTAAGAGGAGGATGCTAGAGGTACCTTGTTCACAGGATGGTTATGAAGAGTAGAGGAGAAAAGATAAGGGAAGCACTTAGCAGAACCACACTCCAGAACAGAGGGTAAACCCTCAGTACATATTAACTACTGTACTTTTGAGGTTATAAAAGAGCACAGGAAACCCTTGGCTTGAGCTCCATACTGGAGCCGCCATCAGTGATGGAAGTGCCTTGTTCTCCAACAGCCACTTACAGCAGGAGAGAGGAAATGGGTCATGGAGCTCCACGGTGCCCGTCAGGAAAATGAATTTAAGGGAGTGACACAGAAAAAAGGTGTCACAGTCAACACCATCAGACTCTTCCCATGTCCTGGGGCCCACCTAGTGGTTACTACTATAAATGGAGTAACTCACCCTTGCTCAGCTCCTAAAGCACTTTCACACTCTTTAACAAAAACCTCATAAAAGGAATGTCAGAAGGAAACCAACCCAGAGACATACTTGAGGATGGTGCCTTATGATCCACGCCCCCCACCCCCACCCCACAGGAAACCACAGGAAAGGAGAGTTCCTAAGGGCAGAGTCAACCAAGAGTAGTTGCTGAAAGGCTGGGGAGCGCACCGAGACGTCAAAGCAGACCCCCTCCCCAGCACCAGCTTCTCAGAAGACCCAGCGATGCAGGGACAGTACTTACTGGGACCAGATACAGCAGTCTACAGGGGGGCGGGGTTTGTCCCATCCGGGAACCAGAGCAGGGGTAGGGACTCCTCTGTTATTGGGGCAACAGGCAAAGTGAGGACACAGTGAGCTGTCCCTTCAAAGTCCCAGGGGAGACTTTTAGAATCCATGTCAGATATAACTGGCTAGGAGTGCTTGGGAGCAAGCAAGCCTCCTAAATGTTTGCCTGTGAGCTGGTGCCGAGACCCACGATGACAATGGTTGGGCAGAAACGTACAGGAATACAGCCCGGAAGTTCAGGATGCATGGGCGGGATTAACAAGGCTGGCCCCAGAAGCACTCTTCTGCATCTGGGCCGAGCCGGCTGGCTGAGTGGCGAAAGTGTGGTGGCGGCATTTCCTTCTCTGATACAGGAGACAGAATGATGTGGTACCGGGGACATGCTAGCGCTTAGCAGCAAACGCCAGCAAGAGCTATGACTTTGGTTTTTAGAAGACTTGTAAAGAGAATTTACCTTTCCTAAGTTTGATTAAGCTTGGACTGGAATCAGACAGTGTTTTTTGAAAAAGCCCAGACTGCTTTTGCCCTGGGGTCTCCTCTTCCTAAAACGACAGACTGCCCACCTGAGCATCTGAGCTTCAACCGGGTGCTCCCTGGAGCTGCAGACTGCCTCAGTGTCTGCACTGAAGCTGAGCTGTGGGCTGACCATACAGAAATTGGAAGTCGAGCCAGGTGCTTCCCCAGGGAAGCTACTTGGTGCTACCAGGTTCTAAAGCCACACAATTCTTATAGTGCTTCGGGCACCACAGCTCTCTCTAATCAAAAGACAAAAACACACCCTCTCTGGCGAAATCCATCCCATCACAAATGTCTAGACAATCACTGCATTTCTTACTGTTGACCAGTGAGAAATAACGGACCTCCATGTAATTCTATTACTCTACATAGACACCAGGGCATAGGACACAAGGCCACCAGCTGGACAAAATAATCCTTGTGCTCCCTTATCAGCTCCAATGCTGACCCTCAAGGGTAAACTTTGAGAATATTTACTGAGCATCAGCTAAGGTCAGGCATCAAGCCAGGTTCTGAAGGTAAAACGGTTATCAGTCTAGCCTGGCCCCTCCTGTACACCCCAGTTACAAGATGAGGAGCAGAGAATCAGGCCACTAAGCCCTTACCAGGCTCTTCAAGAAAGGCTTGATCCAGACAAGGACCACCATGAATGAACTGCAAGGATATCCCAAATGCTGGAGCAAGAAAGCTGGCAAAGCCCAGGGAACAGGTGGTTCTGTGGTGGCCAAAGCCCAGCCAACCTGAAGCCCAGAGGCCCGCTTCTGGGTTCTATAACCACTCCAGAGTCTCTGCAGACATAACTTGATATTAACCAGTGATGCCCAATCTATGCCCGTGCCCTGGAAACTGGGGCCAGCCTAACATGGAGAAAGAGGAGGCCCAGGGTAGGTGATGATGAGGGAAATCCTCGAACATCTCCATCACTGAGGTTTCAAAACCCACCACTGGCTCATCTTTGTTTTGCGTTATGTCAGCTCCTCACTTTTCAGTTAAAAAGCAAAACCTATAACTTAGGTAGGAGTAACTCACCAAGCCCCTATTACTTTAATGTGAAGAAATCTAACAAATTATTTAACTCCTCATTAGGAGAGACCGAAAAAACCTTTATAGAAATTTGAGGTGAGTACAGGGTCCAGATATCCAGGGAAAGGGCCAAGAAAGGTCAGAGTTTCGCTTCTTGGCTACTTGCCCCCAAGTCACCCACGCTTCTAGCTCTAGATCAGTGTGCATGAAAGGACTCTTTCTACTGTCACATTCCTGCCCCTCTCTACTCACCTCCTCAGGCAGCAGGAAAAGTCAGGTGACACACTGGCATCCCAGGCCAAAGGCCCTGGGAGCACCACCTGATTTGGGTGAAATGAGAGGCAGTCCCCACAGGCTTCTGGACAGCTTTAGGGAAAGGAGAGTCCAGACTTGCCATACCTTCAGAAAACTCCAGCTGCGGCAAGAACACGGAGATGATCCTTAACCTGGGTCCCAGTCTCCTCTCCCATCTCCGTTTCTAGACAAGTATCCGCAAGGAACTAACAACTTGTTGATGATCAATCAAAACACAGTATTTCTGAAAAATATCCTGTAAATAATAACCACCCTTTGATGTCTTACCACTATATAATTTGTCCTGGGTCCCTGAGACTCAAGGGGGCAATGGCCTGTGCCTGAGCATGACAAGGGGCAGCAAGATCTCCTCAATCTCCAGAGGCAGCCCCCCTAACCCACTAGAAGATTCACATGGCCTTCCTCAGCCACAAGCCAGCAGGAATCTCCACTCGGTTACTCCTCTTGGACAGGGAGGAGGGAGAGGTGAACCCACCAGGAACATTCTTTTGACACAGGGTTTTCAAGAACTAATAGCTCCAGGTGTGCAGTATTTACTGAGAAAGCAGTTGCAACTAGCACCCTGAGTTATTAACAGAGAATGGATAGACACCAGAAACTAGGCTTGTCTCTCTACTCAACCACCCAGGGTCATGAGGTTCCCTCTGCCAATGAGGACAGCCGTAATGGATCAGGGTTCCAGGCAGCCTCAGAAGGATGCTGGGAAGGTGGATGAAATGTCCTCCCCCATACAGTCTGACCCTCGAACAAGTCTTACCAGAAGAGGGGCAATTCAAGGCCTTTGTACCATGTGGGGTTCTAAATTTCAGTATTTTTAAGAAACTTAAGAGAGTTTTTAAGAGACATTATCATTTAGATCCCAAATAGCCTTTTTGGTTAAGATCTCTGCTGTCGGAAGCCCTGATCACACCCCAAGATGGGCCGGATTGTGGACCAGGAGGAATTCCAAGAGGGGAGACCTCAGGCTTCCGAGGACAAGCTCATGAGGGACCCCAATCCCCCAGCCAGGCCATAGCCAGGGCCAGTGCAAGGAGCTGAGCTTTCATCCAACTACCAAAGAATCTTTAGCTGGGGAAACCCAGACCTGTTGTCACATCAATACACCTCCAAGTCAATTCAGCTCCTCTGCCCAGAGAGCTGTTAGCCACCATGACTGTAATTAAAAGTTGGGGGGCTAGAGGAACACCATTATTACCTGCGCCCACCACCATCTCTGGGGTGCTAGGAAGAGCACTGGATCTGGGGTTACAAGATCTTGGTCCTTGATGAGTTATGTGGCCTTCAACAAGTCACTTAACCTCTGTGCAGGTCAAGTCCCATTCATTACTATAAAATTAACACAATAAAACTTAACTCCAAGTATATTGTGAGGATCAACAGGAATAATGTACAAGAATGTATATTAAAACTAGAAAGGGCCATTGGGGCACCTGGGTGGCTCAGTCCGTTAAGCATCTGCCTTTAGCTCAGGTCATGATCCCAGAGTGCTGGGATCAAGCCCCACATCAGTCTTCGTGCTCAGCAGGGAGTCTACTTCTCCCTCTCCCACAGCCATTCCCTCTGCTTATGTGCTCTCTCTCTCAAATAAATAAAATCTTCAAAAAAAATGAACACAGTAAAACTCAACTCCAAGTATGTTGTGAGGATCAAATGGAATAATGTACATGAACGTATCTTAAAACTAGAAAGGACCATTGGAGTACCTCAGTCAGTTAAGCATCCAACTCTTGATTTCAGCTCAGGTCATGATCTCGGGGTCGTGGGATCAGGCCCCACGTCAGACTCAGGCTCAGTGTGGAGTCTGCTTGTCCCTCTCCCTCTGCTCCTCCCCCTGCCTCTCTCCCACTCTAAGTAAATAAATAAAATCTTAAAAAAAAAAAAAAGCTAGAAAGGGCCACAACAATGTCAAGTATTACTCTGAAAGTACTTGGGAGACTCTTAGACAACATATAAAGTAGAAAAGCTGATCCTGCTTCTTCATTCTTCAGCCAACCCAATCCTGAAAGAGATGTACCCCACCTAACTGCCTCCAGTATCGACCCATTCATTTATTCTGCATTCATGAAATTTGCCCAGGGTGCCATGTGCTGTGCTACATGCTGGAAAGACAGGTGTCCTGCCCTCACGGAGCATAAATCCAGATAATTCCAACACTATCTATTCCCACCTCCATTTTATGTTCTTAACCTGTAAATCCCATCCCAGCAAGATCCCTTCTCCCAGGAGCAAACAACTGTCTCCTTCCTAGGGTAGACAAACAGGCCTGAACATGGAAACCCACCCCCACCCCCCCCACCCCCTGTGAGCTAATGAGTCACCTGAGGCCAAGTCTGCACCACTGTCCTGAAGCATAAAACTCAGCTGTCCCCCCCATCCTACCATCTTGGCTCTTCCAAAACCTTTCATGTAGAAGCTTGAGTCTCCCAGGGGACCGAACCTCAGTCTTAGCAGACACACAGTCTTCTGAAGCCACTTTTGGAATAAACACATTAGATGCCAAACCAATACACAGGAAGTTTATCTCCACCCCACAGGCCGTGTTAACCATGTCTGTTATGGGGACTCGTAGCTGGTTAAGTAGAGACGCTGAAGTCACAACGACCTGGGTTTGAATCTTGGCTTTGTCGCCGATGAGCCTTTAAGCTAATTATTTAGCTTAGTACCACTCTAAGGCTCAATTTTCGCCTTTATAAAACTCAGATAATAATCCCTACCCCGTAGTGATATTCAAATAATTAAATGTGATAATGTTGGTAAATAATTTAATAGTGCTTGGCACTTAGAAGCACTCTATAAATGGTAGCCATTGTTATTTATAATTATAATAGTCATTACTATTTACATGCTCACAAAACAGCCCATTTCATCCTCTGCGCCTTGATATCTCTCCACTGCCTATACGGGTGAACAGAAAAAGCAATGCTTCCACGGACTCCAGAGCAGATTGTTCCTAACTGTGGACCCCTATTTATCTTGCCTTTTTGGAAAAACTAACTCTCAATCATGGGGTTAAGATATATTTATCCTTCGTTCAATACCCATCTGCTGGACAAAACGAAAGAATAAATCACAACATAAAATAATATTTCACAAACCCACTGGGTTCCACGTCTCCCCCTCTATTCATACAAAACACTACGTACACTTTCTCACTGCATCCCCTCCTCCTTTCTGGCTACAGTTTGGCCTCATCCTACTCCTTTGTCTGTGGTACTTTCACCTCCACCTTCACGACGGCCAGCTCCCTTGTACAATTCCAGAACACCCAGCCTGACTGACCAGATTTTTGCAGCCAGCTCAGCAAGTAAAGAGCGGCTGTGTAGTGAAGAATTAACCTTGCCCAAAGAGAGGTCTGGCCTTTACCCTGGGCTTCTCGGAAGAAATCCTCTAAGCCCTTAGAATGTAAGGCCTGATGGGAGTGTGTGTCTTTGTTTGCCTGGGGTCTTTGGTCACGCAGGCTGGTATAATAATGTGACTTGGAGTTGGGGCTTTGGGTCATGGGGTATCAGTTCAACCTCAGGAGAAGCTGGAGACTGAAATCAATCCCATGCTTGGTCAACCATGCCTATGTGATGGGGCCTGAATAAAAACTCCGGATGCCAAGGCTCAGTGGGCTTCTCTGGTTGGTGCTACCCCATGCATATTGTCAGACATCGATGCCAAGAAAGTAACACTGCCCATGGCTACCTGGGGAGAGGAAAACAGAAAGCACCACATTTGGAACTTTCCTGGACTCTGCCCTTTGTGCTTCTTCCCTTGGCTGATTTTAATTTGTATCCTTTAACAATAATGAACCATAACCAGGAGTGTAACAGCTTTCAGAACATTCTGTGAGTCCTTCTAGTGACTTATCAAAGCTAAGAGTGATCCTGGGCCCCACCCCCCTCAAACTTGCCATTGGTGTCAGAAGTGAGAACAGTTGTGTGAGCCATTCTTCTAACACTGCAGAGGCCACTGGGAAAAGCCCTGTGAATGGGCAGCCAGGTTCCAATGAGCACAATGGACTCTAGGACACCAAACGACCACATCCTTGGATCATTCGCAGTCATCAGAGGGTGAACTTCAAAGCCTAAAATCATTACTCCGCATTCATCTGCAAGTCCTTGTTGGATTTCCAACCACACTCCAAGTTAATGAGTATAGATGGACCCCTCACAGCCTTCTCTCCATCCTCTAACATCCATTAACAACACGGATGAGGTTCCTGCGGGCATGTGGGATTTCTAAGTCTGGCATAAATAGTCACAATCGGTGTCAGACTAGAAGGGGTGTCATCTGGAAGACCGTACTCGGGAAATTGCCACCTGTGTTCATGTGTCTCCTCTGCCTGGAAAATGTCACAGCCACTGTCCCACGGAGCCTGGTCCTCCACTCAAGGGAGGAAAATGGACAGAGGAAGGGAAAAGAGGAACCCGAGGACTGCTCAGGCAAGCCAGAGGCCAGTCAGCGGACCAGCCGCGACAAGCTCTGAATCCTCAGGAATCACGCCCTTGTTAGGACGTCTTCCCCAGGCTTGCTGGACAGCCCCCTGCTGAGAAACAAAGCTCCTTTTCAAGCTTGTGTTATCTGCGGTGGTTTGGGGTCCAGATAACTGGGGAGCAAGGAGATACACTGTCATGGTCAAGGCTCCCGGGGAAAAGAGCAGGAAGGAGAAATGTCAGCATTTGGATACCGATGGAAATGGAAAATCTCAAAAACCTCACAAGGAAAGAAAATGTATTTCTGTGATAATGGGACTGGAGTGGGCTGTGGCTGGCTGGATGCTATACTGGATCTCTACTAGCTACAGTATCCTTTTTTTGTTAACCCTGAATCCCAGCCATCTGCCCCAAGAACGGGGAGCAGAAGAAAGGAGGGAACAAACCGGACCCCGTATGTTGAAAATGAAGAGGTTTCAGGGCTGTATCAGTCACTAAGCCTAATATTTGGATCTCCTTTAAATTGCATTGTCGTGAACGGCTGTTCAGGCTGAGTTGCTTAGACAGTAAATTCTGGTTCTAGCTGCCATTTCACATTATGCTAATGTATGTGAGAAGCTGTCTCCCTGGAGACCATAGCAGATTGCCAGCTGAATCATAGAAATGCTGTCAACTTTTTTTTTTCTTTTTGCAAGTTTTCCATTTTTGCTTTGCCATTGTGTGTAGCCAAGAGAAACTGGGAGGTGAGGGGGAAATATACATATATATATATATGCATCAAGCTTCCATTGGGTTGATTTTGCCTCTCTGAGAAAGAGCTGTAGTGTTCTCCCTTGTTTCTAAAGCAACCCACATACATGCTTCCATTTTATCTGAAGTCATTTCATTGCCCAAATATGTGTGTCAGTTTCAGGGAATCCAGCCTTGAGAGCCAGCAGAGGGAGAAAGAGAGCACCAAACCTGATTTTCTCTAGATTCCACTCAAAAGCAAAGCCTGAACAAGTGGACATTTGCTGAGCCCAAGCAAACAAACAAACAAAAGGCAAATCAAATGGATTCACCAGATGAGGCCACTGTTTGAAAGCTGGCTAGGCCTCCAGTATGGTGCCCAGAGCCTTGGCTCACACCCCGCTCCGTTGGGGCACTGCTAGCTTTTCTCCTTGGGTGACCACCCCCCATTCCTGCTACAAACTGTTCCTTTGCCTATAAATGAGAAGAGGGAACTGGCGGTCTCTAGGGTTCTTTTCGGCCTTACCATTCTAAGTCTCCAGGGCTCTTTTCTGGCCTTAGCCGCCTTCTGGACTGTGGATAACAATGCCTAATTTTCTTGGACTCGGGGGCTGGACCTGATTGCCTAGCAAGATTGTGCCAGGTCACAGAGGTCCTAGGACGCCCGTGGCACAAAATAGCAATTTCTCCTACCGTCAGAGGGAGGAGAAATGGATTTGTGCAAGACGGTCACAGCAGGGAATGGGATGCAGGCTTCCCCACGCCTGGGGAGGAGAAACAAGGAGGTGTTAGAGTGCAAAGTTTCAGTTCTGTAAGTTCTAGAGACCTGCTGTATGGCATAGTTCCTGTAGTTAACAATATTACATTATATACTCAACACTTATTGAGAGAATAAGTCTTTGTTAAACATGATGGCAAAATAATAACAACAAATAAGAAGGCTCGAGGAAACTACAGGGGGGTGATGGATAGGTTTATGGCATAGATGGTGTTGGTAGTTTCATGGGTGGATACGTATCTCCAAACCCATCAAACTGTATATATGAAATACATACAGCCTTGTGCACGTCAATCATAACTCAAAGTGGTTTTTTTTTTAGAAGGAAGGAAGGGAGGGAGGGAGGGAAGGAGGGGAACGAAGGGGAAGGAAGGAAGGAAGGAAGGGAAGAAGGAAAGAGAAGGGAAGGAAGGAAAGGAAGCAAAAAGGAAGGAAAGAAAGGGTGAGCACAATTGAAAAAAAGAGACAGCTGCAATAGACCTTGGACATGCTCCCCATCTCCCCAACCCTTTCGCTTTTGGAACTCCAGCACTGAACCCCACTGTCCCCCTATCTGTCCTGGTTCTGCCTCCTGGAATAAGGTGAGTGAGAAGCACCTGACGGAGGGCCGGGAGCAGGGTGGGGCGCAGTCGCTGGGAGTCAACCTTGTTCACCCACGGCTCCCCATCACTTGCTTGGGTTCACACTTCCTGTCTCACTGTTCTGTCAGTGGTGGAACCATATCTGATTAATACTTCCTGCCCTTGAGACCCCCCTCTATATCCCAATCTCTTTGTCTCGCCCATCCCATTTCTAACCACCTAAAAGTTCTACCCATACAGACCCCTGGGCCCACTTATCTTGCAGACGAAGAATCTTCTGCCCCTGCTTCACCTTGGCCCTCATCTAAAATCTGACCAATTCAAGATACACGTTCAAATACCTCTGGGAGACCATCAAGAATCCTGAACAAGTGAGGCTGCCCTGTTTTAGGCGATAAGGAGAGGTAGGACCCTAGCAGAACAGAAGGGAGCAAGGCTGCCCCTTTCCCTCACAAACAAGACATCAGCGTGGAATTTTTTTTACAACTCTGTGCCCCAAAAAGAACAATTATGCAGAAATTAGGCTCCGCTCTACAGTTTTTCACTACAAGCTATCTGTTCATTACATTTGGGCTTCTTTTTAAGTAAGGAATAAGTAAGTAAGAATTCACAATTCTTTCCAATGACTAAGGCTGGATTTGAATTACCATTATTATAAATGATCTTCTTTTAAGTATAATAAATGCTAAAGCTTTCTTACCATAAAGCCTACGTTATCCTGAATTGACTCATTTCAGCCTAATATCTAGAGCATTTCTGTGATTTTTTTTTCCATGAAAATATTCCTGGGAATAAAGTCATACTTCCAGGGGTACCCCAAAGTGGCCAGAGTGTAAAATTTCTCTGATGTCTCATGGGTTTTATCTAAAAAGCATATGAAGTCTTCTTTGTGAATTTTGTATTTTACACTGTATCTGTTTATTAATTGGAAAGTAACTTTTAATTATTTATCATATACTTACCTCTTCACTACAAATCTTTAAGTGAAAAGGACACTTCTGGATGATATACACTTCCCTTCCACCGTACCCCAGGTGGGACCTGGGTTTCCCTCTGCGGCAAAAACAGTAAGATTGGCTGGTGACCCAATGTTGCTGTTTTATGGGGGGAGTAGGTTTGTTCATGAAATTGAAGGTTTGGAGACCATTTTCTGGTCACTGCTCTTCTGCCTTTTCCCTGTGACCAAACTCTTCAACGATCCCAAAGTCTTGTCAAAATAACCACTAAGCAAAGCACCCCAGTCTCTTCAAGGCCGGAGTCGGGCCTTGTGTTAAGCAGATTCTCCCACTACTTTCACCATCGTGTCCCAGAATGATGGGGAGTCGGCCACAGTACCCCAGCCCTGTCCCCGGGGCCCTGATACCATTGGCAGAGAGCCTGACCAGAACAGGAAAAATGAGAACCCAGGGGGAACTGGACATCATGCTCTTGAAACGCAGGTGCAAGATAAGCTTTTGTGTATTCAATCGTCTCTTCCCATTGATACCACAGCTCCTTCTCTTCTTTCATGGATGCTTTTCAACAGACAGAGGAGGTGAATACATGAACAGTTTCTCTGATCTCTACCTGGTAGCCACTGATTTGAAATACTCAAGGGGATACAAAGGACTTTTCACACTGTGAAGTGAAAAATGGTCTCATAGGGGGAAAGACTGCCCCTTGATTCATAGATTTTGTAAGTCTAGATTTTGATTTTTCAGCTGCTATTAAAAATGGGGTCACATTTACTTGGATTCTGGAAACTAAGAACCATGTATATACTGAAGATCACAACTCATCTGTTCTCACCCCCTTTTGAATTCTTCTTGCAGTAAACAAGCTTCTAATTCCAGGTGAGAAAGAAACTAATGAAACAAGCCAGGAGGAAGTTGAGTCGCCTCTCCTGGGAATCTTGAGTTAGCACTGGTGGATCGGGACAGACATCCCAGCGGTCGGGCTGCTCACCTATAAGGGTTGATCTTTGAAAGACCTTTTCCCCACCCACCACCCCTCCCAACTTGGATGGGACCATCCCATGCTCAGATGCCAATCACACCAGAGAGGTCTGCACTCTTACGAAAACAAAGCAGATTCAAATAAACATCCTTCCTTCCCAGTAGAAATGCTCTTTTCTACTTTCCTAGTAGAATCCAGGTGAGCCCACTTTTGAAACCATTTGAAAGGCCAAAAGCCAAACCCACACAAAATGTCAGAAGGGGCGAACAGCGGAAGGTACAGGTGGCCTGAGTTCCCTTACCAAAAGGCTTGTATCTTTGCCCTGGGATGCAAATGCAGATTTTATAACCGGAGAACGCCCTTTGTTCATTTCAAGGTGGGGTGATAGGTCCCTAGTATTAGGAGCTACTGCTCACTGTAGAGCATTCAAAAATGAAGGAAAAGTGTATATCTGAAATGAAAATGGTATAGAGAAATAGGAGCTCAACCAATAAATGTGGAACTGAAGGCAGTGTTTCCAGACCACAGCGATTTTGCACACCAAGACAGACCCGCTGTAAGCACAAGCACGGAGCTGCTGAAGGCCCCGACTTACAGATCCAACAGCCCAGGGCAGAGGGAAGAACCTGGACCAGTCAGGACATAACAACATAGGGACAGCACACTCAAAAGGGCTTAACTGAAGACTTTTAGGAAAGGACTGTGCACAGTTTGGCCCAGTAAGGATTGGTGGGAAGTGGGAAGTTACTATTGTCCCTAGGTCTGAGGGGCAAGGGGGAAGGAACTGTGTAGGCTGGGAGCCCGGCATGAGCCAGAGCTGTGAAGAGGGGTCCCCGGCAGGACTGTGCCTTAAAGGAACACAGGTAAAAGTGAAGACAGCCACCTCTTCCTTCTTGCCTCCTGGTTGGCCAGTCATGCTTCCCATTGACCAAACCCAAATGGAAAGCCGGGAATAAGGGGGTCTAGGTACTGTCATCCAGAGAGATCAGCCTCCCAGGCCATGGAGAATGAAGCTGGGGCCAACGGGGCAAAACTAGCAAAGAGCCCTCGACTGAGGGTCAGGACACCTGGTTCCAGCTGTGCCACTCCTGGCTTTGCAAGTGGGGCCGACACTCAACCTATTCAGACTTCCAGAAAAGGACTGAGCGGACGGTCTCTATGGTCTCTTTCAGTTTCTACATCCTGTGACCCTAATCCTGGAGTTATGTAGATCCAGGAGCTACGTAGAACTGATAGAAAATGCATGGCTACTAGGGTTATCACAAGGCTTTAACCCAGAGCCCTTCAGTCTAGCAAACAGTCTGTCTCCTAACCCCCCAAATCCAGATAGAGACCCAAGCCATGGGAACAGAAATATGGGCCCAAGGAACCCTCACCTCCTGATTCTCAGCTTTATCACCAGAGCTAATCTCACATCTCGATTGGTTTCCCTTTCGATTATTGAAGAGTTCAGAATTTCACATGGCTGCCTTGCTCTTTTTGAGAACAGCAAACCTGGACGATAGGAGATGAAGCATCATGGGCCCAAGAGCCTCTGGGACCGTGCATAAGGGAGAGAAGGCTCAGACCCCCACAATGGGAAGAACACACTGGAAGTCCAGTCCTCATCATTGCGGACCAGCCTCTCCTACTTCGAGGGTCCCACTCTTCGGCATCTTTTCTGTCTTGGCCTGGCACCTGCCCCCTTGCCAGCCTAGAGGGGAGAGGAGCCTATGGGTCAAAAGGTTCACGCTCTGTGCCCTCTGATGAATGGCCTTACCCACTTTCCCTTGTCTCATTAGCTACTTCCGGTCATCTCGATTCTGTGGCTTGGCAAAATCTTTCTCAGTTTGGAAAAGGATACTAACAAATATTAGAATCCTGTTTTTTTGTAAGCCTTAAGCAAATAGAGATCTTGGAGAAACTCCTTTCTCCTACAAGAAAATACAGGAATGAATGATCAAAGCAGCATCAAGTTGATTGAAATTTCAAAGAGAAGTGACCTCCCTTGCCTTCCCGGAACAGGAAAAAGTGCTGCCCCTCATCTGAGTTCTAGGGTGCTGCCGACATCCTCAGATGAAAAGCCCGGGGGAAGCAGCCCGAGAGAAAATGTCATTTTAAGGCCAAATCTACTAAGAAGTTAAAGAAATGAAAGCCTATTAACCTTGGACAGAGGACCATGGGTTGGGACACGCTGTAGCAAACAGCTAAGTACAACTCAGGGTTGATAAAATTAAATGATACCTGGTGTAATAAATGCTCTGATTTTGCTTTAGAAGTTTGCTCTGTGGGGCACCTGGGTGGCTCAGCCAGTTGGGTGGCTGCCTTCGGCTCAGGTCGTGATCCCGGAGTCCCGGGATCGAGCCCCACGTCCGGCTCCCTGCTCAGTGGGGAGTCTCCTTCTCCCTCTGCTCCTCACCTTGCTCACTCTCTCTCGCTCTCTCTCTTGCACTCTCTCAAATAAATAAATAAAATCTTTTAAAAAAAAAAGTTTGCTCTAAAGTTATTACTGTCATTATTTTACTAAGCCAATAATTATGGCTTAACATGCTAATAAATTCTACCTACGCAATAATCTTGCAGGCTACGTAGTTACCTGGAAACGCTACATCATGCACCTAGTAGGTCCTGTCAATAAATATTAATTGCAAGGTCTCCGCTACAGAACTTTGGAAGCTATGACAGTGCCCTGCTCTTTTTTCGCCTCTCACGCTCCCCTAATCCTGTCTAGTAGCGTCATGCAAAACCACTCTCTGAGCTGTTCCCAGACGCACATATTATGTGTTTCCCTGGACATCTGTCCACATGCATTGTCCAGGATCCTCGATCTGTCACTTTTAATGCATCTCTAGGATTCCTGTGGGTGTTTGTGTTTTCTTGTTTGTTTTTGCCACTGGCATAGATTTTCTAGGAAACAAACTACTTTCTCCTTGGGGACTAAGGGACTCCCAGGCAAGTTGGACTAAGTTGCCTCTTACCCATCCCAGAGTAATGCATCCCAGGCCCTAGCACAGTCACATGGCCCACAGGAGATGCCTAAAGATCACTAAAGCAGAGCTGTGTTTCTAGGTAAACTGAGCCTTGCTGATCCCTTCGGGAAACATGAAGTTGAATACAAAGTAAAGGTCTCTGGGGGGAGCCTTCCTTTCTCACAGCCCAAGTTCTGAGAAATGTCCTCCCACTGCAAATTGGGAAGGGAGCAAAGACAATAAATGGAGTTCAGTGTTTTCAGAAAGACTGTAGTGAGATTAGACCCATTTGGTCTTGATGGATAAGAAGACAGCTTGTCAGGAACAATGAGGCATGCTGGTCAGGGCTCCGCTTGGTGGGAGCTGTTCAAAGCGAGTGCGGAAAGAGCAGCTGGTTTAGGGCATCTTGGGGAAGGGGATGGAAGAAACATGGTGCTCAGGACTGACAGTGGAGAGGCTGATTGGGATAAACGTCAAGAAGCCTCAAGAGGGCAGGCAGGCCGGCACCAGCTCCTCTGTGCCCCCCGGGAGTGCACCAGACACCCCCATCCTCTCTATGCCCTTTCCTGGAGCACCAGGAACCGAACGGTTCTCTCTACTCCACCAGGCTCTCCACCCTTAGCAACAGACTGCCTTCTGTTCTGTCCCAATGACACAAGAGTGGGTAGAATGAATGGAAAGGAGCACTCACTGATTCGGGAGCCACGCTGGCCAACTCCAGTCCTTCCTCTGTCCCTAGCTGTGTGACTCTGAACAAGTAACTTAACCCCTCGGTACTTCAGTTTTCTTGTCTATAAAATGGAATGATGATCATAGTGCCTACTCGTAGGGGCAGTATGAAGATTCAATAAGTTAATGCATGAGTGCCGTAAAAGTGACCTGAAACTCTACTAATCTGCCTAACAGACAGGATTCAGGTGGAAAAGGAAAGGAAAGGAAAAGGAAGCAGGCCAGAAACCTATCCCTAAACAGGCAGGAGCCTGGCTGGGCTAGCGATACCAGGTACAGCTAATAAAAAATACAGGATGCCCAGTTAAATTTGAGTTTCAGATAAGCAACAAATACATTTTTAGTATAAGCAGGGCTCCAACATTGTATGGGACAGATTTTTATACTAAAAACATTTTTGTCATTTATCCGAAATTCAAATTTAACGGAGTCTCCTGTGTTTAGTCTGGCAACCTTAATGGGCATCAGGCTGTGAGAAGGATGGGGAACGTTGGTCCGATCGGCTCGCTAAGTTCCTGTTTCACACTTAAGGATATACTGGATTCCACCACGAGGCTGAGATGCTGGCAGCCAGGACCGTATATGGGAGGACTGAGAGTAGTTCGTGAGGACCCTCCGAACCCGGAAGCACCTTCCAAACTGAAATTTCTCCTCCAGTTATCCTGCCACCCAGTGTCCTTATTCCGATGAAGATTCCTCTCTTCAGAGTTTCTGGAGGCTACTTCACAATTCTAGAACACGATTCTCGCTCCTGTGCAAGCTCCCAGCACTGCATGCTGCTCATGCTGGACCACAGTGCTGGTGGGGGGCCCCCAGAGAGCAGGGCTCTGGAGGCAGCAACAGCTGGGTTCAAATCCCCGGTGCACCACTCACTGGCCATGTGACTCTCTGGACTCAGTTTCCACACACGTAACACTGAGTTCATAACAGCCACCTTGCCGGGTGTTCGAGAAGACTGGTGGTAATGCATACATTCGCTATAAATTGCCAGGCAAACAGCAGTTGCTCAACTACTAGCTGAACATATAGTTGTTGTTGCTATTACTAGTATTACCGATTTCAGCCCGGAAAATCTTTCATTTTGAAAGTTTTGTATCTTTAAAATGAAGTCATCTGAACTACTTCGGCTCTGTTAAGTTTAAAATTTGTTTCCTTGGGACGCCTGCGTGGCTCAGTCGGTTAAGTGTCTGCCTTTGCTCAGGTCATGATCCCAGGGTCCTGGGATCGAGTCCCAAGTCGGGCTCCATGCTCAGTGGGGAGCCTGCTTCTCCCTCTGCCTGCCACTCCCCCTGCTCATGCTCGCTTGCTCTCTGACAAATAAATAAATAAAATCTTTTTAAAAAATAGAATAAAATTTGTTCCCTTAAAGCAAAGAGTATCTATTTGAATTAATACATCTCCACTAGCGTTTGCCTCTGAACAATTACGTTGATATTTGACAGAGGTAAGTCTTGTAACATATTTAATGTAACCACGCATAATTTGTTTTTAGAATTCTGGTATTCTGAAAAGCATTTCCAGGGAAAAGACGAATTAGTATCAACTGTTGGAATGGCAGAAGACAAACTTCCCACTTATAGCAGAATAAGCCTGGTCATATACTTCCAGTTTTAACTCTGCCATCCAACAAGACCCATCCAGTTCGTGGTCTACCTCCTCCAGGAAGCCCCCTCTGGTTACTGCATCACTGAGTACCATTTAGCTTTCTTTGCCTACATAAGCAAATAGGCTGTACCACAAAATGCCTTACATATTTAGCCATTATTTTAAAGTCCTTTTATTTGAGTTTTTCTGCTCTCTCCACCCACGTTATAAGCTCCTGGAGAATGAATGCCATTCCAAATACCCTTTTGTAGATTCAAAAACACCTTGCACCATACTGAGCCTGATAAATACTTGCTGAGATCATGACTGAAAAATCTGCTACTTGCATCATGTAGGGAAATGGGTCACTAACCTGTAAGTATTTTTCAATTCCATTTGACTCAGGGAATAATAAATATTTGATGACAGGATTTGATTTGAACTAAAAGAAGCATGGCTCCAGTGGGACAAACTATCAGTAAAAGGATAAAAGTTGCTGCTTTTCCTCCACAGAGGTCTAGAACCCAGTAGAAATCGGATTCTTAGTGAGAATCATCCCTTCAGAAACAAATTTGAACAAAACCTAGTGTCTAGTTAAGCCTAAGTGAGACAAGCTCTTTGTGAGTCCGTAGAAATCTCCAGAAGCTACAGATCTAATCAGAATCTGGATGAGGAGGAGGGGAATCCAAAGTATCATTTCCTAAACTCTATTCCCAGTCCTACCCCAAACCATTTTCCAGGCTGATTGCGGCTCTGGAATGAGATCCAAACTGTGCTTGTTTACACAACAGAAGTAGATTTACATCCGATTCCAGGTGACATTTCTATCACATACCATAATGAAGCTCATCGGATGACTTACACAATGAAAAGAATATGGATTTGGGGAAGGTTGGGAAGCAAATCTACTCATAGCCTGCTGATCCTCTTGTCTCAATTTCAGTTGCAAAAATCTATAGACAGTCGCAAAGAATGTGGAGCTCCAACAGGGGAGCTGGTTTATGCGTTCAACGTGGTTGCATCTGAGCTTGGGGACAGGCAAAAACACATGAGCATTATTTGCAGAAATGAGAGAGTGTGCAGAAGAGTTCTCAGAAGGGAAGGGAAAATAGTTCTGAGACCTCGATGATCCCTCCACACACTGGAAACTCAACTGGCTCTCAGAGACTTGGCTGTTGTATTTTTCTATCTTGTAAAATGTACTTGAAAGAAGATTCAACCTCTATAGCAAACATTGAACATCCAGGCCTCTGAGCAAAATTATCTACAAGTGTAAAACGAACAAAACTCTATCCACAAAAGTCCTTCAGTCTACCCCAGAAGCGGGAGACTGGCCTTTCCGTGGCTCGGGTTTTCCTCCCTTTATAGGGGTGGGGCAGGGGTGGGGGGCACAGGTGGCAGCCCACGTCAGGAAATACACCAGGAAAGCTCCTCAGCCCTTGACTGCTCAACAGGATGCTTCTTCGCTTGCCTCCTACCTCTCTGGTCATCCCTTCTCTGTGCCCTTGGCAGACTCCCTCTTCCCCTTAAGTGCAAGCTCTGGGCGCTTCACGGGGCTCTGCCCTCACTCCCTCCTTCTATTTAGGACGCAAACCCTATCTTATGATTTCACTATCGCTTCTACTCAACGACTCTCAAATCTGTACTCCTCGCTGGATTTTTCACCTGTTCTAGTGCAGGTGCCCGTCAGCACCTCCGCCTGGACAAGTCATCATCACAAACAACAGGCCCCAGACAGAATCCATGATCGCTGTTCTCGATACTCCAACAGCCTATGTTTGGTCACCCAGACGCAAAAGCCTGAAACCATTCATCTGTTCATTCAACAATGACTTACATGTGTGTCTCTCATTTCCTATATCCTTCATCTCAACCATAACCAAAACTTCAACCCAAATTATTCCTACTCAAAAAACCACCTTCCTTTCTCTCCACAGGTCCCACGAGAACTATCTTTGGACTCATTGGAGTCCTAGCTCACCTCCCTTCTCTGGATGTCTGAAGCATTTATTGATGATATTACCATTTGGGCACTTAATAAAACAATGCCTTGGCCTCTTAACTGTTGCATGCAGATATATTATACATCTCAAAGCATGCTATAAGCTTCCGGATAATAGGAACTGTGCTTATGATTTTTTTGTTAAGGATTTCCCTATCCCAGCACATACGTGAATAAGCAGGACTCTATAAAATGCTTATTTCAGGGCCTGGCATAAAATAAGAGCCTGAAAAATATAAGCTTAAAAATAAGCAGATACTCATTAAACACTTGGCAAACTGAGTTAAGAATGAACTGTGTGGCGCCTGGGTGGCAGTCATTAAGCGCCTGCCTTCGGCCCAGGTCTTGATCCCACGTCCTGGGATCCCACGACATCGGGCTCCCTGCTCCACGGGAAGCCTGCTTCTCCCTCTCCCACTCTCCCTGCTTGTGTTCCCTCTCTCACTGTGTTTCTGTCAAATAAATAAAAATAAAATCTTTAAAAAGAAAAAAAAGAATGAGCCGTGTGAAATGCTCCCAAGACATGAGAATGTCAGGCCCTAACTGGGTATTTACTGGTAGGTACATTTTTGAGTCCTGACGAGCCATGAAAAACAACTCACACAGACTTGAATTAACTGGAGTGAAAATAGAACATGGAAATACATTAGCTACTATTTCCTTCCTTCTTCGCATCACTTAATAATGTACCTGTTTGGTTTAACCTCAGATCTGTAAGCGGGTGCCTGGCTAGCAAGGGTAATGAAGAAGTCCGAAGAGTGCATCTGGACTTATGGTGGAGGGACCATGGGGGGAGCAGCTGAATTTGACAATGAGGGAGGAAGCTGCAACCCAGGGAGAGAGGGACTTGCTCAAGGTCACACATCCACTGGCTCAAGTGAACCTAAGGGTCATTCCTCACTTCCTACCCTACCTCCCTGCAGTCCTCGTCTGATGACACCCCCAGCCCCAGCTGACCTTCCCTCAACTTCATAAACATCTCACATCCTTGCAAAGATGCTGTTTTATTACTTCCCATGGCAACCGTAACACCACAATGCAGAGCTGACCTCCCTCCACCCCTTTGCAAGGACAGAAGGGCTGAGAGATTTCTGTTTGTTTGTTTTTTAATCTCAAATAAAAGTTAATTGTTGGGTCAGACCAAAAAAAAAAAAACAAGTGACCCTCCCAACAGCCCTCTCAGCAAAATCCAATGCAGCCCCAAGTGCCTGGCTGACCTCAGACCAATTTAGTAACAGAAGTATTTTTCCCTTTTGTTGGTCAGTGACCCCCAAGAAAAGGAAATCAATCAAGGGTCTTGGTTGTTTAGGCTTGCTTATAATCTATTTCAGAGTGAGTGAAAAAATATAAACGGTCTCCTTTTTTTCATTGCTGGAAATTCAAAATTATTCAATATTTAAAAAGGATTTAAAAAAACAGGTGGAGCACAGAGGATTTTTAGGGCAGAATATCTATTTTATATGACACCATAATGATGGATAGTATCATTAGACATTTGCCCAAACCCACAGAATGTACAGCACCAAGTGTGAGCCCCAAGGTCAACTGTGGACTTTGGGTGATTATTGGTCAGTGTAGGTTCACTGAGTGTAACAAACTTACCACTCTGGTGCAAGTGCCCAATAAGGGGGAGGCTATGCGTGTGTGGGGACAGGGTGCATGTGGGGAATCCCTGGACCTTCCACGTAACTTCACTGTGAACCTGAAACTGCTCTAAAGGATAAAATCTATTTTAAAAAAATACACACTTGGTGGTGAAGAAAGATATGAAAGAACAGGGAAGAAGTAAAAAAAAAAAAGCTGGATAAAGGGGAAGATGGAAGGTATCAGAAAGGCAAGAAACAGGGGCGCCTGGGTGGCTCAGTAAGTTAAGCATCCAACTCTTGACTTTGGCTCAGGTCATGATCTCAGAGTCCTGAGATTGAGCCCCATGTCAGGCTCTGAGCTCAGCATGGAGTCTGCTTCAGATTCTCTCTCCCTCTCCCTCTCCCTCTGCCCCTCCCTTCTTGCACTTGCACTCTCTCTTTCTCTCTAAAAAAAAAAAAAGAAGAAGAAGAAGAAAGAAAGGCAGGAAACAAAATTCAGTGTTCCTGAGGATAGAGAAACTGCAGTTCTAATCCCAGATAAAGAGTCAGGAAGGCAGGGTGCCTGGGTGGCTCAGTTGGTTAAGCGACTGCTTTCGGCTCAGGTCATGATCCTGGAGTCCCTGGATAGAGTCCTGCGTCGGGCTCCCTGCTCGGCAGGGAGTCTGCTTCTCCCTCTGACCCTCCCCCCTCTCATGTGCTCTCTCTCATTCTCTCTCTTTCAAATAAATAAATAAAATCTTTAAAAAAAAAAAAAAAGAGTCAGGAAGGCAGTTCATGAGGAGACAGACAGACACACAATGAAAACAAATCTGACAACAGCCACACAGAGGCATACTGTGGGGAAATCACTAGAGTCCTGTTTATATTTTATTCTTTTTTTTTTTTTTTAATTTATTTGAGAGAGAGAGAGAGCACAAGCAGGGGGAGCAGGAGATGGAGAGGGAGAAGCAGGCTCCCCACTGAGCAGGGAGCCCGATGCAGGACTTGATCTCAGGACCCTGGGATCATGACCTGAGCCGAAGGCAGACGCGTAACCAACTGAGCCACTCAGGAGCCTCTATATTTTGTCCTTTTCAATTCAACTGTATTTTAAGATATTTTAAAATAGCCACATGTAGCTACTGAGCACTTGACCTGTGGCTGCTATGATTAAGAAAGTGAATTTTTTACTTAACATAATTCCAATTAAACAAGGCTAAATTTAAAAATGAAAGTAATGTAAGTTATTCTCCACTAAACACAACTTTATTCAGTAGAACTACTTTTCACTTTGCTTCAAAGTCAAATCGATTGATTCTCTGCTGATAAACCAGTTTTATTAATATGGATGTGAATATTAAAGAAAACTGATTGGGGGAGGTACTCATTTTAGTTATTAAAAAACTTTTAAGTATTTTTGGAACAACCTGGATATGTAAATCCAAATTTTTTTTTTTAGATTTTACTTATTTATTTGACAGAGCGAGAGAGAGCACAAGCAGGGGGAGTTGCAGGCAGAGGGAAAGGGAGAAGCACGCTCCCCTCGGAGCAGGGAGCCCGATGCAGGGCCCAATCCCAGGACCCTGAGATCATGACCTGAGCTGAAGGCAGACGCTTAACCGACTGAGCCACCCAGGCACCCCTGTAAATCTACATTTTCCACTGTAAGTTTTATGAACTCTAGATATAGATCAAGTATTTCTGATGAAAATTTAGCACCCAAATACCGAGGTGTTTTAAGTACAAAATACCCACCAGATTTTGAAGACCTAATGTATAATATCTCATTAATAATTTTTTATATTGATTAGCTATTGAAATAAGAATATTTTGGATATATAGGGTTAAATAATATCCATTATTAAATTTAATATCACCTATTTCTTTTTACTTTTTTTTTTAAAGGTTTTATTTATTTGCCAGAGAGAGACACAGCGAGAGAGGGAACACAAGCAGGGGGAGTGGGAGAGGGAGAAGCAGGCTCTCCGCGGAGCAGGGAGCCCTATGCGGGACTCGACCCCAGGACTCTGGGATCATGACCTGAGCCAAAGGCAGACGCTTAACCGTCTGAGCCACCCAGGCGCCCCTCTTTTTACTTTTTTTAATGTGGCTACCAGAACATTTTAAATTAGGTACATGGCTCATATCACATTTCTATTGGACATCACTGTTCTAAAGGCAGCAAGGCAAAGCTATTTTAAAAGATGTCTGATGGAAATCAGCCTCACCATGTGCCTCCAAATCTTGCTGGAGCTTGATAACTGAGAAGTCAGATAAATTCTAAATAAACTGCCATGCTGATTTCTGGGATGAGGTGAGCCAGGGGAAGCAGGAACCCTCTTTGGATCAAAAAGGGATGTGACCCAAACTGACAATGTTCTGAACCCACAGAGGGCGCTTCTGCTGGGCTTCCAACAGAAAGTCCAAAGTACAGCCTCAGCAGCACCCACCTCTCCGAGAACTTTCCATAAGCGAAAGGTACCAAATCACCAAGAGGAGGAGAAAAACTGACATGTGGAGAAGCAGAGGGAACACAAACTCAGGGCAGTAGAGGGTAAGAAAACAACTTGCTTTCTGTACATGACAGCAATATGGTTCACAAGCCCGTGTGCATGAAGCTGGAAAATCCATCCCAGTGTTTGAAAAAGGCAGAGAAACACAGATCTAGCTCACATAGGATAATATTCTCTTTGAGGTGAAGATGCAATCCAATTGATGAAAAAGTTTTGCCCAGGGGCACCTGGGTGGCTCAGTTGGTTAAGCGTCTCCCTTCAGCTCAGGTTATGATGTCAGGGTCCTGGGATCGAGCCCTGCATCGGGCTCCCCACTCAGCGGAGAGTCTGCTTCTCCTTCTCCCTCTGCCCCTCCCCCTGCTTGTGCTCTCTCTCAAATAAATAAAATCTTAAAAAAAAAAAAAAAGTTTTGCCCAAAAACATTCTTAAAAGTAAAATTCGTATTCACAATAATCTTGCCCTCATTTACAACAGAGAAAATCACTGACTTCCTATTTTGGGAAAGTAGAAGGTATCATCACCCCCAGAGAGAGAAGAGTATCTACTTTTGAGGCCAATATCCTGGTATCTTGGGAATTTAAGGCATCCGTGCTAACATTAAGTTCAGATTGTTGTCCTTGTTTTCCAGTTAATTATCAACTACCTCCCTCTTGAAACTTGCCCCAAAGTCTAGGTGACTTTGAGCTGAAGACTGACCATGTAGATTTGGAAGTTGTATCAATAAACACTATAGCAGAAGCTTAGAAGCTTCTAGAAGGAAGGTGCCAATCCTGAATAAGCTGCCTTAGTGCTGAACACATAAAACAGACCCAACCCTGTGAGGGAATTCGTAGCAGAAAGTACATTCTAAAGCTGTCCAATGCAGACAGTCGCCACTAGCTACATGTTCTACTGAGCACAGGAACTCTGGCTGGTCCAAACGCAGACTATAAAACTTACACTGGACTTCAGACACCTAACACCAAAAAATTAAAATTATCTTATTAAAAAGTTTTTTTTAAATTGAGTACATGCTGAAGTAAAATTTTGACTATATTAGGTTAAAGAAACTATATTATCAAGGTTAATTTCATCTGGTTCTTTTGGGGAAAAAAAATTGCAAAATTTAACTCTGTGGCTGACATTTGTGGCTCACATTAGAGTTCTACTGGGACAGTGCTGTTCTCAAGTGACCAGCTTTAGCCCCCTAAAAACAGAAGGAAAACAGCCCACGTTCACTCCTGCCAGGGAGGAAGTTGATGGTGTTCTGGAGCAAGACTCAAGCCCTATGGACAAGCCTCCCCTCCCTGCATTCTAGGCTCCCCCTGATGTAGAGGCTAGAACCACCAACAAAGCTATTCTGTTGTTGGAAACCACCGTGAATGCACCCAGAGTGGCAAACAGTTTTCAGGATGTAGGGATCCAGAGACTCTCCTCGTCCCCGGTAGCGGATGCTGTGGGGTGCCAGCAAGGACCCCTTCAGCACTGAGGCACCTTCACCTAGCTGCCCTGCTGTTGCCCACTGAGGCTCTCCCTAGGAATTGCCCTTGGCCAAGGCAGACCCTTTCCAAGCAGTCCCCCGCACCCAATGACCAGTCAATGTGGAGGTACAAAGGCCTGGACCCTTGCCTCAATCTGGAGCACTCTAAAGGGGCTATTCTAGACCCATAGCTCCCCATGCCATTGGCAAAGGCCTCTGTTGCAAGTCTATTACCCACCAGCTGTTTCTATTGCCCAATCCTGCTTCCCATCTTCCCTCACAGGGCCCTTCCCCAAAAATTCCCTACATGTAAAGCTCAGCCCCAAAGTCTGCACTATGAACTGAATGTTTGGGTTCCCCCCAAAATTCATATGTTGAAACCCTAATCCCCAGTGTGATGGTATTTGGAGATGAGGACTCTGGGAGGTAATTAAGTCACGAGGGCAGAGCCCCCATGATGGGATCGGCACTCTTATAAGAAAAGAGGCAAGAGATTGTTTCCTCTCTCTGCCCTCAGCCATCTGCAACCCAGCAAGTGGGTCCTCACCAGACCAGATCAGCGGGCACCTTAATCTTGGACTTCCAGTCTCCCAAACTGACAAAGTAACTATGTGCGGCTGAAGCCACCTGTCTATGGTATTTCTGTTAGAGCAGCCTGAACTAAAAGAGTCTGCTCCCCAGTGAACCCCCCCTAGGATACCCCGAGATATGAAGAACACATTACGGAAAAAGTGCATGCAGTGCACATATGCCCATGCATGCCCACACACATGCACTGTCTAGGAATAAAGTCAGGATATTTGGGTCAGCCACACACAAAAAAGCCGAGCTGCTCCCAGCTCCCACAGGCTGAGTTGTGCTGATTATTGTCAAATATCCGTTGGTGTCTGATTTGTTGGGCACAGAAAGGAAATCCTGACACCCAAGTGCCAACCAACACCCGTCCAACTGGTCATCTCGCCTAGTTAAAGCCCTTGGCTAGTAAGTCCAGAGATACAGGCTTCAGCTCTCCCAAAGGGGCCAATTAATTTCATGGCCTACCTTGGCCACAAACTGCCCCCCTCACCACACAGACTCCCGGTAGCACTCGTGCTGCTGGTCTCTAGGCAGCTGCTGGGGGGACGCAGGCCTCCTCGGGCACAAACAGCAACCAGGTCACGCCGCTCATGCAGCCACGCCTGGGCAGGAGCCGCCCGGCCAACTTCTTCTGCCACCTGCCTGGCTTCACATACTGCTTCCATCATGAAGAGGAGGGACTTTTCCTCCCAGAGATGGCTCTTCTGGATTCCTGGTCTCTGCCTGTTTTCTCTTCCTCTGAATCGGTACCTCCCTCCCTGGTCCACCATGGCCCCAACACTTGAATTCAGCAGCCCACCCTCCCCCTTGTCTGCTCTCCTTCACTTCATCACTCTAACTTCTCAAACTTGGGAGGGGTTTAGTCAGAGGTGCTGGGGAACCTTTCTACTCCCTCTCCCCCTCAGTAGGAACTCTTCCTGAGATCGGAGCTCCCCCTATCCCGTTGCTCCCGACCCTCCTGGGGCCTCTGGACTGGAGCATTTGCTTGGCTTGCATCCCAGAGAACATTTGGAAGCTGGAATCAGAGAGCCTCGCTGTAGCTCTGATCAGCGTCTCTCGCATTCATCCAGTTCAACTCTTGCCGGTGACTGAACAGAGAGAGAAATCCCTCTTGTGCTCTTCTGTTTGTTCTCGTTAGAAAAACTAAACAGCAGGCAAGCTGAGGGAACATCACACACCTAGGACCTGGGAGGCTGAGCCAGATCCAAGCCAGACCTGAAGCCAGCAGAAAAACAGTGTGTGCCTGGGGGAGAAGCTAAGATCCCAGAGGCAAGGACCACACCCGTCTTATTCATGAGTGTATCTCGAAAGGTATCTGGCAATTTCTTCAGGCTCAGTGAAGGAAGGAGCAGGAGGACCTTCTCCATCAGGGCCCCCCTGGGAAGTGTGATGACCGAAACACAATCAACTTGGCATCATCCTCAGAGAGTTTTTGGTTTTTGTTTTGGTAACCAATCCACTCTTTTTTTTTAATCCTTGGCTAGCCTGTGCCCACAAGCATGCTTTGAGTACTAATCCTCAAGATCCTTAACTTTCTCTGGGCCTCATTACGAAAATGATAAAGTTTGATTAGATGAACTCAAATGTCACCTCTATCTATTAAATTCCATGATGAGATTAATAAGTTGAAGATGAATGCTTTTACGGATGGTTATAAATTCTGTTCTGTCTACATATGGGCTGGGAATACATCACATAATTTACATCTGACTATACTTTACTGGAAACTGAAGTTCAGAAGGAAATGAGAACCACGAATAGCATTTCCTAGCCTACTGGGTACACTGCAACATGGGCACAGACCCATCCTTCACGCCAGCATTCTACACCAACCAGGAAACCCGTCATGAACATATTTCTTACCCCGATTAAACAGAAACAGAAAGCTTTATCCAGTGATTCTGAATTTGGCAGAGGTTATTCCCAGCTTCATGAAAAATCAATCACAGATGAAGATGCACAATTGGAAGTCCATTTGGCATAGAAATACTCCACGACAGTCTAGCTACTATTAATATAATAATTAATATTAATACATAATTAATGTAGGTAATATTAAAATGAAAATGGGTAAGATTTCTTTTACACGGTCTTGGAATTTGGGGGCATGTGTTCAAGGAGTGCCAACTCATTTGAATATTTGCCTAATTAGGAAGGTAAATCTGCAGCTGCTGATCAATCCCACCGTGCATTTCAAAGCCAAATATAAATGCCTTTTGTATCACCCACTGTTTTGGATTCTTCACCTCCCACGTCTGTCCGTCCAATAGCACAGACAAAGCAGAAGTTACCAAACTCTCTCTTCTTGGTCTGTCCTCCACTCTCTCACCCCAGTGCTTGGCTCTGCCACCCAGAACAGAGTGCAGATGGCACAGAATTATTGGGGGGGCGGCCACAGGGTATAAGAGGACACAAAGGAAAAAGGGGTTTCATTAACTCAAGCGGAAATATAATGGTCATGTCAACCCCTAGACCAAGTTTTGTATCTAGAGAATGTGGTCACATGTGATCCTGCTGGAAACACTTCAAGGCCATCCTGGACTAACGAAAGTCCTGATGTCCCTGAGTTTCACCCCTACTTCAATCTCTCCTCCCATCATAAAGCCTTGTGCATTCTCCATTCTAGCCACATGGGACTTCCCGCTGCTGCTCAGACATCTCGCCAGCTTCCTGGTCTCCGAGACTTGGCTCAAGCTGCTACATTGGTCTAGAAAGCCTTTATTTCCCATGTCTGCCTGGCAAGTCCTAGCCATTCCTCAAGGTCCTATTTGAATCCTCCCTCCCATAAAACTCACCAGATCATCCCAACCTCAGTCAAATGATCTCCCCTTCTCCCATTTTTTTATGGCATCTGATTTTCCTAGTGTGTCCTTTATTGAAATAATTTATGTATGACTATAGACACCATAAATTGTAATGGAGGATGGAGGCAGCATCTTATTCATATTTCAGCCCCAACAATGCGTGTCGCAGGCCTCATAGGGAACTGCAGGTCAGGAAGAGGCAGGCTGTCGAAAGGGAGTGGTTACTGCCCCCTTGGTGCCATCTGGACCAGACATGTTTTAGGACCAGTGCTCCTAGGGAGACAAACATCCTATGCCCTGGGGCAGGAGTTTCCATGTTTAGCTAGCACATAGGAATAATCTTCAGAGTTTGTTAAAATACAGAATCCAGGACTCTCTGCTTACAATTTTTTTTTTTTAAAGATTTTACTTATTTATTTGAGAGAGAGAGAATGAGAGAGAGCACATGAGAGGGGGGAGGGTCAGAGGGAGAAGCAGACTCCCTGCCGAGCAGGGAGCCCGACACGGGACTCGATCCAGGGACTCCAGGATCATGACCTGAGCCGAAGGCAGTCGCTTAACCAACTGAGCCACCCAGGCGCCCTCTCTGCTTACAATTTTAATGCAGTAGTTGACAGGGCAAGCGTTTCGTTTGTTTGGGTTTTGTTGTTGTTGTTGTTGTCGTTTGCAAGCCCACTCAGGTGATTCTGGTGCCAGTGGTCCTGGAATCACAATTTGGAAATTCTGCCCTGGGTAAATATTTCATGTCATAGGCACAGATGCACAATGAAGTCAAAGAAGTTGAACTAGGTGCTGCCGATTTTTCAAAAAGGAGGAGTACTTTTTGGGGAGAACTCACAGAGATACATGGAATTCCCAACATCCTTTTGACGAACAAAAAGCACAAGTCAAAGTGCTCTGGGCTTGCCAAACACTGAGCTCCCTGAAAGTATCTGTGTGACAAGAGGCTAAGACTCTTCCCCAACAGAACACATACCCAGGGGGACACGGACGTCATAACACTCCCAAGTCAAGCTCTCAACATCTGCATGTGCTGAGACACAAGGGAAGCCCCAAGAAGGACCAGACTAAAATGAAAGAAGAGCCATGGTGGACCATCACTTAGAGAAAGGTTTCCAGGGTTAATATGGAAAATCGAGAAACCTCTTCCTCAGAACAGAGTTCGCCCAACTGAGAGCAATGTCATTTCTACCCTCTACAATCCTGAGTCCACACCATCATGCTTCAGGCTAATCCTGCATCCAACAACTTCAATCTCATGCTTCTCAGCTCCTTTTAATTAAACATTCTTCACGCGTAGGGCACCTGGGTGGCTCAGTGGGTTAAAGGAACGACTCCTGATTTCAACTCAGGTCATGATCCCTTTTGTACAAACTGCAAAATGTAGATAAATTTCAAACCTTCTTGGCAGCCCTTTTGTTCTTTTCTTGAGCTCAGTGATAGACCTGGGGGTCAGGATAGCCAAAATCACTGTATAGAAGTTAGAAATTTGAAAAGGCATTGTCCATTCATTCCACAAATACGCACCAAGTACCTTGCCTTCTCCGTATGTGCCAGCTCTGTTCTAGGCACTGGATATACCAGACACAAACAAGACAATGGGCCATTCATTCCTCTTGGAGTTTCCCAAAGTATCAGCCAACCCCAAGAGCCATAAAAATCCCAAATGTTTCTGAACCCATTTAAGCTACCAGACTTCATTTTCTGAACACCCATTAGTGTTTTGTGCCTCTGATTGTCAACCTCTTTAGTCCTGAGAGAGAAACCTAAAAGAGAAAGCAAAGGATTAAATGGGGGGGGGGTGACTATAAGAGGAGCCCTTGGCCAAGTGGCACATGTACCAAAGATGGATTCATGTGGACGGGAAAGAATAAGGTAACAGGAAAGTAAAGACAAGCAAAATGAAGAGAGAACTTGAAAAATGAAAAGCACAAATGGCTAATAACCATTCAACCCTTCTCATAATTGTAGAAATGACATTTTCAAAAATGAGTAACTATTTTTCATCAAATTAGAATATACTTGAATGAAAAAAGAATTTCCAACAGAAGGAAAAATTAGGTTAAGACCAAACTAGCTGGAATTTTCTGGGAAGCAGTTTGGCATTCTATATCAAGAACTTTAAAAAATGCACGTGTCTTTTGAGCCAATAATCCCTGTTTTAGGAGTCTATCCTAAACAAATTATCAAAAATATTGTCAAAGATTTATGCACAGGATTATCATTACATTATCCTAACAGCCCCAAACTAGCACAACATAAACATTTAACTGTAGAAAAAAGGTTACGTAAATTATGTATATCTGTATGGTAGATTATTATGACGCCATTAAAATTGGGTTTATGAAGAATTTTGATGACACAGGGAAATGTTTATAATTATAACCCAAACTTGGGATACAAAATTATATATAAAATATTATTTACACCACGGGAAGAAATGCTAAAGGATATGTGACCCGTCAGTAATTTGCCTCTTGGTAGTCGAATTTTAGATCATGTTTTCCTGCTCTCTTGTACTTGTCCGTCAGATTTTTCTGTTACGTTTTATTTTAATAATCAGGAGAAATGAAATAAGCCAATGACAAAAAGAGATAAAATAGAAGGAGGGGTAAATGTTCATCTAATGAAGAAGAAAAAGGGACTGGGATTGGGGCAGGTGGTTACAGGGCAGGATTACAGCAGAGACTTAAAGGATTCAGATGATGGGCAAATGCTTGCTGCCCAGAATAGCCCTTGAGGACAACGTCTGTTTCAGATTTCCTCTCTCCTTTCAAGATTAACCAGCATTAACGTTAGGTTTCAATCTCTGTGACAACTCTTAAATAAACTTGACCTGAGTCTACGGCATTTTAAAAATTTCACTTGGTTCCCACCATTTCCAACCTCCAAGTTGAATCCTAGCTGGTCCTACAAACGTCATACATTGAGTTATGAAAAAAAAAATGTTCCAAAAGAAGTACAGCATTTTTCAAAATTATTTCAAAAAATCCTTCGAAGTAGAATCAAGATCCCCCTGCCAAAAACAAAAACATAGTACTGACTGTTACCAATTGGCTCTAGATGCTTTCTCTGGAGATTCCATCTCACTGAAAGAGATTAATTAAATAGTCCCAGAAAGCTTCTAAAAGGGTGCCCTGTCTGTTCAGCACTTACCTTGTGCAGAGTAAACTATAAATAGTTAATGATGAGGCCAATGATAATGACTAAGTTGATCACTAGTGAGCATAGAGACAGCATACCATTTCCATGCACCACCAGGATGGCTGCCAGTAGAATGGAGGAAAGCTATCACACGTAGAGGAGACACCTGGCTACTCCTCCCCCATGTTCTTCCTTCACCCGTTGATCATTCCCCACCAATGGCAGCTCCATTTCCCAACAATGAGAGCTGAGGTTGTTATAAGACAGTGTTGGAGTTTCTGGCAGCCGATATGGAGGGTGCCAGCCATTTCCTCCCATGTGTCCCTTGGCCATGCAATTTTAATGAGCTCAACATCAAGAGAGGAAAAAGGAGCCTGTGATCATGTTGAATTATTCACAGCTCCAATCGGGTAAGGCAGAAGACCCCCACTTTCTGAGAGTAATAGCTACTCATTGATTCCACCCCTCAACAATCCTGAGGTGAGAATCCAGTATAAAATCAAAAGATATAAGAAAATCTAACCATCTTCTGAAATCTGAGTTCATGAGTGATTAGTGAATTGTGTTGCAGTTGATAATTCCATTCTCAAGAATACTTTTAAAAGCTTGGTGTATATATGTATGTATGTATATGTATATATATATGTGACATATATATATGACATATATATATGACATATATATATGACACATATATATGACATATATATATGACATATATATGACATATATATGACATATATATGACATATATATGACACATATATATGACACATATATATGACACATATATATATGACATATATATATATGACATATATATATATGACAACTAATTTTCATAGCTTAGTGACCATGATCAAAGAGCTCTTGTTTAATAACACAATGAAAATGGTTGTCAGTGGGAAATCCAAATCAAAATGATATCACCTCACACCAGTCAGAATGGCTAAAATTAACAAGTCAGGAAACGACAGATGTTGGTGGGGATGTGGAGAAAGGGGAACCCTCCTACACTGTTGGTGGGAATGCAAGCTGGTGCAGCCACTCTGGAAAAGAGTATGGAGGTTCCTCAAAAAGTTGAAAATAGAGCTACCATATGATCCAGCAATTGCACTACTGGGTATTTACCCCAAAGATACAAAGGTAGGGATCCGAAGGGGTACGTGCACCCCGATGTTTATAGCAGCAATGTCCACAATAGCCAAACTATGGAAAGAGCCAAGATGTCCATCGACAGATGAATGGATAAAGAAGATGTGGTATATATATATAATGGAATATTATGCAGCCATCAAAGGAATGAGATCTTGCCATTTGCAATGCCGTGGATGGAACTGGAGGGTGTTATGCTGAGCGAAATAAGTCAGTCAGAGAAAGACATGTATCATATGACCTCACTGATATGAGGAATTCTTAATCTCAGGAAACAAACTGAGGGTTGCTGCAGTGATGGGGGCTGGGAGGGATGGGGTGGCTGGGTGATAGACACTGGGGAGTGTATGTGCTATGGTGAGTGCTGTGAATTGTGCAAGACTGTTGAATCACAGATCTGTACCTCTGAAACAAATAATACATTATATGTTAAAAGAAGAAGAAGAAGAAGAAGATAGCAGGAGGGGAAGAATGAAGGGGCGGAAATGGGAGGAGGAGATGAACCATGAGAGACGATGGACTCTGAAAAACAAACTGAGGGTTCTAGAGGGGAGGGGGGTGGGAGGATGGGTTAGCCTGGTGATGGGTATTAAAGAGGGCATGTTCTGCATGGAACACTGGGTGTTACATGCAAACAATGAATAATGGAACACTACATCAAAAACTAATGATGTAATGTATGGTGATTAACATGATATAATAATAAAAAAAAAGAAAGAAAGAAAATGGTTGTTAGCCTTGAGACTTCAAGGCCAAAGAGATATAGGATTCATGCATTTATCAGATGCCAAAGTTGAATTAGCTTTTAAATGTAATGAATATACCTTATATTTCCACGTGTGGAAAGAGAAATGTAAGCTCAATGAGATATAGTTAATTCTTCCCTATGCGTCCAAAAAAACTCATTTTCCCATTTTCCATGCCCCTAGTTAGTGCTGATAAATGTTGTTCTTGGAGATAAAGATGGTTGCCATCCAGGGGAGAGTGAGTCAGAAACCTGCTTGTTCAGACCCCGTCCACACACCTCAGAACCTCAGCCATCCCCCCAAGCACACCCACTCAGCAGGTAGCCTCACCTCCTTGTGTGATCAAGTCTCAGAGATCGACTGCAGAGAGTCGACCTCTGAGGTGGTCTCAGGCCTGGACTATCACAGAAAGCTCCTCAGAGTCCAGACACCACCCATCTCCATCCATCCCATACACACTGACAGATGAATTTGCTAAGGCATCATCAAGTCCCACCGCTCACACCACGTGGCTCTCCCATGAGTGACCTCTGTGACCTCTGTAAGCCTCAGTGTCCTCATCTGTAAGACAGTTGTCATAAGTGTATGCTGTAACAGGACAGTTGGGGTTTAAGTAAAATAACGCATCTCAGGGCCATGTTAAGCACTCAATAGTGGTAGTAATTACATGAAAGCATAAGTTCCATGAGGGTAAGAAACAGCCATTTCTTTCATCTGGTGCCTAGAACGGTTCCTGTAGATGGTAGGAACTCAAATTTAATGAATGAAGTATTTTAGGGCCATTTCAAGTGCCGCTATTCCTGACCCATCGTCCTGGGCTGAGATGGCCTTTTCCTCCTCCGCACGCTGCTGATAGCACTTTGTGCACCCACACCCCATAGCACCAGCCCCTGCCATCCTGAGTTGCTGTCGCTGCTCTAGGCTCTCTAGTAGACTGTAGGCCCCTCGAAGGCCCCTCCTTTACTGCCCAGTTGTGCACATCACAGGCCCTCAGTAAACCCTGGGAATGAAGGTCCTGCCAGCTCATTCCACAAAGGACCAAAGATGGCGCTTCGTTAACCAGAGCACAAAGCTCTCACCAAAAACTGCAAATACTTAGGATCCCAGCCCTTCTCCTTCAACTTAACAAGGAAATGGAACAGAGGTAGTATTTTTTAACTGCACATTTCTGTTAGCTCTGCCAAGCTAAACAGTAACCGGATTTCAAACCTTAACCATAAATCAGAGGTCCTACTCTTTTTGACATGAAGTGATGTTTACTTCCCGGAAATGAGAAGATCCCTTTGGGTAGGAGCAGATGGCAATGGGGGATGGGGGAGGGCGGCAGCATGCAATGCTAACGTGACACAGGGATGGAACTGGACTGGGGCAGCATAGGAGGGGGTGCTGGCTTGACATCGGCATTTCCCCTCATCTCAGGGCCTGAAGGAACACACCCTTCCTTCTGCTCTACTCCCAAGAGGATTTGCCCAGAGCTCTGGAAAGGTAGCTTTTGTATAGCTCCTTTTCCTGGTTTCCCTGGCAACTGTGCAGCATCTAGAAGCTCCAGGAGTGAGGTGGTGGGATGGGGTGGCATGGGGAATACGAACGCTGATGTCATCCCGTGTGGTGTCACCTCCACATCCTTGTTCAGGAGTCTCTCGGCCTCAAAAGATCACACACACACACACACACACACACACACACACACACACACACCTCTGACTGCTCATTTCTAATTTGGTGCTAGGTGCCCAGGCAAGGAGCCTCAGGGAAATCTTACATAATTAGTCTCATCTTATCAACGTGAACAGAGAGGAGGACTGAGACTGAATGATACCTAGTGCCAAGGATGCTTGCGGTCTCTCGGTTGGATTTCTGGATTTCAGATAAGCCTACACAGGGCACACCATGGGGCATTAATTAATTTTGTATCAGCAGCTGGTTACAAACTGAGAACAAGGGACCTAGGAGGAGTCTGTGCTTTCGCCCCACGGATGGCGTGTGGTTCGGGGACCCAGTATGAGATGCAGAAAGAAGGGAGGCGGTGACACCATTCAGAGGCAAACTGCCCAGAAAATAGAAAGCCAGTCTCCAGCTTTGAAAGGAGTTCTGTTCTCAATCCTCATTTATAAGTCAGTGATTTAGAATTCAGAACCCATTTCCAGAGAAGTCATGTCTGTTATAAATGATTGGGTTTCGAGGCTAGTCCACAAAAGCCTATTTAATTCATAATGTAGATAAAATACTACACATCTGCAATAAAAAGCAATAGAAAAAAGACCTGTTGTGATACCAGTAATTAAATGGGAAAAAAAAAACAGAGGTGGAAAATAAATAGCTTTCTTTCATTTCTTTTGACTACTTGAGCTCTTGCATGGAGGGTTGGCTAGCCTGGCGGTTCATGGGGAGAGCTCTTCACTTGCTTTAGATAATGGGGGGGTCACTGATGGTAGGAGAGGGGGAGGATGAAGTAGGGCTGTCCCGTAGGATAATGAAAATAAGAAAGCATACTTGAGAAACCAGGCAGAGAGAAGAGTCTGTGAGGAGGTTTGTCCAGTAAGGCACAGGGAAGGGATCCTCGGGTGAGGAAAGAGCATGAATTTTGCAACGACCAAGGCCTGGGTTGTAGTCCCACCTCTGTCTCTCCGAGACTAGAGCTCTGGGCAAGCTACTCCATCTGAGTCTCAGTCACCTTACGGGCAACCTCCAAGAATCACTTATGTCAAAAGCCTGTGCGGTGGACAATGTGCGCACAGCCCAGAACCCCCATCATGGGAGGATTTATTGCCCTGGTTTGGGAGAGCTGTTGGCCTTCAGGGGTCAGCCCCTTCTGGGGATTACTCAGACACAGAGCGCTGAGGCCCAAAGCTGCCCCTATTCTGGTGAGCCCACATCCAAGAAGTAACCAGTGTGGGAGGCTGAGGCCCAGCCATCTCAACCCCATTCCAGAAATTCTGAAGGGTCACTTGTAGGACCAGAGCCCTCTGGTGGGGGGGCATTGGGCCTGTATTATAGCTGGACTTCTCCCTCTGTCAAACTCAAACCCTGCTCTGTCCCTTCCTTACCAAAGAAGTAGGTTCTTAGGGCACTCCTTAATAAACATCCTCTAGCAAAACTCCACCTCAAGATCTTCCCAGGGAACCCGACCTGCAACAACCTGGCCCAGATTTGGCACAGGTAATGATGAGACACTGTCCCTGCCACCTCTCCTTACCTGCCCACGGCATAGGCCAGCAGAAAAGCCTAAGAATACCCCAGTTAGCTCTGGGAGTGGGGCGTCTGGGAGGCCAAGGGCAGCGTGGCGAATGAGTATCTGGGCGACTCAAGGGAATGTGCGTTCTTATTCCCCTAAAAATGGCCAGGGCACCCAGAAAACCTGTAAGGTTTTGTTTTTAATGTGTGACTATTCATAATCAACAGTTTATAATTTGGAAGTGGAATCTATTTAAGAAATTTGAGGATTGTTTGGAACTACCCTGTCTGATTCGGTAGCTACTTGGCCATGTGTGATCATTTAAATTTAAATTAAGTTAAATTAGACATTCAATTGTTTGGTTGCACTACTCCTATATCAAGGGCTCAACAGTCAGATATGGCTTAAGGCTAGCATATCAGGAAATGCAAATTTATAGATCATCTCCATCGTGACAGGAAGTTCGTTTGGATGGCCCTGGTTGGAATGCTGAATTACAAAGAATCCAAGAATGTTTTAACTGTAGTTGATACCAACCTTCCATGGAAATCTCCTAAGATAGATATGCATAGAGAGTGAGGCAAGACAAGTAACACAGTATTTTTGGCTCAGGCTTAGCTCCACCTCCCACCTTCTACACACAGAATTATAGCTTTACATGAGCAAGGCTAGACTCCATGGAGAACTACTTTAGGTAAGCCTGAATTACCCAGAACCAGGCCAGCCTCTTGGCCTACTATGAGAATAGCAGAGAATATCAGCCCCAAAGTTGAACAAGGGCAGGGGTCAGCTCCCACAATTATCTCAGAGGACCAGACATTTTAGCTCACCCTGGTAACTCCATCATTAAGACAATGCCCCCCCCACCACCAAAAAGTCCTTAAACCTGATCAATTTATGAGGTCTTTCTTTTTAGGCATGAACAGAGAAATGTGAGGTTTGTCCTAGCAGCCAAAACTGCCAATCACTAAATATGACTTGATGGGCAATGCCAGAGTCTTGGACTCAGCAATGCTTTACCACCTCTTGGGTGACCCTACATATTCCACCTTACCTTCACTCTGGATCTAGTTCTTGCCTTCTGCACACTCCATGAACCTGGCACTTCAGATCCTCACTTCTTCCCTAGAACCCCCGCTGTCAGAACTCAAGTTCCATCTTCTCCCCATGGTCATGGCTATAGAATAGTCCCACCAATGCTCATGCCCAGCCCTGCCTCCCAAGAGGACTCAGGCCAGGCAGAGCTGTAGCCCCCTCTCACCCAACTAGTAGGTTACAAGCCATCTTCAAGGCCAACCTATCTCCCTGCAATTCTTGGTCCTTCACAGAACGCAGTATCCATGACCATAGCCGGCACCACCCCATAGTCCATCGTGAGCACGGAGTTGAAAATAAGGAGTATCCTTTTTCCCCCAGAATAGGAATATCACGCCTCCCCCTCAACCCTAACCACACCAACTATCCTCTTCCTCGACCCTCCTCCTTTCCCTATATCCCCAACACTCTTGCAGTATCCACTTTTGGGATGTATATTTCCACTTCAGGAAGAGAAGAGCATCTGATCACAATACATACTGGAAATTGCAGTCTTCCTGAAAGGCAGGGCTGAGCCACAACAGTCAAGAGAATCATTTCCACGCTCCCCTCAACGATTTCAGTACCAATGTACTCACAGCATATTTATCTTCGAAGCTCTGAAAATGTTACTTCTTAGACACTCGGTATGTAAATCTTCTTTTAGAGACTCCTGTTATTGTCTAAACCATATTCTTACTGGACACAACTGGTAAATTAGAGGGCTGCTTCTGCTACCCCACTGAAGATCCCAAACACTGATGATTTTCTGCTCTGAAATTCCTTTCACAATATGCCACACTGTTGCCTTTCAGCACATAATCCTCTCAGCCACTTTCTACTCCCACACTGTGAGCACCCGATGCAAGCTCCCACCACACATACCTGTGCAGACAGCGAACCCACAACAGACCCACTAACGTGTACAGCCACACAGGAGGCAAAAACCCACACAACCTGTGCAGAGTTCAATAGAAAAGCCCCCAAGTCCATGAAAGGTCATTTTAAAGCCTCTCCCCCACATCCTATGGGGATCTCAACACCTGGTACAATTCTGTGCTCCTTTAATCATGGCACCTAATGCCACTTGGTATCAGGCTTTGCAGACTTACTGATTTCACGTGTATCATTTTATTTAATTTAAACCTTATAATAACTCTCAAGACAGGTATTATTACCTCTGTTTTACAGATGAGTGTGTTGGGTTTAAAACACTTACATAGTTTGCCCAGGGTCATATACCTAGACAGCAACAGAGCTGGAACTCAATCCAGTGTCCCCTAGCCTCAGTGGAGCCTGAAACTGGTTTCTGAATAAAAGAGAATGTTGGAGACACAACAAAGAGGTTTCAGGCTAGATATCAGGAAGATGTTAATAGCACACATAATGCAGAAAGACAGACAAACAGAAAGAAAATAGCTCACCTTTTCCATGCAGTTTTATTCAATTAACAAGAAGAAATATGGAAGAAAAGTGAATTACCAAAGCTCTAATAGAAAATAGACACAGACACACAGACAACAAACAATACATGAGTAGGTTAAAGGTCCTGCTCCTGTGTGAGAGGTTGTGCTAAATGCAATATTCCCTCTCTCAACTCCCACTCAAGGCCCAGCCACACTCTGTCCTCCCAAGCCTTCACTAACCACTACAGCCCCCACCAATGTCCCCCCAACACCAAGCTTTCTCAAACTATAGAGATTCTGATTCGATAGGCCTGGGCTGGGGCCCATGAATTCACATTTCTAATGAGTTCCCAGATGATGCTGATGGTCCATGGACCACATTTGAGTAGCACTGGTATAGACTCTGATAGGTTCTTTACCACAAAATATAGAACTTAATTACTTTTTCTGCTAAGCCATTCTGATACCCAGATGCCTCTCCCCTGCCCTCCCCATTGTCCTACCATCTTCAGAAGCAGCCTCACCTCCAAAGCCCAGGACCAATCCTGGTCACAGTTTGCGACTCCTGCTTTTATAAAATGATCTCCCATCTTGTTCAAGGCATGATACCCCTTGACCTGTGTATCCCAGATCTTAAAAGTGGGATTTTCTCATGCACTATTCTCTAGAATTCCTTATTTTAACTCCCTAACGCTCTAGATCTCCTCTAGAAGTGGGGTCTGTAAGAATTGGATCATGTAGTCCTGAATCCCCCAAAGTAGTACCCACGGTATTCATACCACTGACCCACTGCCTTGATGACAAGTGTCTGCTGCCCAGACATCCATGCCTCATCCAACCCACATTCACGGTTGCTGAGCTGTCTCTGCCCGCTGGAATACTCAGGTTCTGCTTTTGTTCCTCCCTCCCCGCCCCCCACCCCGACTGTTACAGTGTGCCTGGACAGTGAGCCGTGATTGTCATATTTGTTGGAAAGAGGAATCACAGGCCATATGGAGCTTCCTTTTCAGCACCTAGAGCTGGGACAGTTCCCTCAGAGGGCCAAGAAAAGGAAGATCCCAGGTCATCCCCACTTCTCCCTTGCTCTAAAAAAACAGGCCATGCCTCTGTGATAGGGTAGTTTGGGCTTCTATTTTGCTTTTATGCCCTCTACAAGGAATTCTTGCTGACTTAACTGTGGAGTTCAGGACCCATGATGTGTGCACGTCAGTAGCATTAGCCTGCACGCTCCAGGTAGTCAATAAACATTAAGCAACAAGCAGTCTGATCCCTTGCCAGGTTGGCACTTGGAAATATATCATCCAATTTGGAAAGCAGAATACCTTTTAATATCCCCTCTAGCACCTAACACGGCTTCTCCATGAATATTGAATGAGTAAATGAACAAATGGGCGAGGGATGTCAGTGGGGTTGTGCCCAGTTCTCCTTTGTGACGTCCGTATCACAATGCTCGGCGAAGAAAGCAGCTTCCAATCTGCAGAAGCTGAGAGAATGCCTCTAGGCCAGACTTCCAACTAATTCCCCGCACAAACTTGGACCTGCACATTCAAATGAACTGTGGTTGAAAACCACAGTTACACCGGCATGGGGGTCCTCAGATTTGCTTCAGTAGGTGGATCATCAGCGCATCTTTAACAGAAAGATTGGTATCCTACTCCACCCCATCTTTTACCTGAGGCTTCCTTCCTTCCCACTCCTGAGGCCATCTCAAAAATAAACCCCCATCCTGTCCACTCCATTCCCATCACCGAGCCCTAGGCAGGCCAGCCACATAAGTAGGTGGGAGGGAGAGCATATGCATTATGATTTTAAGGATCTCCACACTACCTTTAATCACCTCACTGCCATCCCTTTGGGTTAGGTCTTTTGAACATTAAAAATACTATCGGGGAGGCAATCCAAGGAGACATGAACACCTTTGTACAAACAAATTCATCAAATTTTTGACAGGCAGGGGAAGCTGTGAAGAAAAGGTGTGTCCTTGCAGGAGTTACTGCTGCAAGGGCAGGTAGAGGTGCAATGGCACATGAAGGGGGTTTGTGTTCTCTGCCTGACTTGCTGCAGAAAAACCACGGGAGCTCTGGGAGGACAGGCATGGAGCAGCCCATGGGGATCCTCAAAAGTTTACAACATTCCCTGCAAGGGCTGTGTGGGGCAGAAAGACAAAGGTGGTTTGCAAAAAGCAAATACCTTAGGACACCAAGTGACATATGGTGATGCCCTGATGATTGAGTTTCTGGACGACCAAGTTTTCACAGTTCTGGGGACGGTTTCTTGCTAGGCATGACCCCCATGGAGGCCAGTCTTGCAAGCAAGAGGCAGCTCGCAACAGATTGCACGCAGTTAAGAGCCTCCCTCAGGCTGGGCTCCGATGCGGATGCAGGGGAAGGAAAATGGCTGACACTGCAGGGGACCTAAACTTCTAATGTCTGGGATGTTTACTTCATTAGGCTGTTTTACATAACAGCAGCCAGAAACAGAAAGGAAAAAAATAGCTGGAGGGAGTCAGCTGGAGTTCAGACCTGGATTCTGAGTCTCAGATTCCTCGGAGGCCAAGGTGGAACCTCTAGGCAGCCCCTTTCTCCCTGGCTCCGTTACTCTGTCTGCAAAGGAGCAGGAACAGTGCGGCTGGGCTCCCAGGAGGAAACCTCGAGCCACCCTCTGAGGGGCATTACTGTGGATAAGAACAAAGTTAATTACTATTATTTTCTTTTCATCCCAAGCCCCTTGGTCTACCACATTCATCTTGTCCTGACCATGGATGGCTGGGGAAGGAGGAACCAGAAATCCAGGCAAGTCCTGAGCTTGGAGCCCAGAGGTCTGAATGGGAGAAAAGTCCAGAGAGTAGATGAACAGGCTGGTCCAGGGGCTGTCAGGCAGTCCACTGGAAGAGGAAAAGGCAAGTGCCATCAGGCAAGGAGCCAACATAAATCCAAGCCAGAAGGCCAAGGCCAGGGGGAAGAGCAGGAAGTAGCCTAGGGCACAAGAGGTGGGCATGACCTGGGGGTGGCTAGAGGGAGTGAGACAGCAGCCCAGGGAGACTAGGGTCCAGGAGCAGGATGCACTAATTATGCAAAGAGGAGAGGGTGTGGAAGAGGCCAGAAGAGGGGGAGACCAAGTAGGGCTTGACCAAGCAGAGTAAGGTGAGGGTTCTGCACTGAAATGCACAACAGAGCAGCAGGACACACTGAGCTTCTCACCATACACCAGCCTGGGAGGGGGCTGACCCCCCAAACTGAGCTAGCCTACAGCCCCCCCCGCCGTAGGCAGCCTCAAGCCTTGGGGCCAGGAAGCCAGGTGTGTCATTCGAGGGTCTACATTAGAAAAGAAACTTCTGGATTTTGATTTCTTCTCCTTCTTTCAGCATATCCACTGAAATGACCTTGCTTCTTGACAGCCTCAGGCTCCATCTCTGTCTGTCTCCCTCCCCTACGCCCCCTCCCTCCTCTCCCCTCCTCCCTCTTTAACGACAGATCTTATTTCTTCAGTCCCACTTTCCAGAGCTAGTGTGTGTGTCTGTGTGTTGTTGGAGGAGCGCCCTCAGGAGGATGGGGGAGCAGCGATGTCCATGTCAGGAGGAGGAGATCATTCCTCCTTCTCTTTCCCTCCCTGGCCAGCTGGAAATGTGCCACGTGACCAACGGATCTAATTAACTGAACTTTCAGTCTTGACAGAAGGAGGCTTTAAAAAAATAAATATATAAAGAACTCTAGCTTTCTTGGCTCTCAGCCTCTTGAGAGATAAGGGACAGGATCTGATTGCAGGGAAGTGGAGTCCCAGCTCCCTGATTCTCGCTGCCAGGGGCAATCAGCTGTGAGCTGAAACCTCCATCTTGAAAACGCCATGTGGAATGAAAAACTCCCGAGTGCACAAGAACGGCGACTCAGGAGTCCTGGGGCTCAGACCCCACGGGAAACTCGGCAGCAGCAAAGCAGAGATCAGAGGGTAAGAAGGCGTATCCTTCTCGCACCTTCCACCGGGTGCCTGCCCCCAGGCAGGCTCCTCCTCGGTGCCACCTGCTAGCCTCCCCAGGGTCACCCGGTGCAACTCCACTCCATGCCAACTCCCTCTTGCAGAAGCACTCATCTCTCAGGGACGTCTTCCCAGACCCAGCTTTCTCAGCCTCCTGGCTCCCCGGGGCCTCTCACGGGCCACCCAGGCTGTCCGCCCTCCCACCTCCCCCTTGCCCAGCCAATGGCTACACGCAGACCTCCAGCTACACAGAAGGGGCATGCCAAAGGGACGCCAGTGGCACACAGAGCAAAGGCAGAGCCACTGCGGATGGCCTCAGGGGCCCTTGGAGGTGGCAGGAGGACACAGAATCCTCCCAACAAGGGCTGCAACCTCAGACGGAGCTGCAGAGCATGAAAAGCCTGTGGGGACATTATTTTCTAGTGAAAAGAGGAAGTGGCATTGTTTCGGGTGCCACTGCAGTGCCAGCCTGCTTTCCCCTCACGGCCACTCATCAGATTTTGTCACATTCAAAACATTACACTGGACAACCCACCCGGAGAGTGGCACTGGCCAAGCTCATCTCCCGTCACTACCGTCCCATCCTCACTGGCCCAGCGCTGGAGGGGGCAGGAGGATCTGGGTCAGACCCACGGGGGCTGGACAAACGCCACTCAGGGTCACTGGAACCTAATGGGAGGCAGCAGACAGACAGGACGGCAAGGGGGCTGCCCCAGACAGAGCGCCAGGCCCGGGTGGAATGAGGACACAGTTCCAACTCTGGAAGGAGTTCTGCCTCCTCCCAGGGAGCTTGGACTGGGGTGAGAAGGACAACAAGGATACACAGTGCCCCACCAGCCATCACCATCCAGCCCGAGTAAACCTCACCAGCAAGTCACTCAGACAAGTAGGTGTTCGAAACTCAGAGACCACCCCCCACAACACACATACATATTTGGTTCTCACCTTTATTCCCCAAGGTGGTTATTATCTCTTTACACTTGGATTTATAAGCCTAGTGACCTACAAATAATTTTATTCTTTCACCTACTATTCACTTGACCATCAAGTGGATGAGCTCTCAGCCAAACAGTGAAGCCTCCCACTGGTGGTGGTAACTGTTCAGAAACCACAGCACAGTTTTAAACCAAATTGTACTTTTCCTATTTGAAAAAATAGTTTTTCCCCACATCAAGGGGTGATGACCCCATGCAAATCCCTAATGAGAAATGTTTAACCTCAGTTTAAGCGAAGTCTGAAATATTTACCAAGTTCTTTCAGAAAAAAAAAATTGATTTCTTGCCTTTGGCAAATATGATCTATTGAGCAAAATGGTAGAATATAAGGTATTATGGTCAAATTCCAAAATGATAACCAACCTGGTATCAAATGGATTTATTTGATCTCATTTACAGTATTACAGAGTACAGAACTCTCAAATAAGAAATCAGAGTCTGATTTTTTTTTTTTTTTTAATTTCCAAAGCTTGGTCATAGGGGTTTGCTAGTCTTTGTAGTTTCTACTTTATTTGAAAGGGGGCTCATGAGCCCACTTCCTACTTAATATCAATATCTGACCTTTGAAATTAAAATTGACATTTATTATCCTTTCCCATTATGCCAGCATTGCCAATTACACTTAGCACCAACTTCAGATGTGACAGATGCTCACCTGCCCTCTAGCTAAAAATAGCTGTCATCGATGTCAGGAATGGCAAACGTTCCCTGCCTGCTTAATAAAAGACCATTAGGCCACTCTGTGAAACAGGTAGACAAATCCCTCGCCAAAGAGTACCCTCCACTTCACCCACCATGGGATGTCAAAAACCTTCGCATATCAGTTGCTGAGAGAGCTTTTATCCATTAAAAGCAGAGATCTAGTAGTACCCCAATTCACAAGCATAAGCTGCACACGCGATTTTGCAGAACCCAACGGTACCAGAGTTTCGGAACAAGGAGCCCAGAGACATGGGACTCAAAGAAAATTCCACAAACCTTGGCATTAGCCTCCTCTCTCAGTCTTTGCCAACACCACATAACAATTCCAGCAATGTTGCAATGGGTAATCTAGTTGAATTCCGGGTATCTACTCTGCACAGCCAATAGCGTTCTATTGGGTTTCCCTTGAAATGCATCAGTGCAATTTATACTAATTCTCCTTCTTGCTGGAAAACGTTCACAAACTATCTTAATTGCTTGAAACAATTATACTATATTGTAATTATCACACTGCCTTGCAATTATTTGCTTTGTGAATATGTCCCTCCCCCACCCACCTCCACCTCCAGGTGTGAGCTCTTTCAAAGAGTTCCCTGTGGCCTCAGTATCCACTATGTGCCTGGTACATAGAAAAACTCAGTACCGGGGCGCCTGGGTGGCTCAGTCGTTAAGCGTCTGCCTTTGGCTCGGGTCGTGATCCCAGGGTCCTGGGATCGAGCTCCACATCGGGCTCCCTGCTCCGCGGGAAGCCTGCTTCTCCCTCTCCCACTCTCCCTGCTTGTGTTCCTGCTCTCGCTATCTCTCTGTCAAATAAATAAATCTTTAAAAAAAAAAGAAAGAAAGAAAAACTCAGTACCTTTGGCTGAACTGAATAAATACGAACTGAAGCTACGTCAATCACTTCTTCCTACTTAGATTCTGTTATGACCCCCGTAATTTAAGTTATATTTAAGTGGTTACTCAGCAAGGCTTATCAGGAATCTTGAACATCTACTGTGGGCTGCTGTTACAGTAGACCAATGTAATGCGAGAAATCGGCATTTTCAGCTATTTACGTATTTGTCTCCTTAAGTGTCTACATCCCAAAAAAAAAAATTAGTAATCCTGAGTACTAGAATCTCTAAGGCAAATCTCACATTAAAGTTAAATAAGTACGTGTAAGCCTAGCTCAATGTCTAGTACATGGGAATTGCAACATTAGCCCTCTGCCCCCACGTTCTGATTACTGTCTCTAGTAACGTCAAAGCCTGAAGGTAACAATTTGGTTAATGCCTTCCCATCCACTGACACCTGCCCTATCACTTCGGGCCAGTGGTGGCAACAATCATCCAGACACCTGGGCACAGTCTTTTTTCCTGAAACCAATGAATCGTTGCTCTGTTTTAATCTTACTCGCCCCTCTCACCTCCCGCCACCTCAATCCACCGTCGTTTCGTTGAAGCCAAACTAACAAGTGGAAGATACCTGTGGGACCCCATGCGTGCAAAACATAACTAGGCAACAATAAAGGGAAGAAAGAGGTTTTCAACCTTCTTCAAAGTTGACGGAACAATTGAGCAAACAATAAAAGACCCTCCCTCGCATATAAATGTTTACTGATTTTTAGCCTTGTGATTTTGGGGGGGTGGTGAGCTGCAACAGGAAAGAAGTGACAAATGCAACAGAAACAACTCGGAGCAGAATGTGCCCCCATGAAGAACTGTGCCACCAGCAAAGGACAGCTTCCCAGACACGGACGAGCAGGACATGCCCATGGAACAGAAAAATGAAAATAGCCAACTAACTGTTTGCTCATGAAGTCATTCTCTTACCGTAATTAGAGTCTTTGAGGGCCCCTGACCAAGAAACTCCCTAACCGTTGGAGGCAGATATTCTGACCTCTGCTGCAATCACATGTGAACTGGGTCCCCAAGTCTCTCATTCTTGGGGAAACAGAAACTTGTAAGCTGAGGACGAGATCCTATGCCTTAGCGACCCAACCAGACGTAAACTCCCAACGCTATGCAGCCTGCAACCCCCAGCTGGCCTCACCCCATACAAAGAATGGCACAAGGGGTTCACAGGTTGCCACTCTAATACTCCAAGCAACTCAGGAGAGGCGCTGAGGTTAGATCCCAGGAGCTGGCTTCATTAGGTAGGTGAAAGCATAAACGCCCACCCGGTAATGAAGTAAGATTACCCATCATTGTCTGTTCGTTGTTTGGGGGTTTTTTTAATTTAATTTTTTTTATGTTACATTTATTTGTTGCCTTGATTTATTTTTTTAAAGTAGGCTCTCCCTCCCAAGGTGGGGCTTGAACTCACGACCCCAAGATCGAGAGTCACATGCTCTATCAACTGAGCCAGCCAGGTGCCCCTGTTTTTAATTTTACAAGCAAACTCTTTAAATCTAACGCAATCCAAGCCAGCAGAGGCGATTCTGACCCAGGTATTGACACTTCAAGGAACTGCTGTTGTGCTCCAGGACTATCCACAGGTCTAACAGGCGCATCCATCCATCCAGACCAGGCTGCTGATGGGCGTCCAAACCTCCGTGACCTCCAAAGGTCACCGCCAAAGAAATAAACTCAGGTGTACTTACGAAGGGCATGCCACTCATCCTGACGGATGGTCTTCGTGATGTTGAAAGTGAGGTTCCTGGGGATGGTGGCTGAGGAGTAGTGGTATTTGATGTACGTGCATCGCTCAATTTCTCCTGCCAAAGAGAGACGGGAAACCGAACATTAAAGAGGCAGCAACCACGTCTGGGGCAGTTTCTGGGACCCATTTTTCTGTCCTGGGGAAAGAGACTTGTTTCCTATCGGGCCTGGTGACACCTATAGTTTATACAAGGCAATAACTTCGATGCCAAAAAGTCATGTCTACTCTCCACAGGGTAGAACTAAAGTCAAACACCATCGATTTAGAAAGAAAAATACCTCTGTGGCATCATTCAGGGATGGGAAGAGCCAAAGCTTAGGCTGATAGCAGCTTGCTAAGGAAGTAGGGCCTGTGGTTGTTTAACCTTAAGAAAATCAACTTTCAAGTGATGGGAAGAGGCATGGTATCAAAAGACAGGAACAGTTTTTACCCATGGACCAACGCGGAACAGGCTCTGGCCTTAATGAGGTCATATGTGCCTGCAGCACCTGCCATCTCGTGGAAGGGTGAGCCAGAGCGGCCTCTTCTCTGGCCTCCGTCCCGTGCCCCAACCTCACCTCTGAGCACAAAGCCCTCAAATCCATGTCTATCTCCTTGAATCAGCCTCTTCTCAGGCTTCTTGGAGGGGGGGAAAAAAAAATCAAGCCCCTTAACATACTCAACACCTGGTCCAATGGAACCTTTCCTGATAATCTGCCTAGCAAAGCATGCCTTGCCAACTTATCAAAGTACTCCTGTAACTTAGAGCAGAGTTTCTCAAAGTGTGGTCCAGGGCCCACTCACATCCTCCAGGAACTTGCTAGAAATGTCATTTCCTAGGCCTAATCCCAGAGCTGCCGAATCAGAAACTCAGAGGTAGAGCCTGCAATCTGAATTTTAATAAGCCCTCGGGTGATTCTGTTGTACACCTAAGTTCGAGAACTGCTGCCCCCGAGAATCTAACAGAATTACCAATGTATTAATTCATACATCCAGCATGTTTGCAAATTCCAAAAGAAAGGACCAACTGGGAGTTCCTTCCTTGTCACTTTTGGTCTCCTGCAGGCATGTCTTTTGATGCTTACAAATATCTGGGGAATATTAAAACTCAATGTCAGGGGATTGTAAAGAATCAGGGAAGACGTGATTTCTAAGGGTTAGGGGTTTTAAAATGTGGTTTTGCACCTGAATAGATTTTGATGGTAATCCATTTTGCACCCCACTGATTTTCAATTTGTTAGTGGTGGCACCTGATTGAATTGTTTGACCCCTGGCTCACTGTCAGCAGGGAACCCAGCAATTGGTGGAGGGCAGTAATTTAGACAGTACCTCTCATGAATCGGATGCCTTATTGTAAATCATATCTGGACAACTGCCCTACTGTCAGTTATCGGCAGGCACTCCTCCAATGGGACAGACACTGTCCAGGGAGGCAAAGTTTGGAGAAAGTGTTAGACACCCTTTTCCTTCTTCACCTCCTCTGCCTCTGTCCCCTTAGCCTTTAAATGTCCTCAAGTCTCTCACATGCCCCCGGCATTCCCCCCTGACCACATCCGCACCGGGTCTTCCTTCTTCCCTAACTTGCTCTCTTGCCCTGCCTTCTTGGGAAAGCCGTCTATATCAGACCATCTCAAGTAACGTTCATACCCTAAGCCCACGTGCTCTGACTTCCACAACAATCTCCTTGAATAGCATCAACCTCCCATTCAGTCTACAACATAATAAATCCCCCGGCCATCCCCAAGGCCTCCCCCTCTCTAGTGGGGCCCATCCTCCCTGACACCCAACTGGTCACCAAATTCTGTCAGTTCTACCTCAGAAGTGTCCCTGGAAGGCAGCCCATCCTCTGTGCCCTCAGCCTCTAGAGTAATTGTGTGAGTACAATGACCCATCTCAACAAACGGCCACATTTACTGAAGACTTGCTTGTAGGAAACACTTGCCAAGTGCTTCAGAAAACAATGGTTTCCAACTTGATTCATGTCATGGCACACACAGACGAGATGTGTGCAAGGCTCCCCGGGATAAACGGATGCGGCTGCCTGGGCCCCGTCAGCCTCCCTGTTAAGGAACCAACATCCCCAACCTACTTGTAACCCTCCATGTTCTGTACTTATCCCAATGGCAGAAAACCCTGTGCTGGATATTGTCTTACTTCATCCTTCATACAACCCAATTAAGTAGGCGTTCCTATGACCATCGGCATAATATGATCACATTTCACAAATGAGAGAAGAGGCTCAAAAAAATGAAGTGACCTTCTCAAGGAAAGAGCAGCACCAGGATGAGAACCCAGAAGTGTCTGACCAGAGCTTCCCTCCGCCAAGCCACCCTCCACACTGCTGCTTGGACTCTATTCCAGAAAGGAAACTGTGGTCTCTCTTACACACGGGATAAACCTCACACTCCTCAGGCAGGAAGTCCCAGCCAGGTGGCCTTCCCTACCCTGCCCTGGATCGGCCGTATCCATCAGGACTCTGCACCTACTCTCCTATCTTTCTTCCCCTGATGCACACCTAACCCTCCCAAGAAGTAGCCAAAATGGCAGCTCCTGGGCAAAGCCCTTCCTTGCAGCTTAGACTGCGCCCAGCTACAGAGGGGCAGTAAGTGGTTCAACCAGGTCCCTCCGCTCTCCTCCCCGCGCTCCTGCCCTCCTGCGGCAAGCACACCGATGGACTGTGATTTATCCGTTTACATGCCTCGCTCCCCCACTAGATTATGAGTTTCTCAAGGGCAGGGGCTGGTCTTACCCATTCATTTTGCTCTCCCCGGCTCCCAGCCCAGGGTGAGCACCAGTAACACGTGCTGGGAGGAAAGGAATGAATAATCGGAGGCGCCCTCTGTAAAACCACAGTGGGCAAGGCATCCAACTGTGTCTGTTCCATGCAAGGGACTAAAATAATTAAGGCAAATCAGAATCTAATGAATAAAAGGAAGTGATGGCTGCAGAACTCTGCGTCTACAGCAAACACTCCTTCCCTATCTGGATACGGTAAGGAGAGGCTTATCTGATCACAGCGAGGTGGGAAAAAACCAGATAGACGCAGAACAGCCTCTCACCGCACTTGTAAATGTAATCCAAGGGGCAACGAGGTCGAGGTTTCTGGGTTTTGTTTTGTTTTAAGAAGAAATAGGAGAGGAAAATATGAAGAGTAGAGAACTGTATCAGTTGGACTCCGCTTCGGAGACACCAAGCAAGATCTCCCTGGAAATGGCCAGACGGGTGCCCATCGCGGATGTCTGAGAAAAGTATCAGATTTCTTGGCCAAGATCAGGTTCTCTCGGGCTCAAAACAAACTCAGCAAGTGGCCACCGGTTCAAGGCAGGCTGCGGCCAGCTGCCTCCGTCTCCCTCACCCCCAGCCCCCCCAGCCACCTGACACTTGGTGCTGCAGGTGATCAGCCCGAGAGCCTGGCTGAAGCTGCTGAAACAGCCCCGCTGGAGGCCTCACTATTTGCTTTGCCTCGGGGATGCAAGCATCCTGTCTTTGACAGCAATTAAATGTGAAAGACTCAAATATTGCCTAAGAAGAGAGGCAAAATATTTATCCATGTGTCTGCAGGTCCTGTCAGTGCGCTGGGCTTTTGTAAATACAGGCACCATCTGGGCACCAAATTCGTGTGCCCAGAACGTCTTCCCGATACAAGTAAATTTTCCGGCAACAATCCAGAGGGGCTACCTGAGATGCAGGGGAGAAGCCCATGGCCTTCCCTGGAGGGAAGGTCAAACCTGACTCCTACATTCCAGCCCGGAGGCCTCAGCCTAGATAGGGTGGGGGCACCCTCAGGAGTGAAGACACCTTAAGCCTTCATCTATGCTCTGCCTTCGGAGCTGGTGACCCTCCTATTGGCCACCTCAGGCTCCCAGACAGACAGGATACCCAAATGGGTAGTTAAGAAGAGTTTCAAAAACAGAGAATTTACAAAGCTAAGCACAGGGTGTAAAGAGGCCGGCAATGGGGGTTGTGGGGACCTAGGGCTGGCGACAGGAGTTGGTGTAACCCCAAGCCTGGAGAAGCAGAGGGAGCAGACACCAGAACCTAGAAAGGATGGCTGCATGGAGAGGGGTGATGTGACCTTGGGCAGAGGGTCATAGCAAGCCTGTGGTGAGGTGACCAGGAATAAACACGCAACCTCTCACTCCCCGCTCCCCCAGTAGCCAAACCCTCCAGAAGCTGGAAAAGTTGGGGGAGCCCAGGAGCAGAGAGCAGGTGCAAGGTGGAGGGGACCCAAGGGGCAAAAACAGGCGTCCAGCTCACTTCCCTTTTTTCCCTTTCTTCCTTTGCTCCTCTCCCATCTCCCTGGCCCTCTCTCCTCCTAAAGGCATCACTCCTATTCTCCCTTATTCCAACGTCAGTTAGCTCCTTCTCCCTTCCACCTGTCCCTGCAAAGGAAGACCTGGGGACAAGGAAGAATGGGAGACTATTCCCTTCCTTCTTCCCCATCTCAAATCCTTTAGGACCCAAGATCTAAGTGTGATAACTCAGATTAAGTCCTCAGTGTGATACTTACACACAGTGAGTGCTCAGTACGTATTAGTTATTACTCTCAACTGCTGTCCTATGACTACTTACTCTAAGGGGGCAAGACCAAAGCAAATCAGAAATAACATTAGCAACCACTGTTTACATCATGCCGCATACATTTTCCATACATATACATACATACGTAGACGTACATATTTACATATATAATGAGAGAGAAGTTTCCACACACGATAACCCTAGGAGGCTGGCAGAGCAAGAGATCTGATGTACCCTGGACATAGGAGGAAACAGACCAGGGAAGGGAGAGGCAGAGATGGCACCAAACACTGAATTCTGGATTCCAGTCATATCTTACAACACCAGTAGGCAGTTCTCCTTCTCCTGCTCATCTGCCATCAGCGAGACCTGGTTTCCGAAACACTTGTGGAAGGCTTTTATATATTAAGAAGGAACCTTCTTAGGCAAAGTGATTTGAGAGGCAGCCCTGGGACCTGCCCCCACTCTATCGAAAACTCTCTGCCCTGAATGGGTGCCATAGCACTTTCAATTCTTCCATCAGAGAGTTGTTCCTTTGGCTCAAGTACTATTCTATTAGAGCTTTAAAAGGGGCTGCCCTCTAAATAAACTCAAATGGGTAGCACTGAGTCACTGACACCTAGGTGTGAGTAAGAGAACTCCCAGAGAAGAGAGAAGCTGGGAAGGGCACAAAGGATCCACCGAGGAAGGGGGAGGGCAGGGACTGTGCCAAGGCAAACTCACAAATTCACGGGGGAAGGGGGAGGAGGCAAAATGAGGACACAGGAACTCCCCCGACCCTCATGTTGAAAGCAGAGTGATTGCTGCCGCCACTATGGAAAACAGTATGGTGCTTCCCCCCCAGGATTAAAAATAGTACTACCATATGATCCAGCAATCTCACTTACAGGTATGTATTTGGAGGAAATGGAATCACCTTTTTTTTTTTTTTAATGAATCTTTTTTTTTTTTAATTCTGTTTATGTTAAGTAATCTCTACACCCAACATGGGGTTTGAACTCACAACCCGGAGATTAAGAGTCACATGCTCTATTGGCTGAGCCCGTCAGGAACCCCTGAAATCACTATCTTTTTTTTTTTAAGATTTTATTTATTTGAGAAAGAGCGAGAGAGAGTGCACAAGAAGGGAGATGGAGAAGCAGACTCCCCGCTGAGCAGGGAGCCCGATGCGGGGCTCGATCCCAGAGTCCTGGGATCCTGACCTGAGCCAAAGGCAGATGTTTAACCAACTGAGTCACCCAGGCGCCCCTAAAATCACTATCTTGAAGAGACATCTGCACACCCATGCTCACTGCAGCACTACCCACAATAGCCAGGACGTGGAAACACCCTAAGTGCCCATCAATGGGTGAATGGATAAAGAAAATGTATGTGTGTAACAGTGGAATATCATTCAGCCATAAAAAAAGGAAATCCTGTCATTTGCAACATCAATGGACCTTCAAAGCATTGTGCTAAGTGAAGTCAGAGAAAGACAAATATTGTACGATCTCCCTTATATGTGGATTTTAAAAACACTGAAAATACTGAGACAGAACAGATTGGTGGTTTCCAGAGGCAGAGTAAGTGGTAAGGGAACTGAGTAAAGGTAGTCCAAAGGTAGAATCCCAGTAATAAAAAAAGTTGTGGATATATAATATACAGCATGATGACTATAGTTAATATCATATTGTACATTTGAAGGCTGCTAAGAGAGTAGATCTTAAAGGTTCTTATCACAAGAAAAAAATTGGCAACTACATGAGGGGATGAATGTTCATTACTGTAATCATTTCTCAGTATATGCATATATCAAATCAACACATTGTACACCTTGAACTAACACAGTATTAGATGTCGACTGTATTTCAAAAAAACGGGGGGAAAAAATGGAATGAGTCAGGCTGGGCATGTGATAGTCAAATGTGCTTAAGAAAAGTTGGGTTAAATATTTAAATGGTTTACTTACTGCAGGACTTTAAGAGTTTTTAATGTATGCTGTGCCTCCCTCCCCCGCCCCCCAAGAAAGGACTGGTGTGGCAGACAGACTTTCCCATACAACTCTGATCCCCAAATCCTTTTTTATTCAAAGAACAGTTCCTACCACTGCATTGTGAGTTCATCACAATCAGAAACCATGTATCTTGTTTACACTTTCTCCCCATGGGCCAGGCAAGCAATTGGCGCACAGCAAGCCCTCCATATACATTTGGATGAATGAAGAATGGAGATGGGGGTCTGTTACGTGATTACATGATCTCTAAGGTAAATGAATAGTTGGCTCTGAGTACTTGCTGGCCTCTCTCCTCAGAAGCCATGTCTGGGAGCTACCAGCGAAGCAACACCAGGGTCAAATATCCATCTGAGAGCTGTGTTTGCACCAAGTCTTGGAATAAACCTGGATCTTTGTGGACAGAACCAGAGCAGGGCCTCTGGGCACCCTCAGAGCACCTCGGATTCCCACTGCAGCCGCAGGGGGCACCCCCCGGGAGAGCTGACAGCACACCCCCCCCCCCCCCCCCGCCAGTCTCCCTGCCTCAACACGCTTCACAAGCCCTTAGTCCACACCAGGCAGTCTACAGGAAAACAGGAAGGGAGAGCAACCCTCAACCAAGGGCGTGAGAGCTCGAGAGCAAGCGCCAGAGCCCAGGGGGAGAAACACAAGGCACACTCTGCACAATTACTCAGAGGGTGACCTCTGGACCACATGCGGGGCTCACCCCAGCAGGGAGCTCGGCCCCACACACCTCATGGCTTTCTACATGAGTCCCGGGGGAGTCCCAGGGACTCCCCCAAGATTCCTGTCTGCAGGCTGTACGGGGGCAGGGGGGACTAAAGATAATCTAGAGAGTAGGGAATGTGGTTTATACACTTGAAACCAGTGCAGATGGTATGAAGTAAAAGAAATCGGTCCAACTTAATCCTGAAGTTACCCTGAGGGGTCTCCTCACACCTAGCGCTTTGGGCAGGCTCTCCTCTTTCTTTCTCAGCTTCTGTGTTCTCCATGTTCTTTTTTTCCTCTCTGATATTCAAGCATCCTAAGGCACACGGTGGACCCCTGGACCACTGCGGAGGGTCCACGTGTCCCCCTCACTGCAGAGTTCCTTCTGTGGAAGTCTATTCAATGCCTGCCACATGTCAATGCTCCCATTTCATCCCAGGTCATCCACGGCAACCCATCCACTATCAACCTGGGGTAGATAGTGTGGTGGTATCCCCATCTGACTGAAGGAGGAAACAGCGCAGACGGGTGAAGGCTCTTTCCAGAAGCCCTCAGCCGGCCCAGAGAGAAGCCAGCGTCGGTCAGTGGGGGCACAGTGGTTTCAGACACTGCAGCTGGAATGCCTCACTGCCTGTTGAGGGTCCTCTGGGAACAAGGACCATTTTGCAGCCCCAGTGCCTTGCAGGGGGAAGGAACTCGAAACATTCGATGGTGAAGGAAGAAAGAAGGGGAGGAAGGGAAGCCACCCAGGTCTAGTCGGCTGCTCCTCTTCCTCGGTGCTGACGGCGCAGGCGCCCAGAACCCCCGGGGTCTCGCCCGCCGGCCCACCCTGGCCTCAGCCTGCCGCTCCAGGGTCGGCCTCACCCCCAGGGCTGCCCGCCCTCCGTCCCCCTTCCAGCCCGAGGCCTGTGCCCTGTGCTTAACACATGGAAAGATTAAGTAGAAACTAGAAACACATGGAAAAACATTGAAAACCAGCATTTAAAAAGAGAGAGAGATGAAACCAGTTAAAGGTTTAAGTCTTATTTAAAGGGCATTTTTTTTTCAAGGAAAAAAAAAGTTAAAATGACATCATAACAGAGAGAGAAAGTAGGGAGCTTTCTCTGTAGCAAGTAAGGAAAGCTATCATCAGATTTATTACCATTATCACTGTTGAATACTTGAGCAGCCCCAAGAGGGAGGGTGGTTAGGGAATTCGAGGTTTGAGATTAGAAGCCAAACCGTGTCCCCAATGAAAGAACAAGAAAGCAAACTAACAATGCTCCAGGGGTTCAAGGAGGGCAGAGCAGCTGGGGTCCCCCACCCCTCCCAACCCCGTCTGCCAGTGGGGCAGAAGGGGACAGGACTGGAAAGGGCACACTCTGGGCAATGCCACCAACCACAACGTTGGCAAGAACTCACCCTTGCTAAGGGGCAGCTCTTCACAAAAGCCTATTTCAAGAACCCCCACCCCGCCCCCACCTCCCCAGGCTCCTCTTAGCACCTTCTGCTCCTCCCAGATGTTCTGAGCCCAAGGACTTGCCAGGCTTATAGTTGCTGCAGGCCCAGCCAGAAAGGGTTTTCTTTATACTGAGGAAAAGTGTTAGGTTTTTATTTTTAATGCTTTCAAATGCATTCCACTTTGCGTGCTTTGTTTTTCTGCTTGTGGGATCGGCATGGTCTTTTAATGTTTGCATGCACTGCATAGTTCATGAGCAGTGATCAGGGGGCCCTCCTGATCCACACACATGCCATTTCAGTCTCAAAAATCCTGCTCCTGACTGCCAGCACCCCACTCATCCCCCAACACATGGCTGACCCCTCACCCTGCCCGAACACCTTCGGCTGGCTCCTGCTGTCACCCAGTGATGTAGGTCCCATATTTCTACCAGTATTAACAGCTTTGAGCAAGAGGAGCTGGTGGTTTTCTGCTCTGTACTCCCGATGGCCAAAGTGGTGCTGTGAAGTACTATCATTTGTTTCATCAACAGCTTACATTCAGTGCATTCTTTCTTGTATTAGCTACTATACAAAGTACTTTATTATGCATTATCTCATTGAATCCTGAATGTTAAGTCCTGCTATTATCCCCATTTTGCCGATAGAGGCTTAGAAAGGGCCCAGGTAGGAGGCAAAGTCATCGAACACCACACCCGTGAAGACACATTGTGGAAAACCAAGCTCTTCAGAAATAGAGACCCTCCGAGGTTTTCTATCAGAAACAAATAAAGCATAACTTTTCCATTGACAGGGATTTCCAGCATCTACAGGCTCTGCTCCTCTTATCAGAGTAAGACGAAGTATTGGCTTCCAAAGTGCCCTTAATAAGCTGGAGAGCAAAGAGCCCCTAGTCACAGGGGAGGGGAACTTAAGGGATGTCTCCCACATGTGCCCCTCAGCCACATCCTCGTCCCCACTCCCAGGACAAGCTACTTACCAGCAGCTCTCGGGTAAGGTACCCAAACCCTCAGAGCCTCTCATCTTCAAAGGCAGATAATAGCACTCGCCTCCTAAGACTGATGAGGGTAAGTGAGCCAATCTAACGCCTGCTCCATAGTAAGCATTCAGTAAATGCTCTCATGGCCCTCCCCACCCCAAGTCACCCTTCCTTCCAGCTAGCACCTCCAGCTTCCACGCCCACATGGTCACAAAACCCAGCACGACACTGGTCACCCTCGAGGTGCAGTGGAAGTGTCAAAGTCTCTCCCCATACCACCCTCACCACCACCGTTCCCTCCCACAGGCCTGTGCAAAACCCAGGGGACCACACGGTCCCTAGTCTGGGAGCCAGAGCAGAATCACAGTTGCCTGACTCCCTGTGAGCTGCATGGGCAGCCACGTCACAGGGCACAGGGCTGGTCACACAGAGGGGACAACACGCAAGCACTTTCCTCCAGTGAGACGGTCAAGCCACCACATGCTTGGGCAACTGTCTGTTCTCATTGCTTGGTTTGTCTGTATTTTGGTTAACTCCTGCGAGATCTTACATTTGTTCAAGCTCCTGAAGAAATTCTTGGATTGTGAAGCTGTCATTCTGTGAATTAGCTATCTGTCCCACGCATTTCATCAACGGGCCATCCCCATCCCATCCACGCCATTACTCACATCCAGCCCTCAATGGGGCAATGTTGAAGAAAGAACTCTGCCCATGCACACGCAAAACTTTCCTTGTGACCAGAGAGCAGACCCAGTAAGAGAAAGCAATTTGGGGAGGACCATTGGGCCTGCCAGGAATTCACACCCCTGATGTGCCCACCCTCAGGCCTACTCCCCCGTCTCGTCCACCTAGATAGCATTCACCCCATCAACCTAGTGTCTAAGGAGCATAGCCAGAAAGGGGATGAGGCCGGCTTGACATGGCCTCTGTGGACTCTGGACATCAGGGTTTCCTTGCTGATCACTCACCCGCCATCTGTTTAATAAGTCCTTTGGACAGTTTTCCAGAGCTCAGCTCCCTCTAGCTCAGCTGCTCGTCTGTGTTCACAGAATCCACAGTCTTCTCCTTTCTTGAAAAATCGGGATGCTGCTCTCCTGCCTCCAGGCTCACAGCACTTCGGAGCCCACCTCGGACGGTCGGGTCCCCCTTTGCGAACAGGACGGCCCCACGGGAAAAACCGCCCCCCCGCCCCGTGCTCCTCCCCGGCCCTCAACATCATCTCCCTGCTGGGTGACCACTGTGCGCCCCTCTCATCACAGCCGAGCTCCGTGGTCCCCATTCTCCCCAATTCCCCAGTCCCCCTACTGAGCGTGGCTCTCACACCTCCGCTTCCAGCTCCATTTGCTAGCCAGCCCCTTTGTGGTACTTTATCAAGTGACTATGCTCCTTGACCAACATGGGAACAGCACTAACACTTCACAATCTTCCGTGCTAAAGGTCACCTCGTCTTTTTAGGATCTACGGCGTTTTTCATCCAGATTCCCACATTCCTGGGTTCTGAATCCCTCTTCCCCCTTTCTGAATCTTTTCAGCAGGTGTTCAATGAGACACGCTTCAATGTCATTGCATAGTAACTCCTTCACAAAAGGAAATAAAGAACGAGGGGTTGCTGTGCTGGCCCCCATACCACCCATCTTCCCGGTAAGCCTCCGGGTACCGCTTCTCCCCATGTGCTCATATGTTTTCCAGCTTGAAACGGGCTGCTTGGGAAAGAAGAAGGTGAGGTATGGCTTTAAATTGCCGGTGAGGGTGTAGTAAATAACCCGTTCCTTTATTCCCATCACAGCCCTAATGACCTTCTGGAAAGTTCAGAGCCCCAAGCCGCCGCTGCCCTCACCATGCCCTCCCCCCCACCCCCAGGGCTCAGACACCCAGCGCACAAGGCCACAGCTCCTCCAAGCAGTTTCAGCTGGTGGAAGGATCATCAATCTCCAGGCTCTGACAGACAAATGAGGCGAGAAGGAGACCAAGTCTGGTTTTTCACTGGAAAACAGTGAGCTCATGCTTTCTCTCTGGGGACCCAGGAAGAGGAGACAGATCTCGAGATGGGGAGACAGTGATGGAGACAGGCAGGAGTGATGAAGGATGGGCAGGAAAGAGGGAGGAGGCCAGTCTGGTACTTTTTTAATGTCACTTTTGATAAGAAGCCCCGGCTCTCAGGCCAGAGGGAAACATCCATTTTCTTTAAATTAAGGATCCAGCATAAGGCAGTTGTCCTAAAGGGGAGGGACAGCGAGAAGATAAACTGGTCAGAAATTCTTCATTCCTGCTCCTTCAGAGAAAAGATGGTCGCTCATGAGTCACCAAAATTGCAGATGCCACAGCAGAGACGGCTCTGCCTTCCTCTGTCACTGCTGTTCGGCTGTGGGGTTCAAGATCCGACACGTGCACAAAGACTCCGGGTAGCTTTTCTGATGGTGGGCCTACCACCCTCCGCATGCATCTCCAGGAGGCCAAAGGCTAGTCATTTCCGACAGGCCGAACCAGACAAAAAAAAAGAGAGAGAGAGAATTCTGACAGCTGTCCAGATGTTTCTAAACAGCTAAATGAATGTCTGATTTCGGTGAGGGGGAGAAAGAAATCCAGATTACAGGGTTTTCTGGTTTTCATTTGAAAAGGGAGTTATTAAATCCTGATTTTCTTTACCAGTTAATTCAGAAAGAGAAAGAAAGATTGTGTGTGTGTGTGTGTGTGTGTGTGTGTGTGTGTGTCCCTGTGTATCCGTCTGAAAGCATGTTGTGTGTTTGGGGCAGGATCGGAGAAAGCTGTTGTAGGTAAGAAACCAAACCCAGATGATTAATTATTTTACTCTTCACCCTGTTGTGTGCCTTAGCTAAAAACTGAATGGAAACTAAAACTCACAGAAAGAAAGCCCCAATAAATTATGTTTTCATTACCTCTATTTACAAAATTGGTTATTTTCTTGTTGAAGTTAATTGGCTTGGCTAGATTAGAGATGTTGTTAACTTTGCCAGACTCACTAGTTGAAATGAAACTCAAACCCAGATATGAATATATGAATAGTGAATTATTCACTCTTCCATGAATCCCAACAGCACTACTGTAATTGAGGGCCTGGGCCCTGGAGCCAGCCTGCCTGGGGTTAAAGCCTAGCTTTGAGACTCCGGGGGTGCAGGATAGTGGCCAAATTAATGAAGCCCTCTGTGCCTCCACTTTAAAGGGTTAGGATACAAATATCTACCCCCTTCAGGGCACTGTGAGAATTCAATGAATTAATATAGATAAAGCACGTGACACCAGGTACACTGTAAGCTCTCCATAATTGTTATTGTTAGGTCTGCAGCCATGCTATATCCATATAAGATGCAGATTTATTATATGTGTCAGACACCAGGTAAGTTTTTTAAGACGTGAAGTGAACATGTATCTGGCATGTTTTTGCAAAAGAAATGCATGCCCTAGGAGACAGGTCGCCAGTATGCTATCTTCTTCCTGCCTCTTGTACTTTCTCAGCCAAGCTCTGGCATGCCCCCGACCCCTACCCCAGCTCAGGGCATTTGCCCATAGGCTCCACCGGGCTACATCCTACCCCCCGGCTCGCACCTCAAGGGCTGAGACCACCGCCCCCCACTGGCAGCCACCTCCAATGCTTGTTACAACAGTGACCTTCCTGAACCCATCTACCCCCCTCATATATGAAACCCTCACTAACACAGCCACAGAAGCATCACTTTGACTGAACAGTACCAAGAACAGTTTGACCACCCAAAACCAGAAAAGTAGCTATGGAGGACAAACCTCTGCCCAGTGAGGAGGACATGTTCCCCAGCCCTAACCCAACAACCGTGGGTTGGAGCCAAAATGGAATTTCTCTTTTACACTTTCTGGAAATGCTACCCCACGTTCTACCTCCCGACCAAAACAGCAAAAACCCGACAGAATCAGGGAATATCAGGGTTTGGTAAAGACTGAGGGGAAAGCAGCTTTCGGACAGTTGTTGGGAGTGTAAATTGTTACAAATGCTTGACAAAAATCAAATAAACTGGAGATGCATATGCCCTATGGCCCAAAATTATGCCCCCGTGGGCAAACTCCTGCATATGTGTGGAAGGAGAAGTGTGCAAGGATGTTCCATATAACACTGATCAACCTAAAGGTCCATCAATTAGAAAAAAAAAGTGGTTATATTCACATGATAGGATATTCTATAAAAGTTCAGATGAATAAACTATAACTGTATATATTGAGACAGAAAGAGTCCTCAAAATATAATGTTGAATGAAAAATATAGAACTGTAGAGTTACACCTACAATATCTTTGCACTTTTTTGTATTTTAAGTTTTTCCTCCTATAAAAATGTAATCTTTGGGGGACCCAATGAGAAAGAACACAATCACATTTCAGGAAGAAAGCCACCTGTTCCCATAACAAAATCAAAGGCACATGATCTAAGTTTTAATGGTGCGAGACCCTCCCAAGGGGGCCCTAGCTCACCTCCAGCTGACCCTCTCTTAGGAGCATCTCACTAACCACCTGTGACCCCACTCCCTTCTGCTAATGCAGGCAGGTGCCGGCCCTGCAGGGCTGGATGCCAAGTAGGACAAAGACACGGAGACAGAGGAGAGCAGAAGGGAACACAGGACACAATGAGCATGACCCGGTGCTGGGGGAGAGGAGGGAAGGTCATGGATGGCTGAGGACATCAAGGGAGGCTGGGGAAAGCAGGAGAACCATGCTCTCCAGCCTGGCGGGATGCAGAACATGGGGGAAGGGCTAGCTTGGGGTCAGCCAGGGTCCAACGAGTCCACAGGAGCAGACTACTCCAGAACCAGAGTTTGCTGGGGCCCCACAGGGGATTGCTGGGGTTTGTGCCAGAGTACCGAGGGGAGAACTCAGGCACAGGACTGCCACGATTGTCCAAGCACGAGAGTAGAGCCTGAGTACAGCTAGAGGCATGGACTAGGAGGACACAGTGTGAAGCCCTTTTCATTGACCCTGGCTTCCTAGCTGCTTGGATTTGACCTGCTCCTGCAGGGACAGGTGCAGCATCATTCTCCCCACACATGGGGCTGGTACCTCTGCTGAAACTGAGCCAAACAGCTGCTCCAACTTTCAGAGCACAGGCGCAAAGAGGTAGCAAGTGGGTGCCCTCTGGGACCCCAGGCATCCAAATTGAGTGTGCAGAGGAGAGCACATCATCTTAATGGAGTAACCTGCTCCTTGACAGGCTGCCCAGCGCCGCCCTAAGTGCAGTGAACACTGCTCCTGGGCCCCTCAGGTTTTGCATTCAGGGCTTCACCGAAATCAGCAGCCAGAGTGTGAGAAGACAGACAGCCAGCCATCTCTTACACAGTTCTGCGAGGCCTCTGGGAACCACTCCATTGACTGCAATGAAACAGAACTGGTAGAGCACCAGCCTGGAGGGGGGCTTGGGGAAGGGGCCCCAGAACCCAGAAAGCAGAGCTGAGAGCAGGTACACTCCAAAGCTGGAAGCAGAGGAACCCCAGGGCAAATCCAAGTCATCACAGGAGCCGGGGGGTGGGGACAGAGCAGGGATGAAATAGTTAAAAGAGGGCATAGGCAGCTATGGCTGGAGAACACTCTATTCACTTACATTTTCCTTGCTTCTAGAAGATGGCCTACATGAAGATATTCCAAAAGAAAATAAATAATAAGACCCCATCCCAGAAAGCCGGTGTTCTCTCAGCCGATCTCAGTCCCTCCCTGCTACCTTCTCTCTCCACAAACTTTCCCGCATGTCCCCCTCTGTCTCTCCAGGCTTTAGAAGCTCCAACTCTTCCCCCCTCTCCTCAACCCTGTTGCCTAGTTGGCGGGCAACGTGATAGGATGGAAGGACTGGACCAGAATTCAGAAATCCAGGGGCAGCCTAAAACACATGGGCATTTACTATGTGGAATGTATTAGCTCAGGCTTCCATGACAGGACGCCATGGACAGGATGGCTTACATAACAAACATTTATTTTCTCACAACCTGGAAACTAAGTCCAAGATCAAGGTGCCAGGGCTGGTTTCTGAGGAGACCTCTCCTCCTGGCTGCCTTGCTCTGTCCTCACATGGCTTCTCTTCTGTGACGCATAGAATGGGAGGGCGGGGAGGAAGATTTCTGCATAGCAAAACCACCATAAGCAAAATCAAAAGAGAAAGAGATCTGCAACTCAAATTACAAAGGACTGATTTCCCTCATACATAAAAAGCACCTGCAAATCACTAAGATAAAGATCAACAATCTAATTTTAAAATGACCAAAATGTGAACAGACAGCTCACGGACCTACAAATGTACCTTACACATATGGAAAGATCCTCAAGAGCACTCAAAAGGGGAAAACAATAAATTAAATTTGCACTGAGCTGGTATTTTCAACAACCATTCTGGCAAAAGTCCGCAAGTTTGATCACACACTGAGGTGAGGGGTGGGGAAACTGACACACTCGTGAGTTGCTGTTGGAGGGTAAATTCTGTCAATTTGTACAACCTCTCCAAAGGGCAATTCATCAATATCTTTAAAAATTACAAAGGCTCAATTTGACCCAGAAATTCCACTTTTAGTAATTTATCTGGGAGATGCAGTCTCAGAGGTGTGAAATGACATATTACAAGGTTATTCATTGCCACTTTGCTTACAAGAGCAACCTAAATTTCCATCAATAAATTATGGTATATCCACAGAATGGAAGGCAATACAGTTTTTAAAAAGCAGCTCATTATAAACAGATATGGAAAGCCTAAGGGGATAAACTAAATAGGAATAAGCAAGGTGCGGAACAGCACGTAAAGTATGCCACATTTCTGTAAGAAGTGGGGAAAGATGATAAATAGATATACAGGCATATGCTTGCACACACATAAGACATCTCCGGAAGGAAACTAATAACATTGGTTGTCTATGGAAGAAGGACTGGAAGGTCAGGAAAATTAAGGGAGGAAAAAAAATTTTCCTCGTAGATCCTTTGATACTTTTAAGATGATGGACCATGTGAATGTATCGCTATACAAAACAGTCCGTTATAAGGCTCCAAACGAAACAGGGTAAAAGAATGTAAAATAGAAACTCCAACTCTGCCTCTGCTCTGCTCAGAATGGTCTCGAGCCCGTCACTTTGGCTCTGGGAACTCCAGATCCTGTGCCCCGCCCTCCTGGCTCCCACGGGGCTCAGCGTCCTGGGTGGTCCCTAGCAGACATCTTGCAGTTCTCTGCACTCAGAGTCCTCCTCTTCCCACAATTTGGCCACCCCTCTCTAAACCCAGGCTCCGGTGGGCGCTGAGGCCAGCGCCACATTCCCACCACTGACTCGGCCTTGACCTTGCAAACCAGTCCTGGCGTCCACCAGTTCCTCCAAGCTGGGGGCTCTCTTCCTCCGGCCGGGATGGATGGCTGGATTCCTGGCCCTGGATGAGGCTCAGGAGGCTATGCCGGCTCCACGATTATTCCAAAGGACACATCAACCGCCTCTGTTTGGGCTTCAGATTCCTCATCAAGTCATTCAACATTGGGCCACCCGGCCCCGGAGGTCCTCAGCCAGGGTTCCCAGACACCTTCCAGCTCCGTATTACAAACAAACGACTCTGGCTGTTTGCACGGCTGCCTGGTTTGGACAAGTACGTGACCTTGATTCTCTCTAGGCTTATCTTCAATCCACAGTGCATCCCAGACTTTCCAGGCAGCCTGTAATTTTTGTGTGTGTCCTCTTACGTGAGTACTTCAAGGTCATAATCACCAGCACACAGCAATCAGCTCTCAAATGACTGCCTTAATGGATGTTTTTTGCAGCTTATCCTAACTAGAATGTAAGCTTATTTCTTTTTTATCTCCTCATAACACCTAGGGATGCACAATGCTCTGCATACAGATGTAGGAGGTACAGGGCTGGAAGTCAGGAGGCCTGGTCAGAAGTCTCTCAACTTCTCCCTCACTCAGTTTCCACGTGTGTAAAATGACAGTAAGAACATCTACCTCACAGAGGTTTCTGTGAAGACCTAAGAAGTTCAGGTGTATGAAGGTGAAAATGGATTTGGCCATCACACACAACACAGAGACTATGCGAATTAATGTATTGAGAGTCATTTTATAAACATCAAAGAAGGGCGTCTAGAAGATACAGGCTCTGTGCTATCCAAGAGGACTTGTGATGCTTCCATGGGACTGATCCTCGGTGACTTCTCCACCACGCTGTGGAGGCAGGAGCCCCGAAGCAAGCACAGCCTGCGTTAGCTGCCCCCAGGGAGGCTACTCTCTGTCTCATGGAATCAGAAGAACCACCTTTGAAGGGTTCTCGTGGTTCTACCTCCTGGAACCCAGAGAAATCCTCTCTCAGGGACCTGCCCCACACGAAATGCCTTCTAAGACAAGGGGCTTTGCTCCTCGTCCCTGCTGCTCAAACAACCAGGCGCTGACCCACCACATGACCCTCAACCCCAACCTGAGACTGGGCCACAGCCACCCGAGACCAGAACCCAGGATGGGATGCTGAACTGCGCCAACGGAATCCTCCCTCAAGTGAAAAGGACACCAACATTGAAAGAATGAAGCTGAAGGTGAAAAGGCGCCATGAGATCAAGCTGGTACTAAGGACACCAGGATAGATAACATAAAGTGCAGGGTAAAGTTATGAGGGAACCAGGCAGGGGGAAAGCTGGGGAGAGAGAGGTGAGGAAGAAGCAAAGGCCCAGACAGAGGGGAGCAGAACCAGGACTGCCCCAGCTCTTTCCCTTCCTAGCTGGGATGTACCCTCCCAATCAACCCCTCTACTCGAGTCATCTTTGTGTGTTCCTGGAGATCGAGCCAGCCAGCCTACAAAACTCCTGGTACCTTAAAAAGGCATCAGTTTCCAAACCCAGCTCCCTCTCTGGACCACGGCTATTGGCACCACCCTCCTGGTTCTTGGCTCCTACCTGGACCCTGAGGATGAACTCCGGTTTCCTCCCCATGACCTTGACTCTTTGACCATGAACTCAACCTGTCACCCTGACTCCTTGAGAATGGCTTTCTCCCCACCCCAACATACACATACCCCCCACTCAAACCCTGTTTTGTTTTGTTTTTTTATAGTATCAAGGCACAGTGGGTAGGAAAAAAGACCAGGTTATTAAGGATCGAAAGGTTCCAAGAAATTGAAGTTTCAAAAGGAAAGAATTCTCAGGAGAAACTGATCAAGAACCAAAGTCCACACGGATATTATAATTAAGACCATCTACAGAGCCCTGTTCTGTGCAAGGCTCTGAGTGAGAGGCTAAATACCACTCCCCATAAAGGACTGAAAGGACCATCACAAGCCCAAGCCAGGCCTGCCTGGGGCTTCAGACAGGTCTGGAAGGTCAGCAAGGCAGCTACAGATTAGAGCAAGAGGTGCCGAGTGGAATTCAGAGTATCTGCAGTCTAGTCCCAGGATTACCTGTCTCTCTCTCACTCTGGGTCTTCCAGAAGTTTCTCTGCACCAAAGACCAACGAGACTGCTGGGAAAATATTCATCCTGAGGGAAAGTCACGTGGCATAGCTTGGTCCAAGGACACAGGATCAGAAGGAGGGGAGAGGGACTCCAAATGCAGCAGGATGTGTTGCTCTGAAGTCCCTAGGTGCCTGGCCCCAGGGATTCTTGCCTGGGCGCCCCAGGGAAGAAAAGTGTAACAAAATAAATAGAATTGCCAAATGCCAAAAGTCCCTGTAAGACATTGCCCCCTCCTTCATACGAGGCAGCATGGCTCGGTGACCCACGAAACACAGGGAGCGATTCTTTCCTTTCTAATGAAATGATAAGCAAGAGCCAGGCTCCTGGAAGTCAGGGGGCACAGCAGCAAGCTGGACCAGCCTCCATCTGGAACAGACCCAGAGAGCAGGCGCTCCCCCACATTAGACATGGAGAGAGGCAGGAGACCCTAGCAGGGGAGCCAAACAGGCCAACGGGCAGGTGTCGCTGGAGGAGAGGACAGACCTTGACACAGTCTGAAGGAAATGTCAGAGCCCTCCAGGTAGCCAAGAGACAACTACTTTTAGAAATATACATGAGACACCACTGGGAGGAATCTGAGGGTCCCTAAAGAACAAGAGTTGCGGGGGGGAGACGGTGAAAATCAGAACCTAACCCACACTTAATCCCTGAAGTGAGACAGCACAGCAAGTGTGGTTCTACTACTCACTCCAACCAGGTACAACTCAGTCAACACTTAATAAGCAACTGGGCAAAATACCACGCAAGACGAGGGAGGAGATATGCCCTCCGGGACCTCACAATATGACCTGTGTCCCAACAAACTGTCTTCATCAGTGATGGCTAACGGCCTGAGCTGTTTTGCAGCAGACCCTTGCAGAACATCCCCCAAGAAATCCATAAAGAATGTCTTGATTAAAACCCTCCAAGTGAAGGAAAGACCTTCCAAAAAGCATTAGTGAGAGGAGCCCAGCTGGGAGAGCCGTCTAGCCGAAGGCTGACCCCAGAGGACTGGTTCCATGGAGTCTGAAGGGGAAGATTCCTTTGCGGGGGCCAAACCTGGCTGTTCTGTGCAGTGAGGAGGCCAGCATGCGAGGGCTAACTCAACCATACGCCAGCGTTTGGACAAACCCACAACCTTCAGCTCAGAACGTGCCACTGTTAAGAAATGCTCTAGTTTATCAAACATCAGAATCTTCTAGATGTTCACACTCTCCATCATTCACGTGACTAGATATGAGGCACTGCATCGGATGCTGGGGGGACAAAGTTAATACAGTCTCAGCCGTTTACAATGTAATTTGGGAAGGGGAGCAGGGAAGAGGAGTCGGGGGAGGAAGGAAGCTACAAATCAAGTCTAAGGAAATGTTGCAGTAGTAAACACAGAGATCTATTTGGTTAGGTTAGGTTATAGATTATCAACGGTTAGGGCATAAATAGGTGCTTCCCAAATTGTTTGAAATCAGAAAATGGTATTTATTTACATGTCTAATATGCTCAACCAACTATTCTTTCCTAGGTAACACAAAGAATAATTCTAATCCCAGACCTGTTGGAAGAATGAAAAGTTGTGACTTCATAAAGCACTTTTTACAATTTACCAAGTTAATTCCATGTGCATTTTTGACAATTAAGGGCAAAGCAAAGGACCTGGAATTTGGGAGTGAGACAATGGGATGAGCTAGGAGGGTGCCAAAGGTTACAAGCTGGTTTCTCCTATCCTTGGTTCATTGAACTCCACGCTGCTGCAAGATCTCAGTCTGGGAAGAGGCCAGCAAGGACACAGCTCTTATGCTAAGGCCCCCAGACTTACACTTTGTAGGACTTAGAGCCAACATTGTTTTTATGATGAGGAACTTTAGCCAGTTAGGGTATACACATGAATACCATTTCAACATGCAGACCAGTCAATGCCAACATCCACATCAACCCATCTATTGGTTTCCCCAATAACTCTTTCCAGCCCGGCGGCCCATTTCTTTTCCATTCCATGTGTGATTCAACAGAAACCATGCCCTAGAATTGAACTTAAGCCCAATAGGAAGAGTCCAAAAAGCTTCCTGGCTGCAAATAAGGTGTCCTTAGTTATGAAGGTCTTCTCAGTCATGGTGTCCTGAGACCAATGCATAGCAAGTGTAAGTCTCCCCTGATGCCGAGGACAGACTCTTACTTCCCAGTCCCCCAGAACTCCTAAGTCCTAATTTTCTCTGTATTATAATTTGCTTAGGTCCAGCTTCAAGGGCCTCAGAAGCAAGCTAATAGGGAATAGTGTGCAACTGGAAATAAGCAGACCTGGGTAAGAAGAACCCCCCAGCTCCAGGTCTAGCCCTCAATGAGAATCACAAGCAGTCCAGATATCAACATAAATATCAACATGTCTGGTTAGACAAGGGAGCCAACCTGGTGAGTGGACTCTGGCAGCAGGACACTTTGGGTTGAGATGAACCTCCTCATTGGGCAGCCGGCAATACCAGGCTTCTAGGGAAGGGGATGGTGACTCGTGGAAAGGCCCCAGCACCAGGACCACACCTTCCAAGGCTTTTGAACAGTCATCATCCTACCCTCCACACTTCACTATCCTACTTGACACATGAGGGTTGGATGGTGGATGGATGGATGGATGGTGGTGGAATTTTCCTCACCTGGAGCCTTCTGGAGTGAGACTGAGAAGCCACAGAGGGTGGGCACAATAAAACCTATAACTTCACAGTTGGAAGTGACGTTAGAGATATCTAGTCACATTTCTCATTTCAGATAAGGAAACTGGGAGGGACCAGAGGAATCAGGTGACAAGTCAAACAACCAGGAACTAGTAACGATGCAATTTAGGAACTAGTGCAGATACCACTGTCCTCTGCCAGGTGATACTGAAAAGCAGAAGGATAATACTTCAAATAGAACCCATCACTTGAATGTGAAGTAACTCCTAACATACAACCAAGTCTAACGCAAGCTCAAGCTGACATGCTAAGTCTACCAGTGGGGTATGAATTTTGTCCCCATGAATGTAACTCAGGGAAGGAAGCGAGGGTGACCATCAGATGCAGGGTGCACAGTAGGGGATGGTGCCAGAATGAAAGTCATGCTTTCACATATATTTGTATTTTATTTAGATTCTTATTAAGCCACATCTACCAATTCTCTCCTGCTGCCATTTTGACATATTAATAAGCACAAAGGAAAAAAAAGTCTATTGTTTCAAAGGCTTAAATTCATGGAGAGTAAAGGACCACAGGCCATTTATATCCTAACCAGATCGCTTTCCTCTTAAAAATGGGTGGAGGTGGGAGGACTGATGGATGTGGTGTGGGAGCACGGAGCACAGTGTGCAGCCTGGGTGGGAGCTTTGGACAAAGGCAGGGAGGCCAAGAAAGACAAAGGGGCTGTGGGAGAGGGTTAGGGAAGGGAGAGTCAAGTACATTCAAGACTGAACAGGACAAAGTCAAACTTCATCTCCTTTGCAACAAAGCCAAGGATCAGCCTGGCACTGGGCTCTCACGTAGCCCTGACGACAGAGGACACTTGCCCAGGGTGGCCTGCCCTGATACCGGTATTAAAAATGCATTCCCTTCTACCTTGCCCTTAATAGCGCCCTGTCCTGAACCACTTAAACCCCACTCCATGCAGCCCTTTCTCTGTTAAAGGTCACTTTAAATTCTAAATATTGTCAAACAGAACCTGAACTGCAACTATTTCTCTAGACCTAATCTTCTGCTGTCAGCAAATTCAGAGGGAAAAAAAAAAATCAATAAAGGGATTAGCTGCAAGTGACATTGCATATTACAACAGCAGTTCACTGTGTCCAAGATGAAGGACTTGCCAGCTACTAATATTATGAACCATTTCAAATGATGACTTTTTATCAGAAAACCTTTCCTGACCCTCTGTGTCTCCAAAGGAAAAAAAAAAAAAGTTTAATTAATCAAATGCCTTTTTTCCAAAATGTTTCCTTTTGGCAAATTCTGACACTGCTTTGCCTAAATTGATATTAACCCTGCAGGGTAGGTGATTAACTTTTATAATATCGGACCTTGATACAACTCTTTATCCAAGAAACTAAATTCTTTAATGGGAGCGAGGCTGAAGGAGAGTGTTTTCTTCCCCAATTTCTGAAAAGTGAAGCAAATTCTAACAAGTATATGTAGATCCTCAGCTTTCGAGTCTGGAGCCTTATTCCCTAGACCAGTGGTGTTCAGTTTTAGTAAAATCAGTGGATCTCCTACAGCATGGTTATCTGCTCACTTAATACAGACACCTTGACTAAGCAAAAAAGCCAGCTGAGAGCCCAAAAATCAAAAAGGGGGCTTGGGGCAAGTCCAAACACCCATACACATGAGGTATACATTCTTTATTCACAGGAACATCCCTCAGCACCTGGTGCTGCTTCCTTTAGACAAAAATCCAACAGGCGTCATTATGGGACTTCAGAGGCCAGAGAAAATTATAAAACAAAAAGTACCTGCTGAAAGCAGACAAACTGACAGGAGCCAAGAGGTGCTCAGCTGGTATCAAAGTAGGACACGGGAAAACAAAATGAAGACCTAAGATCTCAAAAGCCAGAGCAACCTGGGGCCATTTACTGAGGGGGAAGCAGCCCAATAACCCTTGGGGACATAACTGCATTACAGCAAAATATAATACTTGACCTTATGAGGACAACAGTGTATCACCAACAATATCGTCATGACTGTACGAGTCAGCCACGTATGAAGGAAGAAAACTCTACAATCCACTCAAGTTATTTTTGTTAGAATTGTGTGATGCCACGTTTAAGTTTTAGCAATCTAGAAATTTAACCTCTTTAGTTCAGTTCATATCTCAAAAACTTTAGAAGAAATGATTAGGTGGGGCGCCTGGGTGGCGCAGTCAGTTAAGCATCCAACTCTTGGTTTCGGCTCAGGTCATGATCTCAGGGTCGTGAGATCGAGCCCCACGTTGGGCTCTGCGCTCAGCACGGAGACTGCTTGAGATTCTCTCTTCCTCTCCTTCTGCCCTTCCCACTCGTGCTCTCTCTCTCTCAAATAAATAAATCTTAAAAAAGAAAAAAGAAAAGAAAAGGGATGCCTGGGTGGCTCAGTCAGTTAAGCGTCTGCCTTCAGCTCAGGTCATGATCCTGGGGTCCTGGGATCGAGTCCCACGTCAGGCTCAGTGGACAGCCTGCTTCTCCCTCTCCCTGCTTGTGTGCTCTCTCTCTCTCTCTCTCTCTGTCTCTGACAAATAAATAAAATCTTTAAAAAAAATGAAGAAGAAACGACTAAATATTTTAATAAAGTGAAGATGCTAAAATGTCCATTTCTCTGTCCTCCCAGATATATAATTCCTTTCTGATTCGTTTTTTTTTTTTTTTAAAGATTTATCTACTTGAGAGAGCGAGAATGAGAGAGAGAGAGAGAGAGAGTACATGAGAGGGGGGAGGGCCAGAGGGAGAAGCAGACTCCCTGCCGAGCAGGGAGCCCGATGCAGGACTCGATCCTGGGACTCCAGGATCATGACCTGAGCCGAAGGCAGTCGCCCAACCAACCGAGCCACCCAGGCGCCCTCTGATTCGTTTTTAAAGAGAACATCTCCCCTAGAATCTCCTCAAAGCCTATTGATTCTACACCTTCAGCCTCATAAGAAATGCTTTTGTGATGGAGAACTTTGACGAAAAAGTAGAGAACCACTTTTCTCACCTGTATGGTCCCGTGCCCTTGTGTGTGTTGGCACCTGTAAACACACTGCCAGGCCCTATTAGCCATGAAGCTGCTCTGCTTCCCCTTATTGATGGGGCTGAGGCAAAAGGAAGGAGTGGCGGTTTTCTTTAAAAGTCCAGAGACTTAAAATGGAGATGGCCAACGTGTGATACGAAAACCACCAGCACCATGGCAAGCAAGGCCATCAAGCAACGTTAGTAGGACCCTTCCAAATCCTCCCCTCGACACAAATTCAGACAACCATGATGGATTGATTGGGGTTGACATTCAGGAAAAAAAAAAGAAAGAAAGAAAAGACTGCAGGCCTTAGTCATTGTCATACTGCTTCAACTCAGATTTATGTTGTCAGGGTTGTAAGTTTCACGTGCTATAGGCTATCTTCTTCCGTAACCCCACATCCTCAACTATGATCACAGTCTGTTCTTGAAGATCTGACTCAAATATCCCTCCTCAGTGAAGCCTTTCCCAAGCACCCAGGGGAAAAGTTTAGGGACGGGATGGTCAAGCAATCAGTGGTTCCATTCTGTTTCCATAACACTTTGCATACTATTCATTCAACTTAAGAAGGAAACATTTTTAAAAAATAATTAAAAAAAAAAAAAAAGAAGAAGGAAACACTTACCGAGTATCTACTCCATGTCAGGCATGGTGCTAGGCCCTGGGAACAAATTCATATATGTGACATGGTTCTTGCCTTCGAGGAGCTTACTTATAGTCCACCTTGTAGAATTTACTCTCTCTCTCTCTCTCACACACGCACACAAATACATTTGTGCAAATCTCCTCTGTAACAATACCTCAAGGAATATTTTAACTAGGATTTAATGAGGAGAACAAAAGAATTAATTGAAAATGACTATTTTTGCTTTGGGATAAAACTTACACGTAATTATGTATAGCAAACTAGAAGTACGACACCTTCAATGTCTAATCACTGAATCCTCCTCCCTCAGCTGATGTGGCTGTAATTGTTCTGCCCTCATCTATCCCTGGCTAAATCTTCTCAAGCCCCCTCTCTGTGGGATCCTATGCTGCCGGGAGGTAGCAGAGTCCTCACTGATTACCACCAATGAGACTCTGTAACCTAACCTGCTCCTCTTCTGGGTGCTAGGTTCGGCATCCTTGGCACCCCTCATCGTGGGCAGAGACGCAGAGTCTGGAACTCTCTGTGTAACACTATTATTCTCTCTGGCAGCAGCCCATCAGGGTTTCACCCTTTAACCCAGTGCCTAGTAGTGTGGTGGGCACCTAGGGGGCTCTCAGTAAACATTTGTGAATGAATGAATGAGTCAATGAAATGAAATGAAACTATGAAGTAAACCACTTCACGCTCACTGTCCTGGGAGTTGAACTCCTGCTTCCAACTGTGTAACCCTGACCAAAGAATTTCATCTCTGCGTGCCTCAGTTTCCTGTAAAGATGTAAGCATCTCCAGGAGAACAGTGAAAATGTGTATCAAGCACCCACCACAGTGCTTGGCGCACAGCAAGCACACAACAAAGGCTTTAACCCTTATGGCACCAGCACACAGTAGGTACTCAACAAGCATTTGTTGGAAATGAATGCGCGGAGACCCCAACGAGAATTGCAGGCACGCAGCCCCGAGCCATGCTCACCCATGTTCCCAAGGCCTGTTCCACTGCTAACCCTCTACCCACCACCCCATCCGGCACACCGTCCCCATCACCGGCTCTCCCCTGTGACGCCCCACCAACCCTTTCTGCATGGGATGTGCAAGCATCCGTTGGAAGGCAGTATCATGAGGGAGACAGAGGCCGGCTAATGCAGCCACGCACCCTGATCCACAATAAGTCACGGGTGTGGGTCTGGCCAAGCCACAGCCCAGAAACACCAATGAGCAGAATAGTTTTAAAGACCTGAGTTCTCGTCCTAGCTCCACCACTTACTGACTGAGTGACCATGGGCTATTTGAGCTCCCAGACTATTTCTCAATCAGGAAAATGGATTTAATGTTAGTACCTACATCACAGCATTGTGATATGGATAAAAGAAGGCATGCAAAGCACTTAGAACAGTGTCTATCACCTAGCAAAAACTCAAGAATATTCGGTATTTGTAAACAGACAACAGATCTATATTAAGGAGCTAAGAGGAGCTGGAGGAGTGAAAAAAAGAGTTCTACTTCAAGCATTTATGTCTGGGAACTACAGGTATTAACCACTGACCCACTCACGTGGCGTAAAGCAATCAATCAGAGTGAACCAGAAAGCAGCAAGGCACAGGGTTTGACAGAGGAGCGTCAACTTTTCCAAATATGGCACGTGAACCCCACAGCCTCGCCACCCCCAGAAGGAGCTGCTCCACCCCCTGCAGCATCGACTCCAGTGTTCCATCCATCCTTCAGGAAAGTAGCCACACCCAGGAGTGTGGGGGCCAGCACAGGACCTATGACAGTCCGGCGAGAAAGCTGGGACAGCTCTTTCCTGGAGGCCTGACCAACAGGGACTGGTCTGGGATCCGTTCTACCTGAGGCACTTCTAGGCCCTCCTCTGTTCACACATACGCCTGCGCGCAACCCCACAATCTCCTCCCTGGCACAGCTCTGCATTGCTTAGCTAGTGGGTACTTAGGGCCAGGCAGCCTTCCCATTCTGGGGAGGGTCACCCACAGCAGATAAAGGGGGATTTGAGGGTCCATCAGTTTCATCATTACTTTTGTATCATTTACAGAGAAATGCCATAAGTTATACTATGTGATCCTCATAATAACTCAGAAACAACTGATGACCTGCCCTCTACAGATGAAAAGGAGCATAACCAGGTTAAGTCATACCCGTGATCTCTGTCACTGACCACATCACAAAGGAGAAGAACAGCAATGAAGGAAACAAGGTTCAATCAGCCATAAGACAGTTCCTGCAAGGGACTCCAAAAACTATTTGTTAGAAGAGAAAGGACTCCATCCAGGGGCAATTCTTGTCAAGAAAACTAACCCACACTTTGTTGACGATAGGATTAACAGAACCATATGAGTCACAATATGACAATACCTCTCAAGAACCATGAAAGTATTCCCTCTTTGACCAGGCAATCCTACTTCAAGAAATACAGACTAAGTAAGGAAGAAACCCAAAAGACTTGTAAAGTTATTTGCAAATAAAGGTCAATGGCAACTATATAAAGACAAAAATATGGAAACCTAAGTATCCAATGGTAAAGGAAATCCTAAGTACACAAACCTACACTTGATTAGTAAATAAAAAGCCTCCCTGGCAATGTGGGAAAACACCTGTATAATAGTGAAAAAAATCATAATCTGTACTCCCTTGGACAAAAAGCGGGAGGAAACACAGATGATTAAAAACAGCTTAGTTTGGGGGTGTGGCAGGATTGTGGGTGAAATTTTTTTCTTTAAGTCAGAGTCATATAAATATTGCTAAGCATTATTGGCATACGTGTAAATGCTTAAAAAATAAAACGAGGGAAATTGTAGTAGAATCTCTAAAGTGTCTAATAGCCCCAGTAATCTCTGAGTTTTTGAGACCAGACCAGTGTCATTTTCATCTTTGTATCCCCAGAGTTTCCTAGGCATAACTGGACTTCAATAAATATTGAAGGAATGCTACAAACAACCACGTGGATGATCCTCTCCTGAGCCTGGGACCATTTGATCAGTCAGAGCCTTGATCACCCCAAAACCCATGTGCCTAGATATTAATTAGATGAATTTAGAGGTTCAAGAAAATATCCAGGAGGAACTGTTTTTTAAAAGAGAAGATGAGAGTAAAATCTGGGGAAGAGCATGCTTGATTGAAAGTTTCTGTATTTTGCATCTTTGATAAAATTCCACAAATTGCATTCCCTGGATACATAAGCAAAGAGGAGCTTGGCTTACAGTTCTCCAAAGTCTGGAGACCTTCTTGAAGGCAGAGCTGTCCAAAAAGAGGCCATGAAGTTTGCATTAAATTCAAAGTCACCAGGAGAATGACTTGAAGCCAGAAGTCATCCAAATGACACTGAGTCGAAAGCATGAAATGTCAGAGGTCCTGGATTAGAAGGGATAGAAGACCCAGCTAGAGAGGTGGTCCATCTCCACCAGCTTAAGCAAATCACCTAACCTCTCTGGAAATCGAGTTTCTGGCCTCTGTCCTGGCCATCTCACAAGGAGGTTATGAAAATCAGCCAAGTTATGAAAATATACACGGGAAATATGCATAAACTGTAAAGTGCTATGTTAAAGGGGCACCTGGATCCTGGGATTGAGCCCCACATCGGGCTCCTTGCTCAGCAGGGAGCCTGCTTCTCTCCTCCCTGCTGCTCCACCTGCTTGTGCTTGCTCCCTCCCTCTCTCTCCCTCTCTCTCTCTGTCAAATAAATAAAATCTTAAAAAAAAGGTGGGGGCACCTAGGTGTCTCAGTTGGTTAAGCATCCAACTCTTGATTTCAGCTCAGGTCATGATCTCAGGGTTGTGAGATCGAGCCCCGCATTGGGACCCACGCTCAGCGTGGAGTCTGCTTAAGATTCTCTCCATCTCCTTCTGCCCCTCCCCCCCTTGCATGCAAGCACACGCTCTCTCTCTCTCTCAAATAAATAAATCTTTTTTAAAAAAGTGCTATGTAAAAGCCTGACCACAGGAATTCTCAATAAATATGGGAACACGTGAGTGCAAGCAAGGGGAGACAGGAGGTAAAAAATTATGTGTTTTTCACAGAATTTGCCTATACGGCAAATATAAGGTGGAATGCCGACCTATGTTCAGAGCACCATTTCCCTAGGGGAACAATGGGAAGACGCTCTCAGACTGCAGGCAAATTGGCCTCCAGAACGCTGCCCAGGTGGAGGGAACCCAGCCACCCCACCCTGCCGGGTGTAAATGCTTTTTACGGAGCCTTAAAGAGGTAGCAGCCTCAGAATCTGGAGAACAGCTACACTACATTCACTAACAGTGCATTTGGGGACAGCACAGGCAGGAGCATTTTGCAAAATGTTTTCAGTTTAAGGGACTGGAAGGAAGCCCGTTGTGAGAGAGCACGTCAGGCACCTCCTCTGATCAAAGGGCTGAAAGAGAGCGAGGGATGTCAGGGCCACAGATCCCGGCCCTCGTACACGGCAAGGTGATTACAGGCACAAATCTGCTTCAGAGCATCACTGCTAATAGGACTCGACCCGAGCAAGGAGCCATGAGCCGGCAGAACAATGCGATTCACACACACTCGCTGTGCCGACCTTGTGTGGCTGCACGCGGCTGAGATAGGGCACCCCGCACTGGCGCTGCTTGGGGATCATTCAGAGAAACCAATGACTCCGAGGGCCACCTTGGGTGTTCCTCCGAAGCATGGGTAAAGAGGGGATTTCCCAAGTTAAATGACTAATTCTGGGCCACACAGCAAGCTCCAGCTCGGACTTTTAACATGATTGCTCTCTAAACACAATATGAGAAGCAAGGAATCTGGCAGAGTTAACATTAGACTGGGAGGAAACTGTTGTCAGGCCCCTAAAGAGGACGGGGAAAGGGGAAGGAAAGCTGGTCAGAAGCCCCCCGCAGGGACCGAACTCCAGGAGGCGATGCAGCAGACACTGGGCTGGGCGGAGCTATGGTGAGCGCTTAGATCCCAGCACGGGTAGCAGAGCCACTCCTGGCCCTGCCTCTCTGTGTTCTCCTTGCAAACCCAAAAGCCCAAAGGCAAGGCGTGGTGGTGACCCAGGCCTTGGTTCCTGGGCTCTGAAGGAGCATCTGAGTCACGAAACATGGCGTGGGGGCAGGTTCTGGGTCATTCCCATGGCTCCTCTGGAGGTCAGCCTTCCACATGCCCAGAGATGTTCCTTCTTACCCCTCTGCCAACACATGAGATGACGTGGGGTGGCTCTGAACTTTGCAAAGCCTTCTAGCCCACCCCATCGCCTCCTTTTTGAAGATCAAGTGTATGTTTAAGAAAGCAAATGTATCAAACACTTTCAAATGGACGCACGTGGCTGCCATCAGCATGAGCTGAGTGTGAACCATTCACTCCACATCCTCACTGGGAATCTGATGCAGAGGAAACGGATTCTTCCCCAGCGAAAATGTAAACCCAGCAGGACCCTGAACTCCTGATGCCCTCCTAGCTCCCTTCTGGTTGCAGTCTGTTTCTCACTCTCCTGGGGCCCACAGCAACCACCTTGAGAGCCCAGTGGACCCTTTCCTCGGGAGGCCAAGGCGAAGGATGCTCCCATCATTGCCCTGCCTACGGTAGGTCTAGCAGTCCAAATCTGGGGTCCGGTGATTATGGCAGGTGCTGCTAGTGGTCTCTGAATATCCAGCCTCCCTTCTCTTCCTTGGATTCGGCATCCCCGTTTTCAGCTAGGCCTGCTGCTTCCTGGGAAGACCGCTACATTTCCCAGCTGCACTCATAGCTAGGTGTGGCCACGGAACAAGGTCAACAGCTAACAATGACAGCCCCTCACTAGGTGATGCCAAGCACAATTCTAAGCACATGCAATGTAGAAACTCACTCCATCTTCACGACGACCCTATGAGCAGGTACTGTTATTAGCACTTTTTTAAACCAAGGAAAACTCCAACACACAGAAGTGATTTGCCTAATTCATAGTGTTAATGAGTGCCACAGTTGGATTTGAACCCAAGCAGCCTGATTCCAGCCAAAGCCTTCACACTGATTACACGACACTGAAGTGCAGCCAATCAAAGCAGAAGCTTAGTGCGGGACTTCCAAGAACGCTCACGACCTCGAAAGGAAGGGGCTCCAGGAAGTGAGCCTGAATTCCCCTTCCCTTGGGTGGGAGCTGAATTTAGAAACTTCTAAACCAAAAGGGTCTGGGAAGGGAAACACAGTAACTGGACAATGGAGAGACCTGGCTGACCCCACCTTAACCAAGTGATCAGGGTTAACATCTCAGTAAGGAGTCATGTTGAGATCACGGACTCTGAGAAGGAGACTTCACCTCTGTGGATTCTTCCCCCAAATCCCAAACTTCAGTCTTACCGTGAAAGAACAAGCCTAAATTGAGGAGCTTCCTACAAAATATCTGACCAGTATTCTTAAAAAACATCAGGGTGGTGAAAAACAGGACAGAAGTCGTCACCGACTGAGGGGACCAAGGAACATGACAACTAAATGCAATGTGGTACCCAGGATAGGATCTTGGGACCAAAATGGGACATTATTAAAAAACTGATAAAATCCAAATAAAGACTTCAGTTAGGTTAATAGTATTGTACCAAAGTTAACTTCTTGGTTTTGATAAATGTACTATGATTACATATGATGTTAACATTAGAAACAGTTGAATAAAGGATATAGGGGAAACTCTCTTTGCAACTTTTCTGTAAATCTAAACTTAATTCCAAAATAAAAAGGTTTTTGAAAAGGAGGGGTAAGTGCCTTTTTCCTCTCCTCCACTTCTTCCTATTGCTGGCCTGTTAAATGATGATTGCTGGAGCTCCAGCAGCCATGCTGATCCACGAGGTAACCTGAGTTCACCTTGAAGATATTCTAAGGATGGCAGGGAAATGAGAAGCATAGGTCCCTGATGACACTCAGCGTTGTATTATCAGCCCTGAACTTCTAACTCCAAACCTTTATTTTTTTAAATGAGAAAAAAAAAAAACAGCCTCTGTATTATATAAGCCACTTCTCTAGGGAATTTTCTGTCAAACGCAGTTGAATAAAGATTAGGTCTTTATTAATAACAGCAACAGTGTGAAAACCTGTGGACTATCCATCACTGATACAAAAATTAGAAACTTAACCTTGGAATTGGCCATCTGGTCCAACCAGTCATTTTTCAAATAAGTAAAAGAAGAACCACAGAGGTGAATCTTGTACCCAGGTCCCAACACCAGCAGCAAAGTAAACACAGGACCCCAAGTCCTGTCCCAGCCCAATTTCCTCCACTGCACCTCAATGCTTGGGGAGGACTACAAATGCCAGCATTGCAGTATTAACAGAATCCTAGCTTATTACAGCCTGCCATGCAGGCTGCTTCTGATTGTTATGCTGACTTGCCTACTTCACTCTAAAGATAACATTCTTTTTTTTAAGATTTTATTTATTTGACAGAGAGAAAGTGCGTACACAGCAGGAAAAGAGGCAGAGGGACAGGGTGAAATGGGCTCCCCACTGAGCAGGGAGCCCGATGTGGGGCTTGATCCCAGCACACTGGGATCATGACCTGAGCTGAAAACAGATGCTTAACTGACTGAGCCACCCAGGCGCCCCTAACGATAACATTCTTAAATTATCATTTCTGAATCAATCACCGAACACAGCAACACATTTGCCAACTCTGTTATAATTCTGTGACTTTCACATATTGAATTTTGTGAAGAAGAAGCCCTCATATTTAAAATAATGCTGTTGTTGTATCTGCTTGGTTTTTATTAAAAGGAGAATGTAGGGGGGGAAATGTGTACTTATACCTATCAAATGGTATTCTATCCGGGGGGGGGGGAAGGTTTCAATAGTTATGATCACCGATTACTAAAAACCCTAAGAAAATCACTTCCCCAGTCTGGGTTACAAATTTCGCACTCTGTAAAATAGAGGATTAGCTAGGATCTTATTTCCTCTGAGTTTCCTTCGAATGTGAATAATCCATAATTCCAAAACACTAAATAATCATTCAGTGTTCATTCTCTGTGTATAAATGACCATTTCAAATACAGATCTTTGCTTTCTTCAGCAAGTCTGTTTAAAACATGGTGTTTACTAAGTGGAGAATACTAATCTGTGGTGGAATGCATTGATGGTCCCAGGCTTCACCTTTTCCATATAACCTTGCAGTTCTTCTCACTAATGAGGCAGAATCGATTTCCCCACCCCTTGAATTGCGGATTAGCCATGAGACTTGTTTTGGCCACTTTTATATGGTGGGAGTAACGGTGTGCCAGTTTCCAGTCTAGGCCTCGAGAAGGCTGACATGTTTTCACATACACTCATAGCGCATGAGGAATAGCATGCCAAGGCTAGCTTGCTAGTCCTGGGAGAAGGAGAAGCACGTAAAGAACTGCCCCCATCAACCTACAGATGCGTGAATGAGTCCAGCCAATCAGAACTACACAGCAGAGACCAATACAGATCAATTGCACCCTCAACGGTCATAAGTCACTGAGGTTTTTGTGGTTGGTTGTTACACAGTGAAAGCTAGCTGATACACTTCCTTAAAACCACAACTTTGGAGGGCATCTATTTTGGGAGAGAACTGGCTATATATATTTGCTATGACATGCTCTGTAGGAAAGGGACTTGGTTTGCATGTGAAATAATGGATTCACGTGTCCACTTGGCACCACACTCATGATCAATCCTTTGCCCACAGGTGGATAAAGAAGTCGGTCTCCCCTCTGTGCATTCTCTCTTGAGCTTTATTCCCCACTCCCATAAAAGCAGATGCAAATGCAGAGTTATCTATAAATTACCACCTTTTAAAATCACGGTTTAAAAACCATGTATGCAGCATTGTTTATAATAGCCAAGTTATGGAAGCAGCCCAAGTGTCCATCGACAGATGAATGGATAAAGAAGATGTGGCATACACACACAGACACACACAGAGACACACACACACACACAGAGGAATATTATTCAGCCATAAAAAGAATGAAATTTTACCATTTGCAACAACATGGATGGAGCTAGAGATTATAATACTAAGTGAAATAAGTCAGCCACAGAAAAACAAATACCATAGGAGTTCACTCATCTGTGGAACTTAAGAAAAAGAGAGAGACAAACCAAGAAACAGACTGTTAACTATTGAGAACAAACCGATGGTTATCAGAGGGGAGGTGGGTGGAGGGATGGGGGAAATCAGTGGAGGGGATTAAGGGTACACTTATCACAATGAGCACTGAATAATGTATAGAATTGTTGAATCACTATATTGTGCACCTGAAACTAATACAACACTGTATGTTAACTATGCTGGAATTAAAATAAAAAACTTAAAAATTTAGGAAAACATTTATACTAGCCCCCATCTTTTTCAGTACACGAACGCCACCAAACATTGCTCCTTTTGATTAATGAAATAAATGCTAGTGTTGGTACCATGGAAATGATATGATTCTTTCCTAACTATGCATTAGTAAGAAACAAAATTAGATGTCAACATCCTATAATGGGTTGAATATTCCTTTTATCCCTTTAGGCAGTAGGGCTAAAATGCAAATGTATTTAGTTGGGCCCATTTTGCTTGCTTTTAAATGATTCCAAAAATGCTTATTAAGCATCAACCTGCTCTGTGCAAACACTGTTCAGGCATCAGCCCCAGGGGGTGGGCAGCGGCTGGAACCAGCAAAGCCCAGGATGTAGCACATGCCAGCAAAGAGCAGACAAGGTGCCAGGAGTCCCTGCAGGGGTCAAAGGAGGACAGTCAGCCACAGAGCCTGGGGACAGCAGAGGGATGTTAAACATGAGTGGAACAAAGTGAGAGGCAAGAGGCTGGAGAGGAAACAGGGCAACAGCTCCAGAAGACACGGGGCACCCCGTCTCACACGTCAGACTCCAAATCTGAGACAGCTTCCTGCTCCTGTTCTGGGCTTCTCTGTGGCTCCTGTGGGGAGAGGGGGAATCCTAGTAGAGGTAGCCAAGCCCCACAGGTGGGGAAAGGCAGTTACTGGCACCTGACTCTGGGGCATCTGGAAATTAGTTCCTGGCAAGGGAACTGTGGCTGCCAAGCCCTGGGCGGGATTCCTCCCTTTCTGCCTACAAATGTGCTCACACACCACATGCACATGCGCACACACACACACACACACCCCTCTCTCCCTCAAATACATACACGCACCTCCTTCTCTCTCTCTCTCTCTCTCACACACACACACCTACTCCTCTACCTCTCTCTCACACAAACACCTACCCCTCTCTCTCACACACACACCCCTACCCCTCTACCCCTCTCTCTCACACACACACCCCTACCCCTCTACCCCTCTCTCTCACACACACCCCTCTCCCAC
>NW_023270451.1:77618603-77688981 GCF_011800145.1 Mirounga leonina | reverse complement strand
CCCCCCCCCACACACAAAATCCTGCCTGACACACCTCAGAAGTCTCACTCTCCTCCTCCTACTTACCCCTATTCAGGCCTGCACTGCCTTCTACCTATTCCACTGGAAGCGCCTCCAAGTGTAACGGGCGCCTCTACTGCTGGCCTCTCAACCCACCTGGGCCACCCGCCCGTGGTAATCAAGTAATCTTCAAATTCAGCTTTGCTCTCTTCCCTCTTCTACTAGGAAGCCACTGATTCCCTCAGGACTACACAGAATAACGGCCACACCACAAACGCACACTGAAGGCTCTTTGCTTTCTGGCCCCAACTGACTGGCCCTGCCGAATCACCCCAGGCACCACCCCTACCTGCCCTGCCCTCGTCCATAGCTCTGGCTTTGCTCTTCCATCAAGGTCCGTGCATGTTCCCCACGTATCAGAACCCCTCCACCTTTCCAGACCCGCCCCAACAGACCCTTTTTGTGCAGCCCTGTGGCTGTAAGTAAGGTCCCCCCTCTCTCATACCATGCACCACCTCCTCCCATTCATCATGGCTTGGTTACTCCGGTCTTAATCTTATCAGACTAGAAGCTCTTTGAGACATATCCCATGTCTCGTTCATCTTTATAACTCTCTTCCCCTTCCTTAATGCCTCAAGCATAAGAAAAATCCAATAGAAATATGCTCAGTTCAAGGTTAATAATTTAATCTCTGTGAGGGCTAATTAATTTTGTTAATCCCACATCCAGCCAGTTTCCATCACGGAGCACAAGTAGCCTGGCCCAGAGATCATGGCTGATTCAGCGTAACTCAGACCCACAACCAGGAAGACCACGGAGAGCACTGTCCTCTTAATGGTCCACCAGAAATGCACACCAGAAAACACCACTGAATGAACAGTTAATAAGCACGTGCTTTGTGGCAAATACTCTTCCAGTCACTGGTTAGACAAATCAAAACAACAAGTTAGGGAGGCAGACAAAATTCAACCTACAGAAAAGTACTAAAAGGCCCCAAAAGGGGGGTATGGTCAGGTTATAAAGAATAACTGGGGGAAAAGGAGGAGTAGGGAGGAAGAGAAACTGGAGTGGAGCCCAGCCCACGAGAAGGTGGCAGACGTGCAATGTCCCTTCAGAGAGAAGTTGAGGCATAGGCCGGTGAAGAGAAAGCAGGCTGGACCCAGTGTGACAAGGATGAAGATTCAGCGGAGGACAGATCAAGTAGAGACCTGCAGGTCATGGGTAGTTTGGATTTCTTTTAAATTGGCAAGTTACACCTAACGTAAGATTTACCATCTCAAACTAAGATTTACCAAACTCAACTACGGTTCAGTAGTATCATGTTCATCCCCTCTAATGGGCAACCACCACCATTCTCCATCTCTGGACCTTTTCATTTTGCAAATCTGAAATTCTATACCCATTAAACAGCTCCCCAGTCCCCCAAGCCCTAGGCAACCATTATTTTTCTATCTTCTGTCTCTATGAATTTGACTACTCTATAAACCTCACATAAGCGGGAATCATACAGTATTCGTCTTTTTGTGACTGGCTTGTTTCACATTAGCCTCATGTCCTCGAGGTTCATCCTAACTATAGGATGTGACAAGATTTCCTTCCTTTTTAAGGCTGAGTGACATTCCATTCCAAGCTTATGCCTCATCTTGTGCATACAGTGGACACTTAGGAGGCTGCCCCCTTTTGGCTATGTGAACAGTGCTGCTATGAACATGGGTGTGCAATACCTCTTTGAGACCTTGTTTCCCATTCTTTGGGGTCACTCAATAGCTAAATATGAAGCTCCTTAGACTGAGGTGGCCTTAATACCTTAGTAGCCAGCCTAAGTAAGCAAACCAAAATCTAAGTCTGTAATGCCTCAAGAAATCAAAACGTCAGGACAACCCACCACAAACGGCCAGCTAGGATTTCCCAAATAATGAAAACACTCAAGCTATAATCAATCAAATAACTTCCTTGCTTTGTTTCCACCTCTTCTCTGTAAAAGTCCTTTCCCTAGCTCCTGTCGTCAGAGTGCTCCCAACCACTCTATTTGGCACTCTCCAATTCGATCCAATTTTTGCTCCAAACCTTAAAATTTGTTTTTGTTTTTTTGTTTTTAAAGATTTTATCCATTTATTTGACAGAGAGGGAGTCAGAGAGAGCAGAAACAAGCAGGAGGAGTGAGAGAGGGAGAAGCAGGCTTCCCGCTGAGCAGGGAGCCCGACGCGGGGCTTGATCCCAAGACCCCGAGACCATGACCTGAGCCGAAGGCAGACGCTTAACCGACTGAGCCACCCAGGCGCCCCTCCAACCCTTAAAATTTGTAATATGCCTCCATTTATCTTTTAACAATTCACATACCCAGAAGTGGAACTGCTGGATTATATGGTAATTCTAGGTTTCTGAGGAGCCACCATAATTTTTCATGACATGGAGTTTAGAGTTTATGGCCAGTGAAATTGGAGGACACGACGGTTTGAGGAGAGCAACATGATTTTATTTGGACTTTTAAGTCCGCATTCCAGCTATGGCAGAAGACAAATGGTCGGGGGTGGGGGGAGGGGGCAACAGTGGCAGCCAGGGGTCAGCGGCCATGAGAAGGTCATAACATGAGGAGGACAGTGATCAGATGAGGTTCAGAACATAGAGGAAGGGTGGGACAAAGTGCATGGGACCAAGGGGAAGGAAGTCCTGAAAAGCACTCCCTAGGTTCTTGGCCTGAGCCCCTAGGTACATGGGATGTCCTTTCCTGAGATGAAGAAGAACAAGGGATACAAACATCTTTAATTCACAGAAGGTACAAAAAGCACTACCAAAACTCCTCCCTCCTTTCTCTTGTCCTCCCCACCCCCACCCCTTTTTTTAAGTCCTAAAACTCTATTTACCCTTCAACCTCTCAGGCCTCCCTAACTCAAGAAAAGGACTAATCAAGAATGAAGCTCTGTGAAGCAGGAGAGCAACTGTTACCCCAGAAGGCACTGGCAGGGACCCCGACTCCAGGCCCAGACAGGAGTGGACCATACAGGCTTGTTCCTCTGGCATGTGGGCCAGGAGGGGTGGAGGGTCAAACTGCATGTCTAAACAGCTGGCCAGTCACAGCCCAGGAGCTTATCAGGGGGTCCCAGCACTCTGGAGCTTCTCCTGAGACCACATCACCCAGGGCGAGGCTCAGGGCAGAGACCCTCCCCACTGACCCAGCATCCTATCTGAGTCTCCCATGAGGCCTATTCTGCCTGCTGGTCTCCCTGTCTCAATCACATCTCACAGATAAAGGTGACGGGTTTGGGGGGCAGACTGGTTTTTTTAATCACCCAAAAAATATTTACTAAGCACCTACCATGTTCTTTGCAATGTGCTGGTATAACACATACAGAGACGGGTCAGCCATGGGCTTTGTCCTTGAAAAACTTCCAGCAGACATCAATGAGCAACAGGAGGCCACACAAGGTTAATACCAAATGGGAAAGACGAAGAGTCCATTGCGAGCTGATGTCTGCTAGCAAAAGAAAGTAGACGCGTGCTAGCCTTAAAGGAAAAACACTGTATTTGCAGAGAGAAGAGAGGATGCACCACGCAGGGCCCAGTGCTTCACCAAGGGCACAGAGACGGGGAAAAAGCAGAGCCATGAGGAGGGACTATGAAGGCAGCATGGGAGGGACATAGAAAGGAGGCTGATCTAATAATCAAGCCAGGAGAAGATGGGCTCAAAGATGGGCAAGAAGGAGAAACCACTGTCTTCCTCATACCCATTATGTGCCAAGCACCATGCTTAAAACATCATAGCTGTTACCTCAACTCGATCCTCACAGCCACCCTGTGAGGAGGAGACGGAGGTTACTAGCCGCATTTCATAGACGTGGAACTGCAGCTTCATAGAACTAGAAGTACTTTCAGATAAGACTACCAGCTCTAGGACCAGGCCTCCAGCCACACAGACAAGTGAGCGGCACTGACTACACATGCCCAGAGACCTGTGCACATTGTCACTGTTATTGCTGCTGGGTATTTTGTGTTTTGTGTATGTGTTGTGTATAGGCAGTGGGGAGATCAGCTTTAATCTGCTTCTTATCTCCCAGCTGTTCTAGAAAATGCTGGATGAGAGGTCCCCCCTGGGAGACTGCATACTGTTCCCAATCTCCAGCCCCTCCTATTCCCAAGGTCACCATGTGACTTTGCAGTTTGTCCCATGAGAAGAGGAGCATACATTCCTGCCCCAAGGGTATCCAGCTTGGCCACATCACCTGCCTTGGCCGGTGCAATGTGGGCAGAAGGGACAGTGAGACTCTAATTCAGCCTTGGCCTTCCCAAGCAGTGTGTCTCCACTCCTCCGGTGCTTACAGAGGAGCCTGCCAGGGGGAGTCTATGAGTCCCAGAAAACAGCCAGGCGAGCACACCTGAGCCGCAAATATACCCGCGAACCAAGGCCAGGTAAGTCAGCAACATTCTGAAATGCCCTCTGGTTGCAAATCACTGATCTATCCCAAATCCCTCATTTTTCAATAAATGCATGTGGGACCCAGACTGGAGAAATAATCTGTTGGAGTCCTACAACCAGTTGGAAATTGGGTCTCCTGATTGCTAATCCTACTGCCTTTTCACTGCATCACCCTATTTCATCAAAGGGATTCCCTGCAGGCTCCATGAAAATAGAGGAAATCTGAGATGCCAACCAAGTAAGCAATTAAGCAGAATAGATGCAGTCAAAAAGCATGAAAGCAAGATTTAACCCGGATAATCCCTCCATAATTTAGAGCTGATCTGTCTAAAAGAGTTCCTGTTGATTTCCCAGGAGGACCTTTCTTCTGGAGCTGGAACCACAGGGAACATCAGAGCTGAATCTATTAACCCCATCGTCTTTCAAGGTGTCAGTCTTTTGTACCTAAGAAATGTGGCCTAATTTCTTTCCTTTTTGGATTTTGTGTTGTATTACTAGCATCTACAGTACTCAAAAATAACATTTCTTTCCCAAATGACTTTGCATGTTCTCCTCTACTTCACACAGATTATGAGCCAGGCTGAACTGTATCATTTACTATAAATACTGCTGTCGTTCGAAGAGTCTGAAAATCATGGCCTGTTAGGGCTGGAAGGGACCTTAGGAAATCATCCATCCCACCCTGTCAGCCTACAGGTAAGGACACGGATGCCCAAGGAGGGTAAGTGATCTTCCTGAGGTCACACAGCTAGTTAGGCGCAGAGTGATCAGTGCCACGGTAAGATTCGCGGTACTGTGCTAGAAATACAGGATAAGCTGAACTATCTCCGGGAGCCATCGAAAGTGGGTCACTCCATAGTTAAGATGTATAATGCCAGGAGCCATGCTCTGAGGCTGGGAAAGAACATGACCACTCTGGGGAAGAAATCCAGACCTCCCTGAAGAGCTAGCAGGTTACCAGGACCATCGGCCGCTCAGATACCTGGCTGAGCCCAGGTCCAGCAAGCAGCCCTTCCTCCAGACATGGGCACTGAGCCCCCTGGAAGGGTAAAGGTTCTGCCAGTGACGTGCCGGACTCAGCTCCTGCCAGGTTCCGGGAGCCAACAGTTTAGTTCTGTGAGCCTGCTGTTCAACTGTTGGTAGCTCAAAATCAGCCGTGGTGGGAGTGTTTCTACCCTGGAAATGGGCAAGCTCTACAAGTCAAGAGTGGTAGTGTTTCTTGAGAACCAGTCTACCAGCAAGGCATGGTGCATGTCCCTCGACCAGGGACTGATGGCCTGCCCTCACACTGAGAAGCCCCTTCCCCACAGAGCAGGCTACTCAGAGAAGAAAACAAAAATAATTATCAAGGATGCGGGAGTTCCTACCCGGATCCCTGTCAGGCCTACAGGGGCCCCATGATCTCTGTCCCTGTACCATGAGAACTTGCCTCACAGAATTCCTTGTCTAAATCTTCTGCCTAGAATACCAGTGACCTGGATTCTTGCTGCCCCTACTAGCCCTGTTTTTAGCCCTGGACACCTACCGCGTGGTCCACTGAGGCCTCCGCAGACTGACCAAGTTAGAACAATAGCAAGGAAATCAATACCCTACTCTCCTTTTCTAACCTGAGCTAGAAAAGTCAATGGCTATATTCCAGGGGCCAAGGGACCCAGGTCCAGGGAACTAGCAAGGAAACAGAACTGTAACTACCAAACAGCCACTGTGGATCCTGGCCCCGTCACCTTCGATGGAAAAAGCATCCAGAATTTACTAGCAAACCCATGTGAAAGGGGCCACTGCACCAAGACTGAACAAGGAAGTTGCTGTGTCATCATCAGCTTCAGGGGCAGCAGAACCTCAGTGGGTCAAGCCAAGTTTTCTTGTCCATACCAAGTCACCTCAGAAGGATGAATTATGCAAAAGCAGCCAACCAGGAATTCCAACAGTTACAGCGAAGCCTCAGGTCTGTTCTGGATGAGGGCCAGAGAAGAAACTCAGAGAAGAAAACAAAAATAATTATCAAGGATGCGGGAGTTTCCACGCCACCCAAGGGGACCAATTTCAGGAAAGAGGGCCTCAGTGGCCCTTGCAGAATGAACTGGCCTGTGACAAGGGGTCTGGAATTCAAGGGACACTGCCCTCTAGGTAACAGATCTGTCATTGAGGCAGAAAGCCATTCTGCTTCAAGCCTTAAAATTCTGGCCTTAACCAAAGAATTTTCCTCTGAACCCTTTCCTCCTGTGGAAGGCAGAGCTACCACAGCAGTTCAACCATGCTCCGGGTGACCTTGCAAAGAAAGAACATCTTCCTAGAACCTCTCCTCTCACTGTACTTAAAAATGAATTTCAGGGAGATGGACAAGGTCAGAAGTAGGAAACTTGTCCGTCTTGCTTATGTACCCCCAATGCCGATGATGGGCCAGGTACAGCATACGCACTCAAATATTTGTTGACACTCAACAAATGAGTAAAAGAATCAATTTTTTTAAAGATTTTATTTACTTATTTGAGAGAGAGAGAGAATGAGAGAGAGAGAGCACATGAGAGGGGGGAGGGTCAGAGGAGAAGCAGACTCCCCCTTGAGCAGGGAGCCCGATGCGGGACTCGATCCCGGGACTCCAGGATCATGACCTGAGCCGAAGGCAGCCGCTCAACCAACTGAGCCACCCAGTAGCACCATTCGAATCAATTTTTTTTTTTTTTTAAATAGAGATACCTGTATCATCTGGCATAGAACCAAAAATAAAAACAGTAATGGCGAGGATTGGTAGATGAGATTACCTAGAAATGTAAAACTTCTTTACATAAAAAAAAACTATTAATAAAATTTAAAGTATATGGCAAATGGAAAAATATCTACAACATAGGACAAAAGGTTCATGCTATCACTTAATATATAAAGAGCTCATCCAAATCGATAAGAAAAGGAAACCCTCTAGTAAAAGCAATTCACAACGGAACTACATGTACCTGATAAATCTAGTGTCCTAGGTCATTAGTAATCAAAGACTGCAAAATTTCTTTGGTGAAAACAAAGTTTAAAAATAATAAAACATCCACTGTTGGCAGAATTGTAAAGAAGTAGATGCTCTATACTCTGCTAGTGAGAAAAGAAATTAGTACAGAACTTCCAGAAAGTATTCTTGGCAATAATACCAACGGCCTTTAAAGTGTACACTCTTTTTGATGTAAAAGCACCACTTCTAAGAATTTATCTTCAGGCAGTCTTCCGAGGTGTATGCAAAGATGCATGCATAAACAAAGTCACTAATCGTGGCGGTTTTTTATAACAACAAAATGTATAAACAACCTAGAGTTCCAATAATGAGGAGAGCTTTTTCAAACTATAGATTCCTATATAATAAAATACTTTGCAGCCATTAAAGATCAAGGTGTTAAAAAATATTTAATATTGGAAAATGTTCAAAATGTAATGCAGAACATAAAAAAAGCAGTCTAAAGTCAGTAGTTATAACTCCATTTTTTTAAGCTACACACTTACGTGCATGGAAAAAATATGAACAGTGGTTACCTGTGAAGGGAAAGACTACAGATGATTTTTCTCCTACATTTTGTCAATTTTCTACCTTGAGCAACGTTTTATCCCCACCAGTTGGAGGCAGCACGGGTAAGTGCTCAGGCCTCGGGTGAATGCCTGGGTCCACCACTTACCAGCCAGGTGACTGAGGACAAGTCACCTACACGCTCTGCACCTGTTTCACCATCTGTGCAAAAGGGGTTCTGGTAGTGTCTACCTCACCACATGCTGAGAACCAACATAATCTCTGTAACGTGCCTGGCACAATTCCTGGCACATAGTAAATGTCTGATGAGTATTAGCTGCTGCTAATAAAGACCGTGAACAGTAGCTATTATTGAAAAAGAGAAAAGACTCGATTCTGAGGTTTGGCCTTGGCCTCTCCTGAGGTCCAACAGAAGCTGCCTGGCTGCCTGTCCACTCTGTCCAAGGGGGGGGACAGCCACCCTCTGTTTGGAGGTCCTCCACTGAGCCACTGGGTGGGTCCACCTTTCCCCTGCTAACCCACTGTGCATGTTCTAGTCCCTATGCTTGCAGCCGCCGCAGAGCAAGACCACCCCAGGAAAAAGAAAAAAATTTTTTTTAACTCCAAGACCTTCTTAAGTATCCCAGTCAAGACACAGTCTGGTCTGGAAATAAATGACATATGGTCACATTCTGTCCCCAAGTCCTAGGATTCAGAGAACCTGGAGTCTATAAACAAACGCTGGGAACCAGCAACCGTCTTTGAAGGGACCCCCATTTTGTGACGTCTGGAGGCCGAGCCAGTGTGACTTGTCGGACCCTGAGATCCACCCTCCCAGACACGGTGCCAGAACACAGCCACTAGCCCTGGGTCCTCCAGAAGGGCCCCCTGTGGAAAGCAGCCCATGCCAGGGTGGGGGGGTCCCAGGACTGACGGCCATTCCTGGCCTCCCTGGACGTGGCGCTGTCCACCTGCATCCCAACCAGAGATGCTGATTCTTGCCGCCCTGCTCAGGACCTCTTCTCTGTCTCCGCCCTCTCACCAGCCTGACTCTCAGGAAGGCAGCTGTCACAGGCTCCCTCCGACCCTGCATGACACCCCTCCTTTCAGCACAGGGGGGCTGCCTGGCCGTGACCCCGGTCTCCGGAAGAGTCAAATGAGGGGCACCTGGGTGGTTGGTTAACCACCTAGTTGGTTAGGTGTCTGCCTTCAGCTCAGGTCATGATCCCAGGGGGCCCTGGGTTTGAGCCCTGTGTTGGGCTCCTTGCTCAGCGGGGAGCCTGCTTCTCCCTTGCCCTCTGCCCTTCCCCCACTCATGCTTCTTGTTCTTGCTCTCTCTTTCAAATAAATAAAATCTTTAAAAAAACAAAAAGAAAGAGTCAAACGACCTGCAAGCCCTCTTTCAGTGTTAGCTCCCACCCCCACTGCAGCACCGTCTGATGGCTGGGACAGCATGTACCAGCTTTGCTGGTGGAACCTGGCTGCCACGTCCAAGCTGTGGAGCCCACAGAAGGCAGGTAGCGTGGCCAGGAGGGACCTGAGAGGCCAAGGGCAATGACTCCCAAACTGGTCTTCCCCCTTGCAGCTGACACCCACCACCCACACGACTATGCCATGAATCTGGTACAATGAGGAAATGCCCTGGGGGTGGGGGGTAGGGGGAGCCCTCCTCATGAAAGTCTATTTAGGGAGGTAGAAGGGATCTTTCCAGATTTCACAGATTAAAATCGTGATAGTTTGGTTTCACTTGGCCTACCCTCTCCACTGAACCCCCCCAGGTTCTCCATGGGCAGAGAGAATTGGGGACTGTACCTCCACAGTGGTTTTCACCGTTCGACATCAATCCTCCTGATCCCAAATGCCAACCCAGAGAGGAACCCCACATGACTACAGGACTCCAAAGCCCAACCTGAGTCAGGTGAGGGATTAATGGGAAAATAAGACACCTGGGGGAAAGAGTAGAAACTTGAGAGTCAGACTCAGCTGGTGGCATACCCACCCCTTTCCAGCCATGTAATCCTGACCAGACTACTTATCCATTACAAGGCCCAGTTTCTTCGTGTGTAGAATAGAGAAGAATCATACCTACCCCATAGGGTCGTGGTGAAGTCTAAACGGGCACAGGACCTAGTCCATCAACGACAGTCACGGTCATCCTTAACCACATTCTCTACCTCTATGGCCATTCCTCACTACACACTCAATGATCAACTCCATGAAGTCAGTGACTGTACTTTAAGGGCTCATCCCATTCACCTCTGTACCCCAAAACCATATTTTCACCACCAGGCATATTGTAGCAGGTAGACCCTTAAATATTTTTTGCAGGAATGATTTAATAAGTGCCATTTGGTCTCTGAAATGTGCCTTCTGCATTTTATCATTTCATGAATGATGTATTATTCCATGACCTTTTGGATTTCCATTTAATCATATCTAGATTAAATCCTGATTTATTTCCATGACCCTGAATAGCATTCAGCTATTCCCCTCCCTATTATCCTGCCTAAGTGACTACAAGCACAACACCAGGTATATCCCTTTGTGTAACCAACCAGTCTGAAACTTTGTGACTCAAAAACAGTGTATTATTTCCCCCAGGTCTGTGGGCTGACTAGGCAGTTCTGCTGCTGGTCTCACCAGGCTCCAGCCAGAGGACTCTTCGTTAGCAGTGGAACCTAGGCTCCCTTAGGCAGCGGCGGCTCAGGAGGGTCAAGTCAGAAGCTGCAAGACTTCCGGAGCCCACGCTCTGAAACTATCGCAACATTACTTTTACTACATTCATCAGTCAAAGCCAGTCCCAAGGCCGATACAATTATTGACCAATGTAGGCGGAAGGAATGTGGCGGGATGAACAGATTCTGCCTCTTGATGCAGGGAACTTCAAAATATTTTGGCCAGGGTTTCAAACCAGACCAAGTAAAAGAAAGACACATTTAAATTTCACCATGCAGATCTGGGGAAGTAGCACACATCCCCACTGGAACCTCTAAAAAGTCCAGAGTATCTGACACTTGAAAGCACTTTTTTCAGGGGGTGCCTGGCTGGCTCAGTGAGTAGAGCATGTGACTCTTGATCTCAGAGTTGTGAGTCCCCGAGTCCCACGTTGGATGTAGAGAGTACTTAAAAATAAAATCTTAAAATAATAATAGTAAAGATTAAAAAAAAAAATAAGAGCGAGAAAGCTTTTTTCTCCACTTTAGGAATTTTCAAGGCCATTCGGGGTTGCCTGAAACTTTCTCTCCCAGGGTGACTTCACTTACTCTCATTATTTCAATACCATCTATATGCTAATGACCCTCAAATTTATACCTCCAGCTCAGCCTCTGACTCACATAGTCAAGTCTCAATTCTGCTCCCCAAACTTGCTCTATGCACAGTCTTTGCAATCTCGGGAAAGAGAATCATCAGCCATCCAGCTGCTCAGGCCAAGAATCTACTTTGTCCTCAGTTGCTCCCTTTCCCTCCCCTCCCACTCTCAATCCATCAGCAAATCCTGTCAGCTTTACCTCCGCGCCCCTCTCCCCAGCTCTACTACTTATCAGCTTCCTAAGCCGCCATGACAAACTACCACAAAGTGGCGGCCTTAAAACAGAAACGGATGGTCTCGTAGTGCTGAAGTCTGGAATTCCAGAATCAATTGTTGGCAGAGTCAGGCTCCCCCGATAGCCTGTAGGGGAGAATCCTTCCTGGCCTCTCCCTAGCTTCTGGTGGTGGCCTCGGTGTCCCTTGGCTTGTAGCTACAGCACTCCCATCTCTGCCTCCATGGTCATATGATGCTCTCCTTATCTCTGTCCAAATTTCCCTCTTATAAATAGGATATCAGTTATATTAGCTTAGGGCCCACTCTAACCAAGTATGGTCCCATTCTAACTTGAGTATACCTGCAAAGATCTTGTTTCCTATTAAGTCACATTCACAGGTACCAAGGGTTCAATGTATCTTTTGGAAGGACATAATTCAGCCCATAACAACTACTACAATCCCAGTCTAAACCACACACTGATTGCAATTTCCCTCTTTTACCAGTCTCCCTGTTTCACTCTTGACCCCCTACAATAAAATCTGAGAACAAAATCTAAATTCCTTACCTGGCATTTAAAGCCCAAAGCCACGATCTGCACAGCCTTTCCCAACTTCATCCCCCACCACCCTTCTTACCCTCGTGCTACAGCCACACCAAGCCCCTCTCTGTCCCTGCCAAGCTTGGACCCACGCAAGTAAGGGCCTTTTCACTAGTTGCTTCCAATGCTTGGAATGCCATCCCCAGTATTCAATTAGTCACTCCCTAATTCAGATGTCACCTCTTCAGGGGCCTCCCCAAGTCATTCTCTTTCACATTTCCTAATTTGACTCTTTACCCAGCAGTTATAACTATGTGATTTGTTTACCTGTTGATTTCTTGCCTTTCTCCCCCACCAGCATGTAAGCAGGGGCTGTGCTATATTTTCATATATTCATATATAGCACAACCATATTTTCAGTACCTAGGACAGTGCCTGGCACACCATAGATGCTCAATAACTGCTTGTTGAAAGAATGAACTGCTTCTTGGTTATCAAGTCCAATGGTCATCTTTCAATCTTTATCCTATAGAACCTAGTACATTTGACAGGAACAATCATTCCCTCTTCTTGAGGTTCTCTACCATCTCCTCCCACCCCCAACCAATCTCAACGCCATGGTCTCCCTACTCTAACTTCTGATTCCTTCGCACACTCTTCATCCTCCGTCTGTGCCTTTAATGTCAGTAAACCTTGGAATTTCAGGTCCTTGTGGAAGACAATAATTTCCCCCCAGAAAGGCCCACATCCTCATGCTTGAAACATGTGACCATAGCACCTTCCATGGCAAAGGACTTTGCAGATGCAAAGATGAGATTAGCCTTGATTATCCAGGTGGGCCCAATGTAACAAGGATCCTTATAAAAGGGTGGGGCACCTGGGTGGCTTGGGTCATGATCCCAGGGCCCTGGGATCGAGTCCCCGCATCAGGCTCCCTGCTCAGGGGGAAGCCTGCATCTTCCTCTCCTGCTCCCCCTGCTTGTGTTCCCTCCCTCAAATAAATAAAAATCTTGGAGGGGAAAGGAAAGGAAAAAGGAGAGAAAGAGAAGGAAAGGAAAGGAAAGGAAAAAGGAGAGAAAGAGAAGGAAAGGAAAGGAAAGGAAAGGAAAAAGGAAAGGAAAGGAAAGGAAAGGAAAAAGGAGAGAAAGAGAAGGAAAGGAAAAAGGAGAGAAGGAAAGGAAAGGAAAAAGGAGAGAAGGAAAGGAAAGGAAAAAGGAGAGAAGGAAAGGAAAGGAAAAAGGAGAGAAGGAAAGGAAAGGAAAAAGGAAAGGAAAAAGGAAAGGAAAAAGGAAAGGAAAAAGGAAAGGAAAAAGGAAAGGAAAAAGGAAAGGAAAAAGGAAAGGAAAAAGGAAAGGAAAAGAAAGAAAGAAAGAAAGAAAGAAAGGAGGCAGCCCGGACAGAGTTAGAGAAGTTACAATGAAAGAAGAGGTAGGAGTGATGTGGCCACAAGCCAAGAAATGTGGGCAGCCTTTAGGGACTCACAGGGCAAGGAACAGACTCTCCACTCGAGTCTCTGGAAGGAACATAGCCCCACTGACATCTTGATTTTAGTCCCATAAGACTCCTTTCAGACTTCTGATATCCAGTAGTGTTACATAATAAATCCATATTGTATTAAGCCACTGAAGTTTGTGGTATTTTGTCACAGCAGACATAAGAAATTTATACAGTTCTCTTCTCTTCCATTCTAAATGTTCTCTTTGGACAACTTCACCTTCACCATGGCTTCAATGACCACCTACAAGAGGATGTTTCTCCTCCAAAATTCAGTCTTTCATACCCAACAGCTTAACATCTATACCTGGGCATGCCAGGACTATTCCCAAACTCAGTAGGTTCTCAGCTCGATCCCTCTCCCACTCCACCCCAGTTGTTTCTCCACCTGTATTCTGTCTCAGCTGATGGCAGCACCATGCATCCACTCTCCCACACAGGGCACCTAAGGACTCCCTCTCCTTCACCACAGTGTCCATCTCTAAGCCCTGCTGATTTCATCTCATACCCTTGTGCTCTCCTCTCATTGTTTCCATCAGAACCTTGATTTACACAGTCGCCCTCTACCTGGTCTCCCAGCCTCCAGCATTGAAGCCCTCAAACCCATCCTCCATGCCCCATTTTTCTTTTTAAAATGCAAATATCTGGGCGCCTGGGTGGCTCAGTCATTAAGCGTCTGCCTTTGGCTCAGATCATGATCCCAGGGTCCTGGGATCAAGTCCCAAATTGGGCTCCCTCCTCAGGGGGAAGCCTGCTTCTCCCTCTCCCACTCCCGCTGCTTGTGTTCCTGCTCTCGCTATCTCTGTCTCTGTCAAATAAATAAATAAAATCTTTTTTAAATAAATAAATAAATAAAATGCAAATATCTTACCACATCCTTTCTTTCTAGATTCCTCAAAGATAAAAGTTAAATTGATAAATTCAATTTACAAGGCTTCCCTGTCTGCCTCCTACCATATCACTCCAGCCTTACCCTCCTCTGTACGTAGCCCATCTTCCCACTCTCCCAAATGCACTTCCCTGTTAAAGAGAGGGGAGCACAGGAAGGGAGAAGGGAGAGGCAGTTATGGAAGATGAATGGATTCACTATCGGTTCTTTCCTTCCCTCCATATTCCTCTCTAAAACCCCAGTCTGACTCTCAATTCAAGGCGAATGGCAATACCCCCTCCATATAAGGCACTGTCAGCAATTACATATTCTCATTACTCATGAGCCATCCCCAAAATGCAAAATTATGTCCCAACATGCAATTCATGCAAATATGCATTGTCTTGGGGTGCCTGCATGACTCAGTTGGTTAAGTGTCTGTCTTCGGCTCAGGTCATGGTCTTGGGGTCCTGGGATCGAGCCCCACATGGGGCTCATTGCTCAACGGGGAGCCTGCTTCTTCCTCTCCCCCAGCCCCAGCTCATGCTCCCTCTCTCGCTCTCTACTATCTCAAATAAATAAATAAATAATAAATAAGTAAATCCTTTAATATATTCATTGTCATAGATCTCCCCACCCACAGAAATACACAGACAATATGGACAGATGCTCATCCAGCTACATGCACCTTCCCATAACTAGCCTTAAAATCCTCTCACGTAGACACAGCATGAAGTCACAAACATCCAAAGCAGGGAAAGCAGGTTAACTTCTATGGCTTGGGGAATGAGAGAATATATAGGAGAGGTAGGAAAGAATGGTGGAAGGTTGGGGGTAAGTGGAGGAAAAGAGGAATGACCGTGAAAGGGTCAACTGGGATATATTCATGCACCAACATTCCCTAACCCCAGTAACAGGCCACGGGTCATGCTGCTAAGCAAAGATCTATAGTGGCTATAGTAATAATAACCACAGCAGCTAATACTCCAACAGTGGCCACTATATACCAGGCACTAAGTGTTATTTTAACTCATAGAGCCCCCATAGCAATCTCAAGAGGTAGACAGATATTCTTACCCTCGAGTTACAGATGATGTAACAAGGTCCAAGAAACTGGTATGTCTACCGTCACACATTGCTAAGAAGGGGCAGGACCTAGCCTCCTTTCTAGGCATCAGAGTCTAGTGTTCTTACCTACCTTCTGATACAGCAGCCTGCCCATGAGTAGCACACAGACTACCAGGCACTCATATGCTGGAGCTGGGGCTGTGTGTTCTTTCCTCAGGAAAGCAGCATGGAATAGAAAGCAGTGTCAGGGACTGGCAGGATGGCCACTGACCTTGAAGTCAGGCAGACCGAAACCCAAGTCCTAGCTCTGCCACCCACTACCCGCGGCAACTTCAACAAGTCAGGTTATTAACCATTCTGAGCAGCAGTTACCTCCCCCATAAATGAAGATGTGAAGATCGACTTGGTCAAGTTTTATTAGAATTAAATGAGATACTATATATGAAAGTGCTAAGTACTGGGCTTGGCATAGAGTAAGCTGTCAATAAATCCCCTTTGTTGTCTCAATACTTCCTCTCTAGATCCTTAAACCTAATGTTCTCCAGAAACATTAGAAGAACCACTGCAAATTATGGCCCTCAGGCATGCATGTGGTTTAGCCAGCAAAGTATTTTAAAAGGCGTCGGAACTGGGCAGGAGTTATTATGGCCATAAGACAAGCAGCTCAGCACCGAGTTGGCCCTACGATGACAGTCACCCCCAAACCGCACGGGCAGGTGAGTTCTCCTAAATCTGCTTCAGACCTACAGAACCAGACTTTCCTAGGGCAAGGCCCTGGACCCCACTGTTTAAATTCTTGGACACCTCAGGGGGCGCCTGGGTGGCTCAGATGGTTAAGCGTCTGCCTTCGGCTCAGGTCATGATCCCAGGGTCCTGGGATCCAGCCCCACGTTGGGCTCCTGGCTCAGCGGGGAGTCTGCTTCTCCCTCTGCCTCTCTCCTTGCTCATGCTCTCTCTTTCTCTCTGTGTCTCAAATGAATAAATGAAATCTTAAAAAAAAAAAAGTAAATTCTTGGACACCTCAAGTTTGAGAACCACTGAAGGAAAAAAATAAAACACTCTTTTCCAACAAAACGCAGGGCTCAGGGGTGAATGAGCTGACCTGCCATGCTGCCAACTCTGGATGTTTCTTTCACACGAGATTGGAAATAAAGGTCGTTTCTCTGTCGTTGGAAAAAAAGTGGCCCTTTTAAACTAGGATTTCCAGGAAATCCAGGAGAAGCCAGAGCTCCTTCCTTCCCAGATTTCAGCAACCAAAAAAGTTAGGCACAGCAGGAAACAGCTAGGCACAGCAGAACCCAGAAGTGACCCAATAGTCGGCTGGGGTTGGTTGGGAAATAGGCATTTATGCTGCCCAGGAACCAACCTTTGAGTTACAGGCCAGTTGAGTTGCAATGGCAAGTCTTGCTGGCCCATTATGCAACCAAAGGTGACCTGAGAATAATTTCGTCATCAAGTAAGCCAGAGCTAAAGGTCAAATAACAACCAAAGACTCCCTAAGTCAGGCCCAGCATTACCTCTTAACCTAGGGCTGAGGACACATGACCAACACGCCCGACTTGGACCCTGGGCCTAGTTAACAACAGGAGACAACTATGGGGTGCCAGCCCACAGGACCTCAAGTCTACCTTGTAGTGAACTCAGTCCTGGCACCATGTTCTTTGCCCTATATCAACCATCGGTTCCAGCTCTGGCAAACAAGTCCCCACCTCCCTGCGTCCAAGTCTCTGAGCCCAGTATGCCCCCTCTGCCCCCACTCCCCCTGAAAGACTTTTCCTGAGTCCCTTGGATGAACTGTGGCCCTGCTCTTCACAGGCAGGGTTCTCACACCGAGTACACGGTTTGTCTAGGCTCTGCACCCTAAGGATAGGATGTCTCCTAGGGGTGCACTCGCCCATGCGGACAGCTTAAGCTGGAGATCCTAGCAGTTCTGACCCGTGCACTCAGAGTGCCTGCCTGTGTAACCCCACCACCCAGTGCTGCCCCAGCCTTGTGTGTTTCTAGCTTTGTTCCAAAATGTTACAGAGAAAAAGTAATTAACACATTTATGATGTCTCCACTTGTACTTACTTGCCCAGGGCTACTGAGGGAGGGGCAAATAATAAGACAACACACATCTTTATTTTATCTACCAGCAAACCAAAAAGAGTTTACCATCCAGCTATCTCACCTACAGAGTGCAATACTCAGCTTTTCTGATCATAAAGCTTAATTAACAAGTTGACTAGAGAATTAGAATGTGAGCATCACAGTTAATGAATCTGTAAGTTCAGTAATGCTTCAGTATCACATGATATTCGGCTTTTAACCGACCTAACCTGTGTTTAAACTCTGAAACCCCTAAAGTCTGAACCACCACTCATTAAATTTGGGCTTTTAACAGCTGTTGAATGAATATGCAAGCTCTCTGATGAAAGTCCTGCCGTCCAGCCAGTATTCATTCATTCGTTCAACAAATGTTTCTTGAGGGCCAACTATGCATCGGGCACTGTCGGTGAAGCCTGATGTCTGACCTTGTGGAGCAGACAACATAGGAGGGAAAGACACACAAGTAAGAAAGCAAACAAATCACATACTGTGTATTTTATGCTACTAATGAAAGCATCGGGTACTATAATAAAAATAAACAGGGAATACTCCGAATACTCCAGTAGCAAGGAGCACACCTGGTGCTCAGATCTTGGTCTCTAACACCAATCTCCACTAAAAGGAACCAGGGCTCCTTGGAGAAATGGTTGATTCTAGGTCTGGGCAGGAAATATACAAGATTATCTTGGAGCCTCTTGGGGTGCCAGAAATTAAGAAGATGCTCCAAGATAATTTAATAAGTCAATACCCACATTGATGAGACAAGGTCAAAGAGACACAGGAGCCAAGTGAAAGAGTTCCTAATGGCCAAAGGCAGAACTGGGGCAAAAAAACAAGTAGCATTAGATTATAACCCAAAGTATAAAATAAATATTCATGAGTCCATATGGATGAGTAATGTTTGAATATATTAATGGAGAACAAATCTCTCATGCAGAATTCCAAATAACTTATGTAGATGCTCCTCCCCAAAGGATGGGGAACATAACCTCCCATTCCTCAGGTGTAGGGGGTGCCTAGTGACATACTTCCCAAGAGGACAGTAGAATGGGGCTCAGGGAGGAAGGGGGAAGAGTAACTTACAGTAGAGACACATGCTATTTCAGCCAGGTGATCAAAGTCAACATCAAGAGTCATAAATCACATCAAGAGGATGTATTCTTAACACGATCTGATGAAAATGTCACTTTACGTGATTTTCCTCCAAACCCATTACCTAGCCCAATCATAAAGGGGTAGGGGGGAATTCAGACAAGTTCCAGCAGAAGAGCATCCTACAAAATATCTGACTAGTAGTCCTCAAACTGTCAAGGTCATCACAAACAAGGAACATCTGAAAAACTGTCACAGCCAAGAAGAGCCCAAGGAGACACAACTAAATGCGATGTGGTATCCTGAATGGGACCCTGGGACAGAAAAAGGACATCAGACAAAAGCTAAGGAAAGCTCGGGGCACCTGGGTGGCTCAGTCGGTAAAGCGACTGCCTTCAGCTCGGGTCATGATCCCAGGGTCTTGGGATCGAGCCCCACATCGGGCTCCCTGCTCAGCGGAGAGCCTGCTTCTCCCTCTCCCTCTGCCTGCCGCTTTGCCTACTTGTGCTCTCCCTCTCTCTCTCTCTGTGTCAAATAAATAAATAAAATCTTTAAAAAAAAAAAAAGCTAAGGAAAGCTGAACAAAATGTGGAGTTAATATATTAATATTGTTTCACTAACAAACAAATGTAGCCCACTAATCATATCAATAGGGGAAACTGCACAGGAGCTATTTAAGAACTCTGTACTATCCAACTCAGGTTTTCTTTAAATCTATTCTAAAATTCAACGTCTGTTGGGACACCTGGGTGGCTCAGTCGGTTAAGCATCTGACTCTTGATTTCGGCTCAGGTTGTGATCTCAGGGTTGTGAGATCGAGCCCCACGTCAGGCTTTGCGCTCAGCAGGGAGTCAGCTTGAGATTCTCTCTCCCTCTCCCTCTGCCCCTCCCCCTACTCTCACACACTCTCTAAATAAATTAAATCTTTAAAAATCAAAGTCTTCTAATAAAAAGAAATAAATGGGGAGAAGAGTCAGTCTGAGAAAGCTTCACTGGGGGGTTCACTTTAAGCCTAGACCTGAAGTTTCTAGGTCATGCAAGGGGAGGAAACAGGATGTGCAAATCCCCATCCAGCAGGACAGAACCTGGAACATCAGAGGAACAGAGAGTGTGCCAGCATGTCAGCAGTGCTGTGGACAAGAGGGAGGGTGGTGGGAAAGAAGGCAGAGCAGCGGGGAAGCCACTTAGGCTGTGACTCCACCAGAAGGAGGAGGATGGTCTTCTGAGTGCAGTGGGAAGCAACAAAAGGGGCGTCCTTGGCACAACCATTTAGCAATGTTTGCACAACTGTCGGATATTTTATTATATTCTATATATACTCCTTTTACAGAAGTGAATGAGAAATGAAATACGAAGATCAAAAACTGGAGATCTCAAACACACGTGGGCAAAGACAGAAACTACTAGGCAGACAGAAAGCTAAGACTAAAGATGAAATTAAACGCATCTTTGGATTAGTCATGGATTTGAGCAGACTGTGGGATTAACTATGAAAGAACAAATTAAAGACCTAGTATATTTCACTGCAGATTGGGTCTAAAAGATAAAACAAATTATGAATGCTTAAGTTTTATCTCAGAGAACAAAACCTTCCTTAAAACATGCAAGTCACCTTTTTTGTACAGGATTTTAGAAATGAAAAAGTAGGGGACGGCTTTTCTACTTTCTACACGTAAATCTGATCTTTAACACCTTAATAACAGACAAAATTTTGACAGAGGTCATGTTTCCCCCCCAATACCTTCCCTACTGTGCTTGGCTTTTCAAGTTCAACATTAACCCACATTCACACTCCATGGCACACCCAGATGCATTACCCTCCCAACACCCACACCACGCCACCCTCACCCTCAGGGAATGAGCCCTGTGCCAGCCTCCTCCCTTTCTGGGTCTTGTTTACCCCCAACCTGGTGAAGGAACTGGGGAGTAGTCCATTACACTAATTCTCAAAAAGGATGCACATGGCTCTTCCTTAAAATTTTGAATTTTAAGAGAGCTCGTGAAACTAAGAATATCTTAGCCAAGAAACAAATCTTTACTAATCTATATTTTTGTCCTGCCAATCTGGTGGGAGAAAGATTTTATAGAATGGAAACTTTTTGCAGCCCCCTGCTATCATACCACATGGACACCCAAACACTGTGCCAACACAGAAATATTTTTATCGTCAAGAACTCCTATCTATTTTCTTCAGTCATTTCCATACCCTTTTCACCAAACCATACTCCAACTTGATTTTATGAAGAAAAAAAAGTATTAACTTTGGGACTATCAGAAACTCCTAGTAAATAAATTTGTAAATATTGATTAAAGTGGAATATGTTCACTTTCATAGTTTAAGATGTACCTATTCAACACACACTTATTATGTGCCAGCACTGTTCTGGAAGCTTGAGAGAGGATGATCATCAAGTCAGACAAGGTCCCCACTCTTGAAGAGTTTGTTTTTCTAGTTCAATTTAGTTAAAGCCAAAAATCCAGTAGAAAACAGTGGTCTGGGCTTAGAGACTCAGTGGGAACTCAAGACCTCAGAAAGAAGGACAGGAAGGCTGGGATGAGCTCAGAGTCTCCTTTTATCAAGCAGGAAACAAACAAATGTGCAATAAGGATCCAGGTTAAGAAGAACTAACAAGGGACACTTGGTGGCTCAGTTGGTTAGGGTCTGCCTCTGATCTCATGAGATCAGGTCATAATCTCAGAATCCAGGGATCAAGCCTCTCATCGGGCTCTCTGCTCAGTGGGGAGCCTTCTTCTCCCTCTGTTCCTCACCCCATTTGTGTTCTCTCTCTCTCTCTCAAATAAATAAAATCTTAAAAAAAAAAACTAAGGAATCTCAGCCTTGTCACTCAAAAAAAGAAAAAAGACCTAGTGCTGTGAACAGAGGCTCAAGGTAGATGTTAAGAGATGCAGAACTGCATAAAACAAATGTTGGGGGAAATTAGATCTTGTTTAAAAAGAGCTCGTTAAGGGGCATCTGGGTGGCTCAGTCATTAAGCGTCTGTCTTCGGCTCAGGTCATGATCCTAGGGTCCTGGGACAGAGCCCCGCATCGGGCTCCCTGCTCGGCGGGAAGCCTGCTTCTCCCTCTCCCACTCTCCCTGCTTGTGTTCCCTCTCTTGCTGTGTCTCTCTCTGTCAAATAAAAAAAAAAAAAAAAAAGCTCGTTAAAATAGCTCCACAACAATAGCAAATATAGGTAAAGATGTGGAACAACTGGAAAACTCCTATGTTGCTGGTGGGAGTATAAAGTAGTTCAATCACTTTCACGAACTGCCCACTTCTTATCAAGTTAAACATTCATTTACCAAATAATCCCACCCCCAGGTATTTACCCAAGAGAAATGAAAATCTAGGTCCACAAAAAGACTTGCACATGAATGTAAACACCAGAGGTGTTAAAAATAGCCAAAAACTGTAAACTACGCAAATGTCTATCAATTAAAAAATAAACAAAGTGGGAGATATCCATTCAAACAGATTAATATCCAATAACAAAATACACAGTAAATCTCAAAACACTATGATAAGCAGAAGAGGCTGGTCACAACTAAGTACATACTACACATTTCCATTCCTATATAGTCCCAAACAGGCAAAACGAATCTCTACTGAAGGAAGTCAGGTCTGTGGCTGCCTACAGTTGGGGAGAGGTGGAAATTGAGGAGAGAATGCTTATGGGGTAACAGAAATAGTCTGCTTCTTCTTGAGGCGATCATTACAACCATCAACACACACAGAATTTTGTTGAGATCTGGGCATTTTATGGTATGTTAATTAAGACCTAATTTTTTTTTTTTTTTTTTTAACTTTTAAGCTGCTTAACATCAGGTTAACAGTAAAAAGGGCACAAAAGCCCCAGCACACACCTGGAGAGAGCTGCTCTCTTAGATGAGTGTATGAGGCCTTAGGGCGGGACGGGGTGCACCACCATGGCATTCTAGTTCAGTAATACAAGGTTGGGTTATACTGGTGGCAATTTGGTGGCAAAATGTCTGGGAGATTCAAAAACAACTTGCTAAAGAATAATCTTTATGAATAGTTTCCTTATAAGTAAGATTATTTATTGAGAATCTACCAGGGCCAGGCACAGAACTGGCCATTGGGAATTCAGCCTGAAATCTGATGAGCTCCCATCCTAGCGATGGGATGAGCAGCAGGGGAAGGTGGGGTGGGGAGGGAGGGAGCTACAAAATAAAAAAGTTAGATAATTTCAGATGCCGACTGCTCACATCAACTTGTACTTCTGAGGTTGTCTTGCTTGTAGAGTTTTTTCTAATTAAGGTACAAAGTTGGCAAACACTGATGGAGCGATAAAAAGCACACATGGGCTGTGGCTACAGAGCATTTGCTTAGTTGCTTACGATCGTTCCTGGCAACCAGTAACCTTAAAGTAAGTATCAATGCTTACTATTTCCCTCCTCTCCCTCCTTATAAGTAAAACATGAACTTTGAGAATAGATGTACAATTAGAGACATGTACAAGAATATTCATAAGTTCCATTCATAATAGCCAATACTGGAAATGGTCCAACCAGAATAGATAGACTGTGGTATATTCATATAATGGGATACCTCCCGGCTGCTACACAGCAATTAACAACTTGGATGAATCTCACAGACATAACATTGAGTGAAAGAAGCCAAACACAAACGACCACATACTATATACTGTCATTTATATGAAGTTCAAGAACAGGCAAAACCAACCCAGTAACAAGACCGTGTTGCATTTGGCAGGAGCTGCTGACAGGAAGGGGGCGCATAAGAGCCTTCTCGTGTATTCGCAAGGTTATCTTGCTGAATGGTGGGAACAGGGGTGTGTGCACAAGTAAGTTAATGGAGATCTTCACTACAGATCTGTGCGCTGTATATATATTATACCACAATTTTAAAAAAGAATTTAAATGCAACTAGCTAAATAAAGAAGCATGGTTGGAATATGAGTATTTCTCATGTGGGATCCCATTTCAGCCACTGATGGCTTTAGTGAATGGAAACGTTGAACCTCTTCTATTACAGATCGTTCATTCATCCACTACACATTTCCCGATCATCTCCCAGCTGCTGGGCGCCATGCTAGGTGCCCAGAACACATGAATGAACCTGTCAACACAATCCCCACCCTTAAGGACATCCCTGAAATGAGCAGTCAGCTGTGCGACCTATTACCCTGGGGCGGCTGGGGGTGGCTTCTCTAATGTGGCCACAAGGTCCTGTGGGAGTTCAAAGATTTCCATAGGAGAAACCACAGACCCTGGTTCTAACCTAGTAACTGAAACATCATGCATGGTCATCCATGTCTCCTGAGGAGCATATGGGTGATAGACCTCAGATCACACTATTTAATGGCAGTTGACATTTCTAGGTCATCCGGGTGATGGCAAGTATCCTCCAGAAGGCTCCTCATTTGTGACAACAGCAGAGGAAAAGAAGCTAATTTTAGAGAACACAGCTCAGTGTTGTGGAGGAACATCTAACAGAAGACTCTGTTCTCTCAGCATTGGCAGTGGTGTGGGAATCAGAAAACAACTCCAGCAACTGCCTACCACCCTCCTCAAGGGCCCTAGGAGTCTGCCCTCCAGATGGTTCAAGAGGCAACCCCATGCAGTATTAATGTATGAAACATGACAAACACTTTGCTCTTGATTCTGGCATGAATTAATAATTTAACACGCTTTGAGTTTTAAAGGATCCAAGTTAATTGATGGTGCATCCAAAATAGCCCTGATCTTCCTGCATTTTTTGGCAAGAAGCATTTTTAAAACGCTTAGTGGCAAAATGGGCACAAGTAAGGTGTCCAGGGGCTGCTTTGCCTTACTAAAGAGGTCTGACGACCAAACAAATTTCAGAACCCTGGAGCTAAGAAGAAAGTCGACCTCTTGAAAGAACCAAAGAACAAGAGAAAAGGGACCAGGAAGGCCAGTGATTCCAAACAGTGCTGCAGTTCTCACTCCCTCACACAATATATAAATTGTGGTATAATATATATACAGCGCACAGATCTGTAGTGAAGATCTCCATTAACTTACTTGTGCACACACCCCTGTTCCCACCATTCAGCTCAAGATAACCTTGCGAATACACGAGAAGGCTGAGCAAGCAATTATTCCGGACTAACACTGACAAGACCAGAAAGGAGGCCCAACAGGACTAGTATTTGGTGATCTAGATAGGACCAATAAGAAGGGTGACCAGATGTCCTGGTTTGTCTGGGGCCAACCCACTTGTTACAAATATCAACAGTGCCCCTTTTAACATTCAAAAGTGTCTCAGTTTGAAGAATAGATTATACAGCCCCTTAATTAGTAAAGGAATCAATAGCTGGGGTACACTAGAATCAACACAGCCTTTGGAGGAAAAGGACCAAGTCTTTTTATACCCTGTGGTTCACCTCGGGCCCACTCAGATAGGGGCAGTCGTCAGGGTCAATAGACCCTGACAGGAAAATCTAACTCTACAAGTGTGAAAAACCACACAGATAGGAAAAGTGAAGAACCTCTAAAGAATCAAAGACAACCACTCAGGGAGGTTAAAAGGGCTTGGACCACAAAGGCAAAAAGAAGCTCTACCTCATGGATGTTGGAGTTTCCCAGGGCTGCCATAACAAATTTACCATAAATTGGGTGGCTTAAAACAACAGAAATTTACTTTCTCATGGTTCTGGAGGCCAGAAGTTTAGCTCCTTCTGGAAGGATCCATGTCTCTCCCAGCTTCTGGTGGTTTGCCAGCAATCCTTCCATCCCAACGTTCCAATCTCTGCCTTCAGGTTCACAAGGCCTTCCCCTCTGGGTGTCTTCATAGCTCTGCATCCTCTCTTCTTTTTATTGGGACACCTGTCATTGGGCCCACACTAAATCCAGGATGACCTCATCATGAGATCTTTAATTACATCTGCAAAGACCTTTTTTCTAAATAAGGCATCTTCATAGGTTCCAGGAGGTAGGACTTGCACATCTTTTTTTGGAAGCCACCATTCAAGCCACTACAGAGGTATGCAAAATAGTGCCTCATGAGTCAAATTTACCAAAAAAAAGCTTTTAAATCAAAAGGTCTTTCCAAGCTAAATCTGGAGCGGGGAGGGGGGACGGGAGAAAGAACTAGACTAGGTGTAGAAGAGAGGGTATAAGTAAGCCAAATGCCCAAGGGGTGAGACGACCCCTCTGCGCCTGTGGCCACTGTGTCCAATGAGGAGAAGCTGGGACAGGTGACAGTCACGCCCCACTTCTCACCTACAAGGCTTGGCCTGGTTTTCACGGTCAATGGCCTGTAAGGCTCCAGTGTCACCGGGGCTGAAGGTGGCAGAGGTACATCTGACGCAAATCCACCTAGTCCTAAGAACTTCGTACTTCTTACTTTTGGGTCCTCAAATAGATTAACTAGCCCCACACATGCTTTGGGGGTGGGGGGAATAGGAGAAAGGGCCACCTCCTCAGGCATGACAGGGACTACAATCTCAAAATTCCCCAGGGTATTACTAGACCAAGATCCCCACCTGACCCTGTGAATTAAACACTAACCACCAACTCAGTTCAGCATGTCCACTGTCCATCAAATGCCTGCAACTACAAACAAGACAAAACAAATTGAGTTGATAGGTTCTTATATAATCACCTTCCAGGACAGGTCATTTCCTTGATCAGAAGCATCACCCACTGCTCATTGCTATAATAGTAGTTTTCCAACAGGTTTCCACGTACACCCAAAACAAAATAGAAAGTGTTGAGGGGGAAGAATACAGGGGATCAGGTTCAGGAGAAGACATTTGAGACAGCACTACTCCAAGGCTGTTCACACTTCACTTCCTGCCTCCTCTCTCCTTAATCCCCTACACATACCACCACCCCACCCGACTATCCAGGCTGCCCATACACTGCTGGTCTTTGAGCTTTGGCTCATGCTATTCCTCATCTTGGAATGCTCTTCCCAGCCCTCTCCACTCACCTGCGAAGCAGGTGTCCTATCAGGCACACCTCCTCGGAGGTCCTCTTTCTCCACTCCAGTCCAAGATGACCACCCCTTCTTCTGAACTCCTAGTGCACTGATCTGACAGCTCATTCCACAAAATCTGTCATCTCTTAATAAATGTCTTACTCCCTTCGCACTCCCCATTAGCCCAAAGCGCTTTAAGGAAGGGAGCGCTCTTCACCAAGCATAGTGGCCTCCACTTAGAGTCACAAGGTCTACTAACAAAAGACAAGGTTACTTCTGGGTCTGTGAGAAACTCCAGAGATGCGCTTTTAATAGGTAAGTACAATTTTGTCCCTGGCCCATTCTTATTTCCCGAGCTTCCAGTGCCAAGAGAAATTTTCCGGCAAACTGACCTCTTTCACCTGGAGAGTTGCAAATGCCAGCTATAATTAAAACAGCAACTTTATTTTCCAATGGGTTTCAGAAGGTATACAGGGCATTGGACCTCACTTTCTTCCAGGTAGCTAGGGAGCAGAGTTTATTTTCAGTTGTTTCCCAGATTTTATACCCGTGCTTTCTCCTCCTGATGCATGGCATATGGGTCTTAAACGCTACTAAAAATTTTTTTTGCTTTAATAATTTCTTTAAATGTCTTAACACCTCTTGGGCTAAATGGGGACACCCAAGAATGTCAAATAACCAAAGAGGGGTTGAGACAGAAGTTCTCCTCTAAATCAAACACAGACATTTTCTCAGAAGCATATTTTAAATTCCTTTGACAAGAAACAACTCATTAACTTCCTGATAGGGGGCCTCAGATATTTCTTTTATCCTTGGTTATCCAACAAACCAAAGCACAAAAAGGACCAAAAAAAAAAAAAAAGAGGGAGAGTAAGTAGTCTAGGTAATTCTGGAAGCTTTCTTTCTGTATTTTTCTCTTTTGACTCTGTTTGGTGAGATAATAGGACTGGAAATTTGGGGGAGGAGGAAAGTGATGAGTAACGAGAAAGAAAACAGCTTTGTAATCTACTTTGAAAGGTTTTTATTTCACCTATTTTTTTCTTAGAAAAAAAAATACAATATTCCTATCCCTACCTGGCTTTTGTTGCAATTTCATTCACAATACGTAGAATACCATATGGTAGGTATCGATTCAACAAATATTTATCACAGGCCTGGCACTGTGCTAGGTGCAGAGGAAACAAAATGTGATCAACTCTCCCTTCCAGGAATGTGGACAGGCACATGGTGGGAGGGAACTCTAAAATAAGAAACAGGGGCTCGTGGCTGGCTCAGCCGGCAGAGCATGTGACTCTTGGTCTCAGGGTTGTAAGTTCAAGCCCCACATTGGGTATACAGATTACTTTAAAAATCTTTAAAAAAAAAAAAAAAAAAAACAGAATAAAGAAACAAGAGTCCTGTCCTCAAGTGGACAGTCTAGAGGACAATGCTTGTCAATATTAAAAAGGGGTCGGGAGCAAAAAAGCTCATGGCTTCTTTATATTCGATATTCACTACCAGACTAAAATGAGTCCATTGAGGTAAAAGTTCATTCCTTTGAAATCTTTAAAAACTGAATGTTTAAGGTCACTCTAAGAAAGGGTTAACCAGCATGCAATTCTAATTTTGTAGAGGATTTGTGGCTAGTGTCATAGAATGTTCTAGATCAAAAGGTTGCAGAGCTCTAGCTCCCTCATTGTATAGCCAAGGAGGCGGAGGCTCACAAGCTTAGGGTCTGCTGGACTTGGAAGCAGCCACTATTGGAGACAAGGGGATCCCTGGTCTCCCCTACCATCAGGATCGATTAAATCTGTGCAATCACATCTGAACTCAAGTCTTCAGTCCATACAGCACGTTCATGTGCCACAAGACCTGCATTCCACATTCCAGGATACTGATGGGATTCCTCTGATGGAGGGTTAGCATGTTTCCTAGCTCAGGATGGGGTTTGTTTTGTATAATCAATGCTCTTTGTTTTACAGTCCGTGTCCTTAGGGCCCTCTGGGGCTGGCAAGCATAAAAATTCTTCTATGTAACAGCACTTCATGATAAAGATGCTACAGTAACGGCCCACTGATAAATCCATTACCAATAACAATTCCCTCATCGACAGCAGCATGCACTGGACAGGACAGGCCTGGATTTCAACTTTTTTCCTTCTTGATAGGTTGCTATAAAGTCCCTCAACTGAGGCATATTGTCTCTCAGCGCTCTTCCGTCCTTCTTCCGTTTCTTTTTTTCCTTTACCCTGCTCTGTCATTCTCTTTTCTTGCCCAAAGTCTTATTTACCTTTTAAATCAAAGACTTTGAATATATTATTTTCCAGGGGAATTTTCAGGCTGTTCTCATTCGCTTCTAGTAACATATTTCTAATTAGAGCAGGTCAAATACACGTTTTACTCCTCTCAGCAACTCCACCAATGGAAGGAAAGGAGTTATGGAAAACAAAGAGGCTACAATCACACAGAGATGAAGAACAAGAGGAGACGCCAACTTGTGAAAGATTAACAAATTTTTGGAAGACAATGGCACGTGGAGGAAGGCACCTGACTGGACTTACAACCTCAACAGGTCAAAGGAAAATGATGATGAGAAGGCAGGATTTACCGCCAGAGTCCTGGAGAGGGTCAAGACTTCTGAGCAACAGGTGCACGGGGAGGGGGGGGGGACCAGATCTCCTACAAAGTAACAATGTTAGCGTTATCATACTTCATTACCTAGAGACCAATAGATACATTCTCTCACATCTGAGACATCAACTTAACATTCTCTACTTAGTCAAACGATCAACCAAAAATAAGAGAATAAAATCATTTTCAAGCAAATAAGGACTCAAAAATACACTTTTTAAAGAAGCTACTACAGGAGGTACTACAGCAAAAAAAAAAAAAAAAAAAGTAAATCAGGAAAAAATGACATGACCCCTATGGAAAAGGGAATGAAACCAAGAGCGTGGTCAAATCCTAGGACGTGCCTAAAGAGAAACCAACCAGAGCAGGAATGAAAGAGGTCTCAGAGGGGAAAATGAAACTTCGAATAACCTTCCCGTTGAGATGTTTGGGAAACAATGTTGATAGGTATTGATAGAACTATTAGAATCTCTGGGAGAAATAACCAATAGATACATAAAGTACTGAGCAAAATTTTTTAAAGGCCATTATGACCTCTAGGCAAATAAAACAATATACAAGAAGTAAATATAACCACAGTACACAATTTGGCTCAAAAGTAAATGATATATAGTCATAATAATGTAAATACCGATGAAGGATTTAACCCAAAATTGTGATATAGTTATATGGAGAAAATAAGAGGGAAGCGGATGAAGGGTGGTGTATAAATACTGAAATTCAATCAACTATACAGAAAGTTAATACGTAATATCTAATACTGCCTAAGAAACAGATTTTTTTAATATACGGTGATAGAGGAAGAAACCAAAAATCTCTAAAGTGCCTACCTCTAAAAAGCTGGTGTGGGAAAGGAGAGAAGGACTGGTTTTTTTCTTTAGGACACTTTTAGTTATACTTTACTAGCACTGTTTTCCTTGGATTAAGAATAAAATTAAATTTAAAGATTTGTGTCCCATTTATATTCTGAATGAACATTTTTATAAGACCTGCAATAATCTTGTAAATAGCCTAATCATATTGTGTTGCATGATTTTATTAAAAGCATTTTATTAAATGTAAACTTTTAAAATATTCCACCATAAAAAAAAAAATCCAAGGACAGGAGTGCTTTTAACAGCTACATCTCCTCCTTGAATCCTCCCAACCTGGTAAATTACTTTTACCTTATGCAGATGAAACAGGTTTAACTTGAGCCTCCACCAGGGGCTTCTGATCTCCAGGCGCCCCATATCACAGCACTGATACCAGCTCTCTGCTCTACCCAGGCCTCACAATGCTAATATCCCCAAGTTCTGCCTACAAATATGTAGGAAGACACTGCCCTTCCCACAGCAAGAGTTCCACGATCCTTCTCCACCCCCATTTAGCCCTCCCTCCCCTGTCTAAAATCGGGCCCTTGTACTATTACAGCTAGACTATCTACGAAAGCGGACTAAGCTTTGCTAACCTTTCAATGCCACGGGGATAAGCAGAGCGCTGCCCTGCTCCAGCCCTCCGTTCACGGAGACGGTTGGCCTCTTCCATGTCAAGGATAGCTGCACCTGAAGGAAGGGAGATCCAATCCAAGGCCCCCCTCATGTTCCATATGGCTCATCAACCGCTCTCAACCTGCATGGTCTCGGCTCCACCAGCCCCTCCTCTCTCTCAGACTGAGAGCGGACAAACAGGGAATCTCCAAGACAGGAATTCCCCACTGAGGACATTTAGCAAACGTATCTGCAAAACGCATCAAAGGGTATTAATTACAATGTTTGCTGAGTGCCTACAGGAGCCGCAGGTGTGGCACAGAGCACAGGACTTGTGAAAGGTTTGGACCCCACCCACATCCACCAGGGCTCCTCCGCCCCACAGGTGCGGGCTCATCCTCCACCTGCCGGTCTATACCTGAAAGCTCTCTGGCCACCAGCGCGCTCTGGGACCATGGGGGACAGACAGGAAGCCCCTCAGCACAAGGAGCCAGCTGGAGAAAGCGGAAGCGTTTCTTGCAGTTTCCCAGAGCTGGGGGGGGGGGGGGGCGCGGGGAATGAGCCCCAGCTGCCCACAGCAATAACCCACTCAGCAACTCTCCCATCCCATCCCCCTTGAGGTGCTTCCTCCTGTCCTCGCCTCAGGGAGCCCTCGGAGGGACCTCGAACTAAGGCAGGGGCCTGCCTGACTCAGCAAAATGTCTTGAGAACCAACTGTGCCCAATAATGGTCCTTGGGGACCAGCTAGAATCAATAGATAAGACGGACACATAATTAGCACGTTTTTTAATGCAAAATAAACGTTGTTAGATTTTCTGAAGTGCCTCGAACAAGGCCCTTTTAATTTTGTTTACACTGTTTTCTTCACACCATTCCTTCAACACCTTTTCTTCTTTGCAAAGGCAAAATTCATCTGACCACATAGTCAAAACACACCAGTTAATAAGGTCTGAAATAACAAGGGCTCGTGAGCATTTACGGATGTTTATATGCCGGTGTCGCCTCTTTAGCAGAATCCGTTCCTCCTGCAGAACCTGCCTAAGAGCCTCCAAACAGCAAACCCAGAGCTTCCGGCCAAGGTCAAACATCACTGATTTAACGAACGCTGTCATCAGCGTCATGAACCGTGTAATTCTTCCGGTATGCTCAGCGTTCCAAACACTTAATGTATATAAACCCATTCATCCTGTGAAGTAGATTATTCCAACAGTCACACAGAAAATGGAGAAGTGGAGATTAAAACCCAGGCCACCTTACCTCCAGGCCCCGATTCTAGGCGTGAAGGGAAAAGGGCCCTTCCCAACAGAGCCCACCCTGGGCAGGAGGCATCCTGAAGAGTCTCAAATCAGCCCCACCAGAGAAGCCCTTAAATAGCAGAGGCGGGGCGGGGCGGAGGTGGAAGCATTTAAGCATTTAAGCGCTGAGCGACGCCTCCCCCCCCCACCCGCCGAGCTTTGCCACTCAGCTTCCTTCCATGGGAGGGGATCCTTGCAATACGATAATTTCATAAAACTGCACAGGAGATGGTAAGTCATGTAATATCTTACAAATATTCTACTCCACCCACAGACGCCACACAGGAGTCCCTTGATCCAGAAACCATCTCTAACTCCCCATTTCATTGGAATTTCATAGCCAAAGAAATTGGCGTCAGCGCCCCAGCTGAACAAAACTACTTGATCTCGGCAGCCCTCTTGGTCTTGCGAGACGCTGTCCCTTCTCTCCCCAAATTTCTTCCCACCTCCCGCCTCCATCTCCTGACCCCGGCCACACGGAGGTCCGCCACCCACCTTTGTTTTGTGCTTATGGCCCTGCCGGAGCAAATGACGCCCAGTGCATGGTCTCTGGAGCGAGGAAACAAACAGGAGTGTTGGAGTTCTGTCTAAGCTAAACCGCTCATTCGTCAGCAGCAGTCCCATGTTAGCACAAAACATCATGCATCACACTGAATTCATGTTGTTATTTGAATCTTACTGGTTTTGTCACTGTATTTGTTTTTCATGTGTAAATCTCTTTCAGTTTTATGGATACGCAAGAGCTTTAAGGGCTAGGAGTTGATACCTCGCTTTATTTTATACACATTTAAATAAAATTATGATAAAAATAATTTGACGCTGGAGGTCCACGAGAAACTCCCCCTTTAAACACTACCCTAAATCTTACAGGCAGGCCTTTTTTCTCAGAGGTGAAGGCCCCCTTAAGGTCGTTCTCTGTACTCCCCCAGGGAATCTTGCTCAGAGCAGATGCCCAATGCACTGAACTTTGCCCCTCATTCACCTAACCCCCATTTTTTGGTCTCAACAGTTCCTTATCCCTTTGTCTTCTTTTCCCAGACTATCCCCCAACCCAGGTTTGCAAATTCCCTAAGGCAACTCTTACTTTTCAGGAAAGCCAAGGAAGTTGGAAATCCTATGCCTGGCATTTGGGAATGCTCACAATCCAGTAACTTGGATTCCACTCTTCCATTCTTTCCCTCAGATAACCCTAAGCCAGCTTTTCTGCTCACTCCTACTGTTAACATAACATGGAAGTTTCCTCTGCCCACTCAGCTCTTGCCCAGGGTCTGCATGGCCCCTAAGCCCCACTCAAACCGACCTTCTCTTCTCCTTTCTACACTAGCACCCTCCCTGTCCAAATCACCCACTTTGGCCTCTTCCTGTATCATACCTTCTAAAGTAACCAAAGTTCCAACAACACTCCCCAAAGAGTTAATACACTCTTGAAGAACAGGAAAAAAATCCTGCTACATTTTTTTAAAGATTTTTATTTACTTGGGCGCCTGGGTGGCTCAGTTGGTTAAGCGACTGCCTTCAGCTCAGGTCATGATCCTGGAGTCCCAGGATTGAGTCCCGCGTTGGGCTCCCCGCTCAGCGGGAAGCCTGCTTCTCCCTCTCCCACTCCCCGTTTGTGTTCCCTCTCTCACTGTGTCTTTCTCTGTCAAATAAATAAATAAAATCTTTAAAAAAAAAAAAAGTTTTTATTTACTTGTCAGAGAGAGAAAGAGACAGCACAAGCAGGGGGAGCAGCAGGCAGAGGGAGAAGCAGGCTCCCCACTGAGCAAGGAGCCCGATGCGGGACTCGATCTCAGGACCCTGGGATCATGACCCGAGCCAAAGGCAGATGCTCAACCGACTGAGACACCCAGGCGTCCCCCTGCTACATTCTTTATTCCCCTGAATTCCCCTGACTGCCCCACTAACGGCAGAGTCTGTGCTAATAGCTTATATGTGGTAGGATATTTGGGATGGATTCCAGGGGCAGGAGTCAAGAATTAAGGGAGAGAGAAAGCCACCACAAAGGTGTATCAATGGGCAGGTCACTGTATGGCTCACCAGGGCTCAATCACATTGGGACCCTTGAAGATGAACAGAACAGGCCTCAGAATCATCCACCCAAACGACGGAAGGAGAGTGTATTTTACCACCAGCTCCCACCCCTCATTGGCCAAGGATTGACCCATGGGGTGTCAATTCCTTTGCACTTTCAAGTGGCATGGACACGAGATCCAGCGGGCCTTCCAAGGGTGATTTCCAGAAACCCTTGGGCAGAGAAAGAGAGATGTGGTGCAGCTGAAGCCAGACGTTATCAGTTATCCCTGTGTGAGGCTGGTGGCCCAGCAATGGCTGGGGTACAAGATGGCAGAGAGGATGTGAGGCAGGACACAGATGTCAGGGATGTCCTCTCAGCAACTGGTACAACGCGATGCTTAAAGTGGGTTCTTACTAGTGGAATGAATTCAAACACTTCTTCCTTGAGGCCTTCACACATTAATCAGTGACTTTCTGTGGTCATCCACTGTCAGACCTGGAAAACTCAAGGCTTCCTCTTTATGCCAATTATATGCAATCTTTGATCCTTATACTAAAATGCTCTTAACTGTGAAAAATAGCAAGCAATAGGCTCATGTTTTTAGATTTTTACATAGCGTTTCTGTACACTAATTACCTAAATAATCTCCTCTCAGCCTCAGGTGGCACAATTACCGTACTCACAATCAGAGGTTACTCAGCTCACGTGGTGATAAAATGGTGGCCAAAGAAAATGAGTTTTTTCAACTCAATTCCACAAGCATATCCTGGGTCCCTATTATATGCAACATGCTGTTTTGGTGCTGAAGAGATGTGACGAGTATGCTGTGGTCTCAGGCCTCAAGAAGCTTAGTCAACCTGAGATGGCCCAGCTCACCACCAAGGTAGACAACAAGGGGGGGTCCCAGAGAAACAGACGCACTGCAGGAGTTCCGACGGAGGGGCTCCCGTTCCAATGGGGATGGACTCTGGTCACTCTTGTCACTCTCCTGGAAGGATGCTCCCAGAGAGAGGCATGACAACAGGAAGGAGAAAAAACGGTCCCAGCAGTGTCATTCGGCTGGGCAACGCCCTTGCTTGGGCCCTTTCACACGGTTCTAGTCCAGTGGTTTTCAAGTCTGATGGTTTTCAAGTTTGATGGTTTCCAAGCTGTGTTATGTGGAGTCCCGGGATCTCGGAGAACAGATGGACGGCGAGGGGACAGATGGGACGGAGCACAAGGATCTGAGAGTCCCCCTCCCACTTCAACTAGAGCAGCTGAGTTAGAACAAAATGAACTCCACTGTTAAACAAGCATTTAAACAGTACAAACCATTCTTGGAAGCACCTGTGCTGGAGTTGAAGCCCCCCCCCCCCCCCCCCCCCGCCCCAAGACTCCTCCTAACCAGCCACGTGAACAGGCCTTGAGCCTCACCCTCAGCCTTCAGTGGCTCTCAACATACATCCAGCTCTTCCTGCCAATACGGAATTGTTAGACAGCTTCGGGGTAATCTACTTAATATTTAGAAGCGTGGTGGAGCACTTGCTGATAGGCAGTGGGCTGCCTCTGGCTAAAATGCAAAGTAAGTTTCCAAGTCACAATAGATGTCACCTCCTTTTACTCCTCCTTCCCCACATGAGGGGCCTGAGCAGTAAGATAAATGAAAATACGCTTCCTGGCCACTCACCCAGCAAAAGCCATTTATCACCCTGGCCAAGTGGATGAGTGGCTATTTGCAGAACGGAATGCGTGGTGTCGAGAAGCGTCCAGGTGAGTTCTCTCTCCTAATGAACAAGAGGAAGAGTTTCGATGTTACGGGTCACACTTAACTCCCGAGGTGCCCCAGAGGCACAGGAGATGATGGGGATGTGCTCTCATCAAATGTGCAGCAAGAGGGAAAAGGGAGAACATCCTGGCACTTTGGCCTGCAACTGTTAGATTTTTAAATTCTAAACCAGCAGTAAGACCGAGGTAGTGAGGTGATTTCTGAAAATACACTGCTCCGAAGTGAATAAATCTTCCAGGGTAGGCTTAGCCCAAAAAGCATATGAAAAGGTCCTGCATGACTTAATTCTTCGACTACGTACCACTGGGTTTATATACATCTGGACAAAAACTAAGGATCAAGTATCAGCAAACAGCAGGAAAAAATAATTATTGACTTTGCAAACTGTGCGTCCTTCACACATCTAATCTAAAGACTGTTTCTGGCTTTGTCACGAAATGCCAAAATTGTTGACTTCGGCTCCTTCTATAAATTACTATACACACTTTGGTTTACTGAAGAATGTAATCAGAATGAAAATATTGATATATGCAAACACTCATTTCTAACGATTGAAAGTAAATAGAAACATAATTCATGACAGTATCCATCCGCCCAACTCTTTCCTCCCAGGATTATTATAGTGTTCTAGCGCGATTACATCTGAAGAAAGGATGGACAGTCTTTTCAGCTCTGACTTTTCCTTTCTCTTTTTAATCCAGAATTAACATTAGAAAATCCCCTCCACTTTTTAAAAATTATTTATTTATTTATTTATTTATTTGAGAGAGAGAGTGAGAGAGCACAAGCAGGGGGAGCAGCAGAGGGAGAGGGAGAAGCAGACTCTCCACTGAGTGGGGACCCAATGCGGGACTCGATCTCAGGACCCTGGGATCATGACTTGAGCTAAGCCACCCAAGCGCCCCTCCCCTCCACCTTTTAACATTTGTCTTTTCTGATTCTATGCAAGCTGGTTTCTCCACAGCTGAGGCAAGAAACAATCCGTATTTAAGGAACATCCCCTAGGCCAAGGAATTGTCAGCAAAGATACCATTTGTGAAGCAATCCCGTAAAACATAAATGGAAAATTAATGTATTAGATAAACAAGGTTGGCAGATGCCACATTCTTCAAGTAGCAGGCAAAAGCTTCATAAGGCTGTCCTAGCTCTGCTACCCTACCAAATTCCACAGGCTGGGGGCTTAAACAACGCACATTTATCTTCTCATGGCTCTGGATGCTGGGAAGTCCAAGATCAAGGTTCCAGCAGGGTCAGGTTTCCTGCTGTGTCCTCAGGCTGTCTCTCCTCTATGTGTGTGCCACGGGAAGACAGCGACTGGGCTCTCTGGTGTCTCTCCTTATAAGGTCGCCAATCCTTTTGGCTCGGGGCCCCACCCTCAGACTACGTGCATTTAACCTTAATGACTTCCTTACTCCAAATGCAGCCACACTGGGTGTTCAGGCTTCAACATATGAATTTGGAGGTGCGGGGAGAGCACAGGAGTCCAGTCCATAACAACGCCTGTGGAGGAACGTGTTTTTCTCTGGAATTGAAGGTGAAGTCTCTACTCAGTCCATATTTATTCATTTCCGGCTATGTGTCAGGTGTTTCTTTGGTGGTGGAAGCAAAGAGAGGAGGAGGGTAAAGAAATGCAGGAAGGCAAAGCATGAACAAGCTTCAGGTCTTAACAAAGATGTTTCTCTTCTTCATGCCTTAGTTTTTTACGTTGACCTGCAAGTGAGTTTATTGCCTCTCAAAATGCTGCGTCTGGCGGCGCCTGGGCGGCTCAGTCGTTAAGCATCTGCCTTCAGCCCAGGTCATGATTCCAGGGTCCTGGGATGGAGCCCTGCATCAGGCTCCCTGCTCCGCGGGAAGCCTGCTTCTCCCTCTCCCACTCCCCCTGCTTATGTTCCCTCTCTCGCTGTGTCTCTGTCAAATAAATAAATAAAATCTTTAAAAAAAAAATTCTGCATCTGCCCATTAAGTCTGATGCCTCATGTGGAAGCGATACAGTTCAAATCACTGTTCGCACTTCCTTCTCAATCACTGCATATTCTGAATTGTGTTATCGAACTTTTGTGATGTATTTATCAGAAAAGGTTCTTTCTTCAATCAGTTATTGACTCTGTAAGGCTTTGAGGGCAGGGCCTGGCTTTATTCCATTGAAACCCCAGCTATACAGAGTCTGGACATTCATATAGTTGTAGAATGAATAAAGAAACTATAACCACACACCGAATTTTTAAATATTATTTTAAATAAAGCGTTAAATATGTTCCTAAAATCCAATTATTATCTTTCCTACCATGTGCCTTCTTTGTCCTATAAATTAGCTTTTTTTAAAGTGGTGTAAGATTTTAATCTTTTAATCAACAGATCAGAAATTCTCTAAAATCCTATTTGATTTTTGCATAAGAGGCAATTGTTGATTTCTGTACTGACATCATTGAAAGCCACACATGGTGTCCAAGTGCACCATGTCTGCCCCACTTCAGGCCACAGCATGGGTCTTAGCACCATCAGTGTGGGTCTGACTTTTGATTCAACAACTGTTTACGAAGCCCCTGCAATTTCCCGGGCACTGTCCTGGACAGTGAGGAGGAACCGGCACAGTCCCTGCCTTTACAATGCTTACAATCTAGCAAAGGAAGCAATCATACTAATAAATGAATAACTGTCGACTGAGTAAGTGTACTGAAGGGAAGGAACCCAGCAGGTGAGAACTGAGGAATGGAGGAGGAAGGAGGAATTCAAAGTAACTGCAGCTCCTCCACAATCACATGTCCAGCACCACAATGTCTACCACCCTCCTGAGTTTCCCGCTTACTCCCTCAAGTGACACATCTCCAACAACCCTATGACCACGCCAGGATGTACAATCCATTGAGCACATTACCTTTTCACTGTCCCTCATCCCCTCCTGGCCTTTCTTCCCGCATATCCCAGCATGGACGCCAGAGACAGTCACTGGATCACTCTTGCCTACATCCTCCCCCTCCCCCTGCCCCCTTCGCTTCCCCATACTCCCAGCCAGCAAATCCCTGCCTGCTGGACCTCAAACTCTGCCCTCTCCATGCTTTCACCCACGCAGTAGAGCACTGCTAGAGAAAAACACACAATCATGCCACACTGGTCTCGCATTAAACTTGGGACCACAAGCCCCAAGGGAACCCTCAATGCTGCCTGCAAGAACCCCATATTTCCAGGGGCACTCACTCACTCATGTTCCTAGACAATTATTTCACACCTTTTCCCTCCTCTTCACCCCTCCATGACATGCTCATCCAGCCTCACTCTCAGGTGATGATCTTGCATCCTTCAATACAGAGAATTGATGCAACTGATAGAATCCCCATAAATTCCCACTACATATACTACCAGCACATGTTTGACCACCACGCCCTCGTGGTGCCTCCTACTACTATTACAGACAAACTCACATACACCCACCTCCTGCGAACTTTTGCACTAGATCCCATCCCTGGATGCCTAGGCAGTGACTTCACTGGATTCTCCCCTTCTCCATTGGACCATTCCCATCATCATTCAAACATGCTGTTATTTCACCCATCTTTAAAAATCCCTCCCCTAGATGCCCTTCTCACTCCAACTAATGCTCCATTCCTCTACCACCTTTGTTACAAACCAGCTTTGAAGAGTTCTCTCTACTCACCATTTCCAGTATCTCTCCTTCTAGCCTCTCATGAACCACCCCAATTAGACTTTTGCTCCTCCACCACCATAACTACCAATAACCTCCAAAATGCCAAACTCAATGGGCAGATCTCATTCTTCATTTCATTTGATCAACCAGCAATATTCAACACAGACCACTTCCTCTTCCTGGAAACACTTTTCTTCCCTTGACTTCCAGAACACTGCAAACTCCAGGACCTCACTGACCACTCCTTCGCAGTCCTTCTCTTGGACCTCCTGATGTTGTAGTGCACCCAGTCTCAGTCCATGGGCCTTTAATCTTCTCTCAGTCATTCTCTGACAATCTCTTCTAAGACCAGCTTTAACCACCATCTATGCTGACAACTCTCAAGTTTATGTCTCCAGTCCAGATCACTCAACTGATCCCCAGACACATATAACCAAATGCCTACTCTTTACTGTCTAACAGACATATCCAATTTAATATGCCCCAGGCCAAAGCTTTAATGTCCCCAAAGCCTGCTTTAACCATTGTGGTCTCCATCTTGGTTGATCACAACTCCATCTCTTTTCAAGCAAAGACAATGGAGCCTTTCCTGAGTCCTCTTATTCTCTCACATCCCTCTCACTCAATCCATCTGTAAATCCTGTTCACTCTACCTTTAAAATATCTCCAGAACCCAACCACTTCTCACCACCCCCACTACAAACAAGTCCGGCCCATCATCATCTTGTCTACATTGTGGTAATACCCTCCTAACTGATCACCTTGCTTCTGCTGTTGGCCCCCTACTGTCTGCCATCAACACAGCAATCAGAATGATCCAGTGGCTCTCCATCTCACAGTAAAAGCCACAGACCTTGCCAAGGCCCTACATGAACACATCTCCTACTGCTCAGCCTTTCAATCAGTCCCTCCCACCCTGCCCCTTCCCTGGCCTCTTGGCTATTTCCCAAACAGACAAGGCCTACTCCAGCCACAGAGATTTTACACAGACTGCTTCCTCATTCTTATCCCTCTTTCTCCAGAAATCTCTAGGTCCAAATCCTTTAACTACTTCAAAGTCATATTCTTGGTGAGTCCTTCCCTGTCTGGCATATTTGAGATTGCAAACCCGTGTCCCTACTCCACACTTCCTACACCCCATACCTTGATCCATTTTTTCCCAAAATACACATCAGTTTCAAACAGTATACAATGTACTTATTATATACAATTTACTTATTGTCTCACCACCAACATGTAGGCTTGGCCAAGGAAGGGATTTTGTTTATCTTCTATTCATGTGTCTCGGGTGCCAAAACAGTGCCTGGCACACAGTAAACACCCAATAAATATATGTTGAGTGAATACAAAAGTGAGAAGAGGGGCGACTGGGTGGCTCAGTCGATTAGGGGTTGGACCCTTGGTTTCAGCTCAGGTCATGATCTCTTGGGTCATGAGATCAAGCCCCCCAGTGGGATCCACACTCAGAGGGGAGTCAGCTTGAAGATTCTCTCCCTCTGCCCCTCCCCCCACTCACACACCCACTCTCTCTCAAATAAATAAATCTTTAAAAAAAACTTGAAAATTTTTAAAAATTTTAAATTTAAAAATTAAAAAAAAAAGAAATGAGAAGCAGGGACACCGTCACTAAATGGACACAATTAAAATACACATCATTTATCCAAGGGCATGAAGATGGCGATGAACAGAAAGGCATTTATTAGCACATTTGCACAAATAAGTTTATCACATTATCTGGTTGTTACTTTGGAAAGTGGCCTGAAGCCGAAAGAAGACTCCAAACACCTGGTAACTTGAGGAGAGTTTGAGAATTTCTAAAACGTTCCTACAACCCATCAACCCCCTCCAGAAACTAAATGACCATAAACTTATACTCCTGGGGAGCATGAGGAGTGGGCATGGCCCACCAAAACCCTTGATTTCTTTAAAGTGTCATGTTTTAGCTTTAAAAGTTCTACATTTTGAACTCCACTCTGTAATACATCCATTTATTTTGATATAAAAACAATGTTAAATTATTTAGTAGTTTAATTATTCTATTTCCCAAATAATCTTACAGTAAAATTCACAAACCACAAAGGGGTGCCGTGTTTGCCCTTAGCAACACATACTCCTTGGGAGTAGAGGACCCCACTTTGAGAAACACTTTAGAACTGCAGAACAACTATGAGGAATGCAAAGCCAAATGGAAGCATAAATACAAACTAGCCTCATTCACAATGTTGCCTTGGCTGACCCTAACCAACCATTTTCAAAGATCCTATTAAAAGGCTCCTTTGAATTAAACAAACTGTAAATTCCTGGCTTTGTTTTCCTGGTCTGTAATGACCACACACTCTGCTCTAGAGCTATTTGGAGCAACTGCATGTCCCATTTTATGTTTTCCCCCTAACATCCTTTAGCAACTCTAACTTGGAAGAAGTCATTACAACTGATGAGGGAAATTAAGAAGAGTCTTTTTAATGAAAATGGTATCAATGTGCACTTCCATTTGTGGCTAAACAAAGCAAAAGAAATAAAATGTTCCATCTTTTAGATAAAATCTTGGGGTAGAGGAGGTTGAGCTCAGATAGACATTATAGCTTAGCCAGCTAACCCTTCCCTTCCCCCACACTCATTCCCACTCTTGGCCTCCCCTTTTCTCTCCTTCCTCCTCCATCATGTCTTAACGTTTGGACAAAAAACCACATTGGCATTGGGGGTAATACTCTGCTAGGGTGGGTTTAAGTCTGACTTTTTTTTTTTTTAAGATTTTATTTATTTATTTGACAGAGACAGAGATAGCGAGAGCAGGGACACAAGCAGCGGGAGTGGGAGAGGGAGAAGCAGGCTTCCCGCCAAGCAGGGAGCCGGATGCGGGGCTCGATCCCAGGACCCTGAGATCACGACCTGAGCAGAAGGCAGATGCTTAACCACTGAGCCGCCCAGGCACCCCTTAAGTCTGACTTCTGACTCTGTTTCAATGCAACCGTTCTCAAAGCCCATGAAGACTTAAGACTTTCAGCCCATGTTATGGGCGGAATTAGGTACCCCACAGAATCCGTATGTTGGAGATGGGGTCTTCAAAGAGGTAATCAGACTAAAACAGGGTCGTTAGAGTAGGCTCTAATCCAATATGACTAGTGACCTTATAAAAAGAGCAGATTACTGGGGTGCCTGACTGGCTCAGTCAGTACAGCATGCGACTCTTCACCTCTGAGTTGTGAGTTTGAGCCCCACACTGGGTGTAGGGATAACTTAAAAATTTTTTTAAATCTTTAAAAAAACAAAAAGAGAAAAAGAAGAGATTAGGACACAGGGAGAAAAAGGCCACAGGCCAAGGAGAAAAGCCTCAGAAGAACCCAACCCTACTGGCCCTTGATCTCAGGCTTCTAGCTTCCACAACTGTGAGAAAATACATTTCTTTTGTTTTTGTTTTTGTTTTAAAGATTTTATTTATTTATTTGAGAGAGAGAGAATGAGAGACAGAGAGCATGAGAGGGAGGAGGGTCAGAGGGAGAAGCAGACTCCCCGCCGAGCAGGGAGCCCGATGCGGGACTCGATCCCGGGACTCCAGGATCATGACCTGAGCCAAAGGCAGTCATTTAACCAACTGAGCCACCCAGACACCCGAGAAAATACATTTCTGTTCTTCAAGCCACCCAGTCTGTCGTTACTTTGCTTCAACGGCCCTAGCAAAATAATAGATGAAATTCAGGAATGAGGAAGGTGAGGGTGGGAAAGAGGACAGGTAGCTGATGGTGGGGTCCAGAGGGCAGAAACAGAGCAGGAGCCAGAGGGAGAATCCAATCCTGGAAGTCTGGTTGTGTTTATAGACCTAGAAAGGATGGTGGCTTTGCTCTATTGTAGTCCCTCCCTGACATCCACTAATACATCCTTGCACCTGGAGAGGAATTTCATCTCCTCTGCTGGCAGTGGAAGGCTTTCTGGAGCCCCACAGGAAGCCTAGATCAGCCTTCCATGAGTCATTTTACAGGAAATGCAGGGCTGAAAACAGGTCCCTTAACCCCTATAGCAGGAGCCGAGACAGCCTACCCGCTGTGAGCCTCCAGGGAAGGCCAGGGCTTTGCCAACTGCCCAACAGGCACTTTAAACACAATAAACACAATCCTCTTTGTTTTACATTCACAACTGGTCAGATTTCTGACCCAGCTCAGATTCAACTAAAACACCAGTAGCAAGAGCTTGAAAAATGCACAAACGTGTTCTCAGTTGTGCGTGGCAGGAGGTGAAGAGGGAAGAAAGAGAAAAAGTAATTTCTATTTTGATACCCAGTTGCCCCAAGTGAAGGAGACTCTCGTCTCTCAACAGTGAAATTGTACAGACAAATTGATTCCATAGAGGCGCGCCTGGATGGCTTAGTTGGTTAAGCCACTGACTCTTCATTCCAGCTCAGGTCATGATCTCAGGATCGTGAGATCAAGCCCTGCATCTGGCTCCACACTCAGCGGGGAGTCTGCCTGATGACACTCTCTCTCCCTCTCTCTCTAAAATAAATAAATAAGCGTGCCTGGGTGGCTCAGTCAGTTAAGCATCTGCCTTTGGCTCAGGTCATGATCCCGGGGTCCTGGGATTAAGTCCCTCGTCGGGCTCCCTGCTCAGCAGGGAGCCCGCTTCTCCCTCTGCCCCTCCCCCCGCTCATGCTCTCGCTCTCTTAAATAAATAAATAAAATCTTTAAAAATAAATAAATAAAAATATAAGTCTTAAAACAAGAATCGATTCCATAGAGGATCCTGAATCCAATCAACCCCCTTTTCCTTGCTGTGATAAGGGTGTTCACCAGGGAAACCCCGTAATTCCAGCACTAATACAGTCTCCATAAAATCTGTCAATAAATCTTCAAAGAAAGTCTATCAGCAATCCTGTTATTAAATAAATGGAACAATATATTGCATGGTACAAATTCAAAGAACACACCTCATTATTGTATAAATTCAGGTTTCTCCCAAGTCTAATGTTGTCCCCAGAAGCTGCGTGAAAGCCAAAGCATTAGTCCTCTACCTGAGCCCAGGGTTAAAAACACACTCGGTCATTCAACCAATGTTTAAGAGAGCACCTACTATGCACCACACAGGTGATGCAATGGAGATAAGCAGACAAATGTGATACAGTCCCTGCCTTCAAGGAATTCATTACCACATACGGTAGACAAACAGCTCAATCAATAGATCATAATGTGGTCTGATGCACGCCCAAGGAGAGGCAGAGTGAAAGCAGAGGTGAAAGCCGGGTCGGGGGGGGGGGGGGATGTCCTTGGACGCCAGATGCTGAAGGCACTTGAACTCGGTCTGACAATCTGTGTCCATTGCCAACGCTCCTCTCTTTTCTGCCCCCACCATGATTCAGCAGGTCTACACGGGTCTCTGGCTTCCAAAGTCCTCAGAAAAGATGAGTTGGGACCACCTGGGGAGCAGTATTTTTTTTTTTTTCTCTCTCTGCACTTGAAAGAAAACTAGGTAGCAGGAAAATGGCAGATACAGCAGTAGAGAAAACCCGCAAATGACCTGAAGTGCTACTCTGGGTTATCTCTGGGTTTCCGGATTTAACCGTCCCTTGGAGCATCGGCCTCGGGACGCAGTGAGGGTGACGGTCTGTGATGGGCAGAGTCCCAGATGGTGACTCCAGGGTCCTGGCCCCACCCACCTTAGCCACCTCACTGGCACTCTTTATTTAATTCCATCAGCTTTAACTTTCTTATCTGTACAATGGAGTCATACTGTCTACCCTGTAAAAAAAAAAATCGGAGGAACTGTGATAAGTGAAAATGCTCTTAAGCCAGAAAAGCACTGTACAAATACAAGAGAGGGTTATAATTAACCTAGCCACAGAGCTGCCTCAGGGCTGGATTAAAATACACTGTACCCCTCTGGATCGACAAAGTGTGAACATGGTTAAAAAAGAGGGACAGCTACTCCTAAACAGAGACAGTTGGTGTGTGGGCAAACCCCCATAAGCATTTTCTATGCCAGGAAACCTGCATATGCTTAGAAATTAGCACGTTTCTGTTGGCCTTATGGCAGCAATGTAGGAGTGCTCGCAAAATGAAATCCGCAACAGGCAACACCACTGCCAAACACAACTGTCCCAACTCCCAAGAAATATATTGAGCACCAACCCCGATCAGTGGAATAAAATATACCCTGCGCTATTGGCCAGAGGAACCCCCCACGAGGACACACGCCTGATAAACACAAACCGGGCCTCTGGCAAAGTGACCATGTTTTGAACACTGACTGTTATGGACCCAGTGTCTGTGCCCTCCCCTCCCAGTCCCAGTTCATATGTTGAAACCTAACACCCCCTCCCCTGCAATGGTTTTAGGAGGCAGGGCCCGTGGGAAGTAATTAGGTCATGAGGGTAGAGCCTCATGAAATGGCCTTAGCCCCCTTATGAAAGAGACCCCAGAGAGCTCTCTCATCCCTTGGGCCAGGTGAGAAATAAACGTTTTGTTGGGTAAACCACCCAGCCCCTGGTATTGTTGTTACAGCAGCTCAAATGGACTAAGACACGGACCCATATATTTCAAAGCCTACAAGTGCAAGCCCCTATGGGTAAGAGAAAAGTTCTAGATAATGGAACTGCTTCTGCAACCTGACAGACAATGCCCCAAAACAGTACTTTTTCTATCTGATTACAGTAAATTTTCCAATACAATGAATGCTTTGTTTGGCTGAACCATTCAATAGTCATTCACACTCTCTAACGAAACTACTAATTACAAAATCTCTGCATTGCAGGCAATAAAAAGGGGTTGCTAACCTCTTCACAGTGCTTTAGTTCTGCCATCAAGTAGCAATTAGTCAGTGGCCCTCCCTCTTTTTCACGGGTTCTCACCTCCAAACATCCCAACCACACCTACTGAAAAACTAAGATTCACTCTAACATACAGGTAAGCGTACAGCCCGCACACACACTCTCCTACACACACTATCCAGGAACTAGAAGAAGAAAACTAGAGGTAATGACAAGGATCACAGAGGACCCTCTTATGCAGATTATTCCTTTGCATTGGCTCATTCAGGAAGAGCAGGGCTTCAGCTCTCTGCCTACTGGAAATGTAACTTTTAGTAATAGGGTCATTAAAACTAGACTCCATCACAACAGAAATATTTGATACCTACTAGAACCCATTGTACCAGAATATGCTACATATATTTTTACTTCTAAGAGAGGTATCTGTCATCCATCAGTCTCCCCAGCTGCTGTCACCAAACAAAATAGAAGGAGACATAAAGACATCACAAGATATGTTTCTTTCAGGCTTGTTACCACACAGCAGCTTCCAAGCAACCAGAACATCATCTCAGAGAAGCTAAAACATCCTGTGCCCCAAACTCCAAGGGCATCTCCACCTGTACCAGAGAAAACCCCAGTTAACCACTTCAACCATTTCCACTAAGACTCTTCAAGCAGCAGGTGAGGTCTATAGCTGAAGAAATCAATGTTGAACCCATGAACACAGGCAAAAAGACAGAAAGAGGTAAAAACCTACTATTCCAGTTTTTAAAGGTTAAAGGGAAAAACAGAAAGACTACATGAAACATTTTACTGTGATTCATTAATTAATTAATCAAGAGTTTGACAACAGGCAACAGATTTGGAGTAACTTTTGCCAAACCCAAATTAGATTCAAAAGAGCCAAAATATTTTTTCCCACATTTGCAGGTTATGGACTTGTAATTTGGTGACTTAGTTAATGTTCCAAAGAACGTATCTCAAAGGATTATTTTAATAACTCAGAAAAGTACTCAAATCAAGCCTGTGGAAATTAATTTTTTCTCCTTTTCAAAGATCCATGGAATGAAATAAGAGCTTTGAGGGCACTTAAGCCAGAATCTGTCTACTTATAAAGTAGCCAGGCTATTTAAAGGCATCTGGTTGTTTAAACAAACATTAAAATGTATAGATGAATGTTGACTATCTCTGAAAAGCCTTTACCTTTAAGAGCTACGTAGTTATCCCATTGCTCAAAACACTTTTGGAATGCTTCTTTGGAATAATTTTTTTTTTTTAAGATTTTATTTATTTCTGTGACAGAGAGAGACACAGCGAGAGAGGGAACACAAGCAGGGGGAGTGGGAGAGGGAGAAGCAGGCTTCCCGCGGAGCAGGGAGCCCGATGCGGGACTTGATCCCAGGACCCTGGGATCACGACCCGAGCCAAAGGCAGACGCTTAACAACTGAGCCACCCAGGCACCCCTGGAATAATTTTTTAAAACAAGCTTATTGTCACACACTGTGCAGACATATGCATGCATGCAGTCAACCCTCACTTAAATCTACAGAACTTCAGAGTGCATAGTCTAAAAATATTTCTATTTGTTTGAGCATGCTTTTATGTATTTATGTTAGAATACAGGTGTTTTGGAACTTCTGTAAATTTATGTCAACTAAAATAACACCAACATGTGATGATTAGGAGCCAGATTCTATCAGGAATATCTGGGAGGCTGATGGGTTTTCCTGCACCCCCCACAAAATTCAGCCTGCTGTTTGCTCCAACTGGCTGTAGAAAATGCTAGCATCTCTCACACTTCTACAAGGAGAATAATGTGTGTAAGTGTTTGCACTTACACGGAGTACAGAGTAAGAACTCTCAGAGAGAAAATGATGGCTCAAAATATCCAAAGACCTTAAAAATGGACCCACCCCAGCCTTTAATTATAAAACATCTGGCACACCCAAACGTACTGAATTAGAAGTTACAGAGTTGGGGTCTGGGAATCTGCATATTTTTAAGCTGCACAGGTGATTATAATCACAGCCTGGGGCGCCTGGGTGGCTCAGTTGGTTAAGCGACTGCCTTCAGCTCAGGTCATGATCCCAGGGTCCTGGGATCGAGTCCCACATCAGGCTCCCTGCTCTGCGGGGAGCCTGCTTCTCCCTCTCCCACTCCCCCTGCTTGTGTTCCCTCTCTGGCTGTGTCTCTCTCTGTCAAATAAATAAATAAAATCTTTAAAAAAAAATCACAGCCTGAGTTAAGAGAGACTATTTTCATTTTACAGATAAAAGCTATAAAATAAAGGGGGGCAGTCACCCCAGGTAAATGGCAGAGCTGGAAACAGGAGCCAATGCTTTGACTCAACTTAGCAGTGTTCTTTCAATTAAATGTCACCAAGGGCTGTGATTAATGACAATAACATATTAATACAGTTAATACATATGAAATTGTGCTTTGCTATGGATATACAACAGTGCAAGTTAAGCTCCTATGCCCAGTCAAGAGATTACAACATAACTGAGTGTGGGAGCTCTATTCTGATCTGCATCCCTATTTGGAGAACTTAGCTTATGGTTCATTAAAAGTAAATTGCTAGGCACATTCAAATCCATTCAGCAAGTTGTCAATTCAATTCAAAATGAACTAATGTATGAACCCTTAATCAGAACCAGACCTGTAAGAAAGTGAAAAAGAGTAGCTATTTATAAAATAATGTTAGAAAAGAATGGGTGCCCACAAAATACTCATCCCACCTAATAGCTAAAATTTCACAGTAGAAATGTATTCCTTTAGCCTGAAACTAAGTCTCCATATCTGTAGCAAGTTCCTCTGGGAAGGGCCAGTCATTGAGCTTTATTGGTCATTTACAACTGATAGTAAAGGATCTGCTCAGACTCTTTTCTGAGATGAAGAGCTATGATAGGAAGGAAGGCGGAGAAATGTTTTAATTGACAGAAATGGGATTCTGTCAAGAGAGGAAAAGATTCCAACAAGGGATACAGGAGTCCCCAGAGAAACTTCACACCTGCCCCAAGATCGGATTCTGCTGTAGATGGTGCTGTATGATCAAGCTGGCTTTAGCAAAGTTGAAGAGTTTTGCTTAAGTTTTTTTTTTTTTAACGGATTTTTGTTTGGTTTTGTTTTGGTTTTTGTAAATCAAGATAACCAATATGGGGGCCAAAGAGAGATTATTAAAAGAACGAACTTCTTTTGAAAGGTGAAGATAAAGCCCAAAAGAAAAAACTGGAGGCTTTCAGATATGAAATATTTTAGAAATTCTATGCCATAAGGCATTTCTGGCAACAGAGATCACTTTGGAAATTATCTAATATAGAGACCTACATATGAATGATCCTGTCTAATCCATTCTATTTTCTTGCAAGTTTTAAATATAATAACAGCTAACACTTACTATGGGCCAGGAACTATTTTCAAGTCTTTACTTGTATGAATTCACTCAACCATTTCAATAACTCTATGAGGTAGATCAAAAATAAAATCTCCATTTTACAGATAAGGAAATTAAGGTCTAGAAAAGTTCAGTATCTCGCTCAGAGTCACACAATAAACAGTGAAGCTGGGATTTGGAGGCACTGTAACTCTATACTGTTAACTACTTACACTCTAATGAAGATATTTAAAACAGAAGCCTAGACAAACCACTTTACACATAAATGTTTTAAAGTTGGGCTGATATCAAAAGTATTTTTAAAACTGTGTTATGATAAACCTGATAAGCCTTGGATTTCAAACTTTAAGCCCTTTAAGGTAGCAGTTCTGTATTTAATCTGGCATAAGTGATTAGGGTTAGAAGAACATTCTCCCATTGGCATTGGGGAAATTTTTCAATATCAAAAGTCTCAAGTGTCATAACTTCAAGTGAGTGAATAGAAGAGGTAATAAATTGGAGAGATGCCTCTTGACTGGGAAAAAGTCATAGGGATTCCTATTTGGGGGAAGGGAACTTGCAGCAGTGAGCTCTTTTGCTAACGTCATGAATCAGAATAGAAAATCACGAAAAGAGGGGCACCTGCGTGGCTTAGTTGGTTAAGTGTCTGACTCCTCAGCCCAGGTCTTGATCTCAGGATTGGGTGTTCAAGCCCCACATTGGGCTCCACACTGGGCATGGAGCCTACTTTAAGAAAAATCATGGGGGTGCCTGGGTGGCTCAATTGTCAAGCATCTGCCTTTGGCTCAGGTCATGATCCCAGGGTCCTGGGATCGAGCCCCGCATAGGGATCCCTGCTCCTTGGGAAGTCTGCTTCTCCCTCTCCCACTCCCCCTGCTTGTGTTCCCTCTCTGTGTCTCCCTCTGTCAAATAAATAAATAAAATCTTTTTTAAAAATTTTTTTAAAAATCATGAAAAGAAAATCTGGGTAAGCTGAGATAAAAGGAAAGCCTGGTTGTTTTAGGAGAACACTAACTGTCTGGTGGATAAGTTCTGTAAGAAGAAATACTGTATACACTAAGGATAACAAGATTTGAAGAAGGTTGCAAATTTAACACGAAAGAAATACTAAATTTTTCAGGACCATGGACAGACAACCATAGAGCTCTATTGACCAAAAGGCTCAAGGCTGAGTCGGTTCTCTTCAACTTTGAAATAATACCCAGGATTAAGTTAAGCAATCTTCGACAATACCTAAAAATTTGGAGGAAAAGTACTGAACTAATCTTTTATTTCTTCAAATCTTGTTATAAATGCATATAGATAAATGAAACTGTAGCTAGTATTAGTAGAAGGATCTATCATTTATTGTGCTAATCTAGGTGCAAACGGCTTACATGTTGTCTTAATAGTAGTTGTAATATAGGTTTTCATATAAGAGTTGAAAAGAGATGCATTAAATTATTATACACATGAGTAAATAATGAAATACTAACTACTTTACCAGATAAACTCTAAAATCTCAGTGGCTTAACTAAGAAATTTCTTGCTCACTAAAGTCCAATCAGCCAGCAAGACAGGGGAGACAACCATTTCCTATCATTCAAGGGCTCAGACTTCCCAACGTTTTGTCATCTTCAATTCTTGGCTTCCAATGTCATCCAGATTGTAGGCATCCAAACAGAAGAAAGAAGAGAGAAAGTAGGGGATCACAGAGGAGGATTTTATGGGACATGAAAGTGGAATATATTACTTATATCCACATATCACTGGTCATAACTCAGTCATATGGCCACACCTAACTGCAGAGAATGCTGGGGGAAATAGTCTGGTTGGGCACCCATGAGGAAAGAGAGGTATGTGGGTAAACAAACAGCCACTCTTTGTTCAATGGGCAATCATTTGACCTAAAGTAAAATTTAAAGCATAGTATAATAAAATATTTAAAGTGGAATACTATTCTATCAAACTATTTTCCCCTCAAGTCTAGGGGAAAGCCAATTATAAGCACTCAAAACAAGAATCTGGCCAAGAGGTTAATGATGTTGTATGGGACATAGTTCTGAGTTTCTTCCCATCGGAGGCTGCCAACGCCATTGCAGAGATATGGCTTGGTTGTCCAGAGCCATCATCAGCACTTGCACTTCCCTTCACCCCTCTGGTCATTCCTACGGATGCAGTGATAAAGGAGAGGTAGGAGGACAAAACGAGAAAATACACAGGCACATCTCTAGTACAAGCCAGCCCTATGTGGCAGCACCTGGGAGTGTGGGGTTGGAAAGAACATGGAAAAAGGCAATGGTCCCAGTATAGTTCCACTATTCACTAATCAGGCAACCGATGATAAACTTTTTTGAGTCTCAGGCACCTCTTGTGTAAAATGGGAATAATCATACCTGCTCTGTATGCTCCACATATTGGGGAGGTGGCTCGGGGTTTGACTGGTGAAAAAAAAAAAGTATTGATAAAAGGATGTGATTGAGAGAATAAGCAGCTACTCAAAGAGAGAGAGCAAGTAGGTGAGAGAAGATTAGGCAGGAAAACAACCTACAAAATAAGCTTATTACTGCGACAGTTGTGGGGAAAAGTGCCAATAACCCAACAGGGAAAAATCACAAGCTAAAAAATTTCCAAGCACTTGAGAAAATAAAATTGGTCATGACATGCACCTTGGAAGACATTTTATGGAAATTCAGAACCTATGTGCTTACAGATGGAATCACAAACCAGAAGGGTAAGAAAAAAAGTCAAACGTTAGGTACAATTATAGGTAGCAATGAATGCTATTTCTCACATGGTTTCCAAACTGGGACCAAGTTTCCCTCTATTTCTGAGTAGGAGGCAAAGGTGAAATTATATTACCATCTGCTCCACTAACTTGCACCTGTTATTCTTCGTCCCTAGAATTTACAGTTTTTCTTAGAATTTTGAGTCCTTATATTCTCCAAGGAAGAAATACAAAATGCTAATGACCTTCACACCTTCTCAAAAACCATGCAGACAAATGACTGACTATCAACATGGCTCATAATTTTTGTACAATATCCAGACTCTTTTCTTCACCAAGTAAGGAAGATTTTGTGACTTTAATTCCTACACCAATCACAGAAAATATTTGTTGCTGAGAGGTTACCAGAAATTCGTGGACTTTGTTTTCCAGAGACACAATATAATGGACAAAGAAGACTAATTCTGCACCACCATAGGTTTTCAGTCATTTAATCGGTGGCTTTGAAATGCAGACACAGTGCAGCATTTTTAGGATGACAAGGCAAGAATGTGGCTATTCAGCCTGAAAATAAAGAAGCTTTATCTCAAAAATGACCTAAATGTCATGAGAGCCAAAGCACCCTAAAATTCTCATTAGAGGGATGCTATTAAATGGAAAACTGCAGAACCCATTGGCTAACCGGTCCTACAGCACCTAGTAAGAGAGGTTTAAGGATGAGCTGTCCTCTCTTTAAAAAATGAAATCTTTTAAAACTTTTCAGAGCACCATACTTCAAGAGATAACACATCATATTCCCTCTAACACCTGAGGGCAAAATGTCTCAGAATGTCCAACCAATCACCAGGCATCTGGTGCCGAGAAGAGTTAGGCTATTCTGACCAGTTCCTCTTTATAAAGCAGAAAGCAGAGCCAACATGCATAATCAAAATAGACCTCACTCTCCAATCCTGCTTTCTTCTGAGAAACTCCCACTAAATGCTCAATGACAGTAAGATGCTGATGTGCTGTAGAAACTCTCTTTCGAGAAGCTTAAAGATCTTAGCTAAAATTATCCCACAAGCTTGCAGAGGGAACAAGATGATTGATAACTTGCACCAAGAAAAATAATCCTGGGGGCGCGTGGCTGGTTCAGTCAGTAGAGCGCACAACTCTTGATCTTGGGGTTGCAAGTTCGAGCCGCACAATGGGTGTAGAGATTACTTAAAAATAAAAAGAAAATTTTTAAAAAAAGAAAAAGAAAAATAGTCCTGCACCTGAAAATAATATTACACTGTATGTTAACTAACTGGAATTCATTTTTTTTAAAGACTTAATTTATTTGACAGAGAGAAAGCAGGCACAAATAGGGAGAGCTGCAGGCAGAGGGAGAGGGAGAAACAGGCTTCCCGCTGAGCAGGGAGCCCGATGCGGGGCTCGATCCCAGGACCCTGGGACCATGACCTGAGCCGAAGGCAGACGCTCAACGACTGAGCCACCCAGGCGTCCCAACTAACTGGAATTTAAATAAAAACCTTAAAAAAAAAAAAGGAAGAAATGCAAAAAATAAACAACTAAATAAAAATTAAAAAAAAAAATCTTTTCTTGCCTGGTTTCCACATTTGGGTGATAGACTTAGGAAGCTGGCCTTTAAAAATCCCTGTTATTTTTTCCTTACATAAAAAAACTAAATAATGCCCCCCCCAAAAAAAATAAAGAAAGAAAAAAATAGTCTTGGATTTTTGTGTCCTGGCTCATCTAAAACATGTGTTTCTTCCTGGGCCACATCCTTTTCTTTTCACCCTTTCTGCCTCAACCTTCTCTGGCAATAACTCCAGCAATTCTTCCCTCTCTTTTTTCTGTACCATCAGTTTTGTCCCTGTCTACTAGGTCATTCCCATCAGCCTACAATTATGCTATTACTTCTCTAATCAAAAAAAAAAAAAGAGGGGCGCCTAGGTGGCTCAGTTAGCTGAGTGACCGACTCTTGGTTTCAGCTCAGGTCATGATCTCAGGGCCATATGTCAGGCTCCGTGCTCAGCAGGAAGTCTCCTTGAGATTCTCTCTCCTTCTCCCTCTGCCCCTCCTGCTCATGCTCTCTCTCTCTCTAAAATAAATAAATCTTAAAGAAAGTTTTAAGTCTCTCTTACTATAACTTTCTCAGTCCAACTACCATATTTCTCTCCTTACTTTTACACCAAAAATCCTTTAAAGAGTTAATCAAAACTCGTTTCCTATTCCTCCCCTTGTCCCATTCACTCTTGAACCCACCACTGAGGTCAAAAATCTCCACATTCCCACCACTGGAATTTAAATATTAGTCAATATTTAAATATTAGTCAATATTTAAATTCCAGTTAGTTGGGACGCCTGGGTGGCTCAGTTCAAAGTTCAAGTCTCAATCTCATCCTACACGACCCACTGGCAGCCTTGCACACAACTCATCACTTTTCTCCCTTAACACACTGGCTCTCCTTAGCTTCCAGGACACCACACTTTCCTAATTTTTCCTCTCACTACCCTTAGCTATCTCTTCTCGGTATCTTTTGCTGAGCCTCCTCATCTACCTGAGCTCTGTAAAGTCAGTGTGCCCCAGGACTTAATCTTTTGGACCTCTCTCTTCTGTACCTGCAGTCACTCTCTAGGTGATCTCATTCGCTCTCATGACTTTAAATACTAGAAGCTGATGACTCCCAAATTTCCATCCCAAGTGAGACTTCTTCCCTGAACCCAGGCCACTATTTCCAACTAACTGTTGACATCTCCACTTGAGCATTTGAAAGGTGTCTCAAAGGTTATCATACGCGAAATAGTGGATCCCCAAATCAAGATCCTCCTACAGTCCTATCCATTATATATTTTTTATTAACATATACTGTATTATTAGTTTCAGAGGTAGATTTTAATGATTCATCAGTTGCATACAACACCCAGTGCTCATTACTTCAAGTGCCCTCCTCAATGCCCATCACCCAGTTACCCCATCCCCCCACCCACCTATCCTCCAGCAACCCTCAGTTTGTTTCCTAGAGTTAAGAGTCTCTTACGATTTGCCTCTGTCTGTTTTCGTCTTATTTTACTTTTCCCTCCCTTCCCCTATGTCCATCTGTATGTTTCTTAAATTCCACATAGGAGTGAAATCATATAGTATTTGTCCTTCTCTGACTGACTTATTTCGCTTAGCATAATACCCTCTAGTTCCATCCACTTCATTGCAGATGGCAAGATTTCATTCTTTTCGATGGCTGAGTAACATTCCATTGTGTATATACCACATCTTCTTTATCCATTCATCTGTCAATGGACAACTGGGCTCTTTCCATAGTTTGGCCATTGTGGACGTTAATGGCAACACACTCCACCAGCTCTTCAGATGAAAACCCTTGGTGCCATCTTTGACTTCTCTTTTTTCCCTCCACCCTATATCTAATCCATCAGCCCATCTTGGTAGTTTGCCATTCAAAATATATCCAGTGTCTTCTCCCATCACTCTAGTTCCAGCCGCCATCTCTGTTGGCTGCTCCCCGTTTCTATACAAGCCCCACTGTCATCTGTCATTAGCTCAGCAACCCAAGTGATCCTTGAAACCATAAATCTGATCATGCCACTCCTCTTCACAGAACCTACAATGACTTCCCATCTCACTCCTTCCTATGACCTTCAAACCCCATGTGAGGTGGCTCTTTACTTCTCTGACATCACATCCTACTACAGGCTCCCTCTTTGCTCCCACTCCCGGCCATTCTGCCATCCTCATTATGTCTCCAACATCAGGGCCACTGCCCTTACTACTCCCTCTTTCTGAAGTCTTTGTCCTCCAAATACCCCCAGAGCTCATTCCCTCAAGCACATCCCCTCTTTACTCAAAAGCCACCTTCTCAGCCAGGGCCTCCCTGGCCATGCCATCTACAATTTCAACGCCACCTCCTCACATTTCCTATCCCTTTCCATGCTTTGTTTTTTTCTCCTTAGCACTAATCACTGTCTAACATATTACATATTTTACTTATTTACTTTTTAATTATCTCACCGGAATATAAACTCCATGTGGGCAGGGAGTTTGTATATTTGGTGCACTACTGTACCCTAAGCCCCCAGTACAAATCCTGACGTGTAAGTACCACCAAATATTTGTTGGAAAAATGATATATAATTCATGTAATTTACTCCTGCATCATGAAGGAGAAGCACAGAGTGAAAATTGTTACTCCACTGGAAAATGTCACCATCCTCTCTGATACCGTATCCTTAGGAAGTCACCAGGACATAAGTACACTCAGCTCTATGTGACCACAAGTCAAGAACCTTAGCTAAGGAGCTTTGTGCTGCCTTGTGTACCTTTCTACCCCCTCCAAGCCCACCCACATCATGTTGTGTTTAGGGCCTCTACCTTTCCAAACTCCTCACTGATATTGTACCCAAGCCCACCCAAGTGTCTTAAAAATCAGTGTTCAGATTACAAGAAGATTTTTTTTAATTAATAAGATAACCAAGAACAACCGCAATCCAGTATTATTTGAGGCCAAGGGAATTGATTCTGTATTTCTCCATCTGGGAATTCTTCCATTAAAACAACCGAGTTTGTTTTCAATGCAGCTATAACAGTGGACACAAACCTCCCGGAATGTACGTTTAGCACGCTAAAGTCTTTATTACAGGACTCATCACCTTGAGAGAGCCCATTTCTTTCTTCTAAATAATACGGATCTCAATACGGGGATATCATTGTTGTTGTTCCTAAATGCACTTCACAACCTGGAGACGATCTGTCTTCTGTGAAGAAGCCATTATGGTCTCTGATGCATCTCCCTTTTTAGCAGCTTATTGATCCACAAGCGCCCAGCCAGCCACCACACCACTACGGATACGTGTAATAAAAGCTGATACAGGCATGCTGCTGGCATAGGAACATAAAAGTCCTTCTTTGAAATGTTAACAACTCTGCTGACCCAAAGAGATGAAATGCCACCTTCCAGTTTGAAATAAACCTCTGAGTTCCTATAGCTTTTAAAATAAACATAGACAGCAAAAGACAGTTTTCTAGGGTAAGGGTTACCCACCATTTTATGAGACTCACAATAGTATATAGCTCATCAATACTTTTTTTTTTTTAAGATTTTATTTATTTATTTGAGAGAGAGAGAATGAGAGACAGAGCACGAGAGGGAAGAGGGCAGAGGGAGAAGCAGACCCCCTGCTGAGCAGGGAGCCCGATGTGGGACTCGATCCCAGGACTCCAGGATCATGACCTGAGCCGAAGGCAGTCGCTTAACCAACTGAGCTACCCAGGCGCCCTCATCAATACTTTTTATAATTATTTCTTACAATTAATCCAGCTCTTCAAAACACCAATTTCATTGGAACCTGGAACCTACCCAATGGTTAGTGCTGAAAGTACAATCTAAATTTTTTATCTGAGCACTTTATACAACTTGGGCAGAAGGTGCTGGAAATCAGTTTTCTAGCTCAAGCCCCGTACAGGTTTAACTAATATAAATCCAGAAATTAGAGTAGTCATAGAAAATCTTTCCTTGATATGAATCATTTACTTAACCTAGTTTAGAGAGCCAAGCGATGTGGCTGTATCTATATTTATCTGCTGAAAGCGAAAGAATCACTCTATTTATCTGAATGACTCGGCAATGAGCTCAGCCCTTACCAGACTACATGGCTAAAGGAGAAGTCCTTAACACCTTCCACCGTGAGATGACCCAGCCAGAACAGCAGTCACGGTCATTTTGGAAAAGAATCCACTCAGAAGTAAACAGTTATCCCATCCGTTGTTGACCGAGGACTCGGTGGTCTTCATAAGCAAAGATGTGTTGGTTGGCCACCTCATCCTTCTGTCCCCAAATACCCCTGTAGGACATGGATGTTTTCCATGAGCAATGCTGCTCACCAACAACAATGGTGACAGGCGTGCCAGAGAGTTGGAGACAGATACCATATTTTCCAAGCATCACGGACCCACTGCTGTTGAAAGTCATGAAAAGCAAACTGAGGTAGGAACCAGAGAAGAGGCAGTTACAGAAGGCACAATCTCTGTTTTCGGGTCATTATCTGACCAAAATCACTATCAGAGACTGAAGCTGCCCTCAATAGATGGTTAAGAGGGAGGCTGGCCTGAAGATACTCCTGATGATAAATATTGAAAAACCAGGAAAAATATCCTGAGGGAATGGCCACATATGCCAGACCCAGAGGTAAATTTGGAAATTGTTCCATCCATGACAGGAACAAGAAATGCAGGTAGCCTTCTCTTTTCCTACCATGTTTGGGAAAGGAGGACCAGCCTAGGGAAGGCATGAAGAGGAGAAAAAGTGGGCAGGATCACAATGAAGAGGTCAAATCCAGGAACCACGGAATAGTCCCCACTTGAAATTCTCCTCTTGTGAGTCAGAAATATGGGTGCTTTAAGAAAATACAAACCTTAACAAAGGAAATAAATTGAAGTTTATCATATGCTTTACAGAACAATTCACAGCAGGCTTCCTTTTAATAGTGAGTCTCCCTGGTCCAATGAAATTACGGCTCTTTGTTAAATAAGATTTCCAGATCGACTGCATTAACAGAGATAAACCTTCATTCATTCAACAAGTATGTATTAAATACCTATTATGGCCCGTGCATTATGCAAAATGCTGTGGATGAAAAGATGAATACGAAATAGTGCAAAAAGAGTCTCAAAAAGGAGGAAAGCATATGGGGAAATAAAATGTCGCTGGTGCTAGGAAGCAAGTGTTTGGTGTGTGACAGAGGTCTAGGAGGAGGAAGGCAATCCTACGGGGGAGCCTGGGTGAGAGCACCAAGCAAGAGGAAGAGGGGCCTTAAGCTGATCACTGAAGGGTAAGCATGCGTTGACCAGGCCGACTCAGGGGTGGGGGCCAGCAGGGAGGGACAAGGACTTCCAGGCAAAGGAGAAGTTTCATAAGCAAAAGTTCCCAAGGCATAAAATAGCTTAACCTGTTTGGGGGCCTGGGAGTCCTTCATCAGGGCTGGAGGAGAGCGTGCTGGGATGGAGCAAAGCAAAAGTATGAGATGCACAGATGGGGGAGTGGGGAGGCACGTTGCCAGACACGAGGGGGGCCCACTTGCCAAGGTGAAGATTACAGATCTTATCCTGACTGATAGGCCATGGGAAGCCATTGAAGGATGGTAAGCAAAGTAGTAACATGATCTGATTTCCATTTAAGAAAAATCACTCTGAATAGAAAGCAGTGAGGAGAGACGAGCTAGAGAACAGGAAACCAGAGGGCACCACAGGAGCACAGGTGCTGGGGATCAACCCGCAGGGCCAATGCTGGAACAGGACGGGGGGGGGAAAGTGTCAGGAGGGGAACCAACTTATTCACTGCTTGGATGGCTAGGGCAGGAGAGAAGAGAGCCCCTAGGGATGATCCTTAAGTTTCTGGGCTGGGCAACGAGAGAGGCAGGGATGTCATTCCTCCGAGATGGAGGAAAAGGAAGGAGAAAGGATTCCAAAGCGCAGGAAGAGAAAACAGGTTCTTGTGGACCAACGGGATATCCAAGTGAGATATCCCGCAGGTGAGCTGTTTGGATTTTAGGTCTAAGTGAGCAATTCCCAGGGCAACAAGTCATGAGCTTCGAGGGGTGAAAAGGGCCATAGGCATGAAAGAGAATGCTCAAGGAGAATGGAACACTGGCGAACCCCACCAGGCTGAGAGAGAAGAGCCAGCGAAGGAGAGGGAAGAGCAGAGGTAGAGGGGCGCCTGGCGGGCTCGGTCGGTAGAGCGTGTGACTCTTGATCTCTGGGCGGTGAGCTCAAGCCCCACACTGGGTGTAGACATTACCAAATAAATAAATAAACTTAAAAAAAAAAAAAAAAAGAACAAGGGTAGAAGCTGGTCCAGGAGCGAATATTGCTTCCAAAGCCAGAAGAGGCCTGGTGTTGGAAAAGGAGCAGCCCCAGCCCCGGGGAAGGGGGAGGAAACCTAGAGTCGGGGACCTAGAAGTGCACTGAAGAAGAGGTGAGGAAGAGAAGCAAGCCAGGCCACACCTGAGCACGACTACCTCCTGTTTCCTTTGTGCTAACACATTTAGGGAGGAGGGAGAGACAGGGAGAGGTTAGAGAGGCAGAGACCAGCTCTTCCCAGAGCGGGGAGGTCATTCACCTCCGGAAGGACAGAGGGCTCCAGCTCTGCCCAGCTCCCCACAGAGCACGAGGAACACAGCGGCTCATCATCACATGGGACCTTCTGAAGCAGACCTGCCCAGAGCTGCACGTGGGCACTGGCCAGCTCTGTGGTTACGGAAACACCCCTGAAATCCCGTGGGACACCCATGATTCCCTAGTAACTCCGGACCCAGCTTTGGTGTTTTAAAGCATTATCAGCTGAAAATGGAACCCCTGCTATAGTTCTGATGGGCCTTTTCTGTTCCAGCTGTAGTTTGTATAAACAGAGTGGAAACATTATCGTAAAAGAGGCGCCCTTGGCTAATGTCGCCCTCATAATCTTAATGAAGAATCCAAACCATAATCATCAATAATAAAACTACTTCAAGTTTTATCAACTAACATGCTCTACTCAGTTTGAAAAGGGATAAGAAAACTTCTGAACAAATAAACTCTGGTCCCTTATTATTAATTCTCAGCTTTTCCTCCCCTGGTTCACACGGAGTTCCTCCCTGTGGGCTCAAATGCCTTCCCAGATGTTGGTGCTCTGGTTGATCCCACAGGAGGTCTCCTGTCTTATCTATTCAAAGCTCAGCGTCAGATCAATTCCAGGATTGGTTTTAGTTTACCTTTCTGACCCTTGAAATTCTTTGTTTTTCTCCACAAGCTGCAGGAAATTGACAAAGAGGGGCGTGACTTGTACCTTACTCTATCTCAGAAACAAATCGTTTTAAAGTCTCAATTTCCTCTTCTTACACTACTATCAAGAATGAATAAAGCGGGCGCCTGGGTGGCTCAGTTGGTTAAGCGACTGCCTTCGGCTCAGGTCATGATCCTGGAGTCCCAGGATCGAGTCCCGCATCGGGCTCCTTGCTCAGCAGGGAATCTGCTTCTCCCTCTGACCCTCCCCCCTCTCATGCTCTCTCTCTCTCTCTCATTCTCTCTCAAATAAATAAAATCTTTAAAAAAAAAAAATGAATGAATAAAGCAATTTTACTTGTTTTAAGCCCTTCCCATGAGCTACTTTAAGCGAAACTGTTGATTAGGAATTACCTGATTCTCCTCTAAAGGCTACTTGCTACCACTTATGAAAGTCACTCACAGATCACCTCAAAAACAAAGTTTTCCAAGAATTGTCCTTAAAGAACCTGCCTCCTATACACTGAACAACACTGTCTGAATAAAATTTTAACTTTTTTGTCAGGATCATAAAAACTTTCCAAATAGCCTGATTGTGCATGCAGATGTATGCCCCCATTTGCCTCAGATTTTTTGTTTTTGAAGAAATGAAATAGAGATGATTTTAAAGCAACTTCCCAATTCCATTTGTTTCTCTGTCTTGAGAAAGGCAAACATCAACCTTCATTTTGGGTATATTGGTCCCGTGCATACTTTTATAAATACCATGCAAATAATGTTTCCATAAGCAATATCTAATGTTATTTGATCTACCTTTTTAACTTCATGTAAACGGCAACATTCTCCTCATTTCATTCTGTATCCCGCTTTTTTCACTCAAATTTTATGTTTACCCATTTGGAAATACATAGATGTAGTATATTTATTTTAAATATAGGGCGATAGTTTCCATTGTATGAATACAGACCATACCTCATTATCCATTTTCCTATTCATGGACACTTCAGATTTTCCGTTTTGCTTATTTATTTCGCTATTACAATCAGTGGCGCCATGGACATTCTTGGACATGAGTATAGCCAGGCTGCAAGGTTATGCGTGTCTTCAGCCTCCTGAGATACAATCCATCTGCACTCCAGTGTCATGTCAGCTGACCTAGAACAGGATGTGAGCTCAGAGCTTTCTTAAGATAAAAACAACCCCAACCCATCCAGGGCTATGAAATACTCCAGGGCCTTGGGGAATAGGAGTTGTGTTTGCCTAAACAGAATTGCTGTTATAAAGATTAAGAGAAATTCAGGCCAAAATTGAAAGGGAGATGCTATGAAGCAAATAACGTGTCCAATAGAGTGAGGTTCGGAATATAGAACAGCAGGGCATTTTAAAACGCAGGAAATGATATAAATCTATGAAGATGACCTAATATAAAGTAAATTGCCTTTTCTTGGCAAAATACTTCAACGCCAAAAAAAAAAAAAATCAATTGAAATAATTCAGATACTGCAGTCTCCCATAAAACAGCAAATCTGTCAAACTCCCTTGAACGCCAACAGCAGGTTCCACTCAGAATAAACATCACCTATAGAAGAGTCCTGGTGACTCCTGGAACAAGGCCTTTAAACATCGTCTCTGTGTATACAAATTTATAAAAAAATAAATTTTTTTTCCTGTTTGAATCACCTGTTCGTTTCTTGACTCCTATTTATAGTTGCTGTTATTTTTAAATACTGCTGAAAAAATGATCTCAGACAGGATTTATAAAATCTGGTAGCAGTAGCTGCCCCTTGGGGGACAGGCTGGGGGGGCCTGGGGGACAAGGGTAGGTGGAAGGCAGACTAGACAAGGATTTACCTCATCAGAATTAATTAATAATTTTTAAATAAGGCTAAGACTTCACCTTATCCATCCACAAATAACAACTCTAAGAACATCCCCTCTTGTGCAAAGCCTCCCCTAACTGCTCTAAAATTCAAGAGCCACTCAGGCCCCCAAGATGTAAATCTCTCCTAAAACCCACCTTGGAGATTGTATGTATTAGTCTTCTTGCACACTTCCTCCTTTTGTTTGTTCTTTGAGGACAGGAACTATGGATTTCACTCAGGATCCACCCCCCCCAAGTTAGGTGCCTGACATAGTTGGAGCTCAAAAGCCGTTTTTAGAATAAATACAGGGCAGTGTTCTTCATTATACAGTGGTTTTTAAATGACCCAGGGGATGTATTCATTACTTTTGCTTGTCTTATATCTTGGTGCTCTTTAAAAGTCTTGTTTTAGGGGTGCCTGGGTGGCTCAGTCACTGGGCGTCTGCCTTCGGCTCACGTCATGATCCCAGGGTCCTGGGATCAAGCCCCGCATTGGGCTCCCTGCTCAGCAGGAAGCCTGCTTCTCCCTCTCCCACTCCCCCTGCTTGTGTTCCCTCTCTCTCTGTCTCTCTCTCTGTCAAATAAATAAATAAAATCTTAAAAAAAAAAAAGTTTTGTTTTAAAAAACAAGCCAAAAAAAACCCAAAAAAGATATGATACTCAAAACTGTTTAAATGTAAGCCATATGAGGGCAGGAATTTTGTCTGTTTTATTAACATCTGTATCCCAAGCAATACCTGGGCTAGCGCCTAGCACCTGCAGGTGCTCAATAAATGTGCTGAATGAATGAAGTTATGGTTATGAAGTATTCTATACACTGACCGGTAATCCAGTTCCTTTCTCTGCTAAGTTTTATAATTTCTTTTAATTAATCTATTTAAATTGTGGTGAAACATACAGAACACAAAATTCATCATCTTCGCCAGTTTTAAGTGCACAGTTTGGTGGCATTAAGTATATTCACATTGTTGCATAACCATCAAAACATTTCTCCATCACTTGTTTACTTTTTTTTTTTTTAAAGATTTATTTGTTTATCGCAGAGAGGGAGAGTGAGACAGAGCTGTGGGGGGAGGGGCTGAGGGAGAGGGAGAGAGAATCTCTAGCCGACTCCTGGCTGAGGGTGGAACCGGGAACACCACCCCACCCCCCCTCACCCCACCCCACATCCATCAATCTCACCACCCTGAGATCAGGACCTGAGCCAAAACCAAGAGTCAGAGGCTTCACTGACTGGGCCACCCAGGCGCCCCTAAGTGTTTACATTTTTAACTCCAATCTGCAATGTGGCATTTCAAATCATTAGAGAAGAGGGGAAGTTTTGTTACATGACTGGATGGGGGTAGGAAATGAGCTGCTTTGTTTCCCGCCTCTTCCTCTGGCGTGCTAGCATCCTGGGATGGTCCCTTTCTCTGTCCTTCCTCCCCGGCTTTCTCTTCTCTCCTAGCTCACCTTTTCTCAACCATCTACCTATTATTTATGCTCCATCACCTAAATTTAACTTTCTCATCAAATGTTAGCGTGTCAAAGGGCCTGAAGTTTATATAATCCAAACTCACTATTTTACATATGAGGAAACGACATCCTTTGAAAGAAATGTATGCATTTTCTCAAGAACGACAGATGTCCAATCCAGATGTTCAAATCAATCTTCTGTCCACTCATCCCCCAGGTCACGCACTCCCTCCTCTCTCTGTGTACTCTTTGGAGTACAAAGTTATAAAAGAATCTGCATCTGAATACATATTTGTGACTTTACCCTCCAATTCCTGGATGTTCACAGGGTCAAACTAGCCCAGAGAGTGTTTAGGATTCTGCCGAAGACCTAGGATTACCTACTAACAGCAGAGAGGGAAAAAATTATTTTTAACTGACAACCCAAAGTGGAATATACAGAATCGATCCTGTAATTGATCCTTACCAACCCTACAGTAAAAGAATAAATAAACCAACCTTCTGGAACAGAAATATGGCTCCTGACTTTGTTGACTCAGTAAAAAGAACTCACCACCTTCCCGAATTCCCTGACCAGTTGACTCCTGATCCAGATGACACAAATGTGATCCTCTGAGGAAGAGCCTGATCCAACCCCAGAAGACAATGAATTTGTCATTGAGCTAGAGTGTAAGTTCCCTCAGGACAGGAACCATATGATGCCTCTTTGCTTTCCCCCAGCACCTAGCAGAGCACTGGGCACACAGCAGGTGCTCAAAACACATCACACCAACCCTCTCTCTCTTCCCACCCATGCACTTGCCCACTGAGTCACAGGGCTCCCAACTGTCAATTCTCACTGGTTAGTTGTATTTCAGCATGATGAAGGAGGAGGGTGCAACTGAGTGCATTTGCTTGTACCTTTGGGCAGACACACAACATGCATGCATGGGGACACACACTATATATCAAGACCATGGGTATTCGTATGTGTTTGCCTGCGAGCAGGTCAAGCCTCCTTATATTTTAAAACCAAGACTAATGGAACCATTTAATTTGGGGCTTACTTGTCCATCTTCTCCTTTGTGCTTCCTAAGAGCAAAGACACCTCATGGCATTCACTCCCTCACACTACATTCTACACTGATTAGTTCATTAGACATTATTTTTATTACGATTGGCATAAAGTAGTACCATTTTTAGTAGCATTATTTTTAAGGTAGTACCATTATTTTTTTTTGTAGTAAGCTCTATGCCCAATGTGGGGCTGAACTCACAACCCCAAGATCAAGAGCTGCATGCTCTGCTGACTGAGCCAGCCAGACTCCCCTTATTTTTATTTCATATGTATTTATTTATTATCTGTCTCTCGCTCCTGGAATGTAAGCTTCTCCATAATGCCCAGTCCCTAGGCTCTCAATTAATATTTGCGGAATGAATGAGTATGTCCTTCATGGCTCTAACCTCAGCATCTACCATAGTGAACAAAACAGATACTCAAAAATCATATAACAAAGTGTGTATGAGCTTCTGTCGACGGGTCTCAAAGCAAGGTGTGTGAAACACTTTAAAATGATCTTCCTCCTCAGAGCTAACCTGAAGTCAGTCCTCAAGCAGATCTCCCCTGGGTGAGATTCTAAAATTAACTTCCTATTTCTCTTCCAGTTTGAGGAATCAAGATACCGGCCTCTTCTCCACCCCACCCTTGCCCCAGCAGACTCTATGGTGACAAGAGAGTACAGTGGGTGTCATCAAACCTGGAGCCAGCTTTCCAACCAGGGCCCGGCAGAATGGCTCCCTCGAAGAAGGATGGTGAGAAGAAGAAGGGCCGTTCTGCCATCAACGAGCTCGTGACCAGAGAATACACCATCAACATTCACAAGCGCATCCATGGAGTGGGTTTCCAGAAGCATGCCCCTCGGGCACTCAAAGAGATCCAGAAATTTGCCATGAAGGAGATGGGAACTCCAGATGTGCGCATTGACACCAGGCTCAACAAAGCTGTCTGGGCCAAAGGAATAAGGAATGTTCCATACCGTATCCGTGTGCGGTTGTCCAGAAAACGTAACGAGGATGAAGATTCACCAAACAAGCTCTACACACTGGTTACCTATGTACCTGTCACCACTTTCAAAAATCTACAGACAGTTAATGTGAATGAGAACTAATCGCTGATTGTCAAATAAAGGTATAAAACTGCAAAAAAAACCCAAAAAACAAACAAACAAAAAAACCTAGAACCAGAATATGAATCCTGGCAGTTTTACTTCCTTATCATGAGACTTGGCAAGTTCATTGACATTTATATGCCTCAGTTTCCTTAACTGTAGAATAGCGAGGAAAAAAATAATAACACCCACCTTGAGTGTTATAATGAAGAATACATTAGCTAATATCTGTAAAACTCTTAGAGGAGTACCTGGCATTTGGCAATTATCATTAATTATCATTAATCCTCCCCGCCCAGTCAACAATGCCAGTTTCTTTTAATGGAGCTGAGAGAGGGAGGGGAAAGAACAGAGAAGCATGTGAGAATTCTGTGAGTCAAAGATGGAAAATGCATAAAATATAGATTTAGTGTAACTGACCATGAACTCACATCTTCTGCCCAAAACATTCAAGTAGCAAAGTTTCTTCAAGGGTAGAACAATATACTTAAATTTAAGCTCAAGTTATCATGTTTAATTATCCTCACCTGAAACGAAGTACATGCTTATTCTCTTTAGAGGCTCTAGGCTCCATGCAGCACCGTCCAATGGAGCTTTCTGTGACAAGAGGAATGTTCTCTCATCTGCACCACCCAAAACGATAGCCACTAGCCACGCATGGCTCTTGAACATTCGCATGGCTCTTGAACATTCGCAATGTGGCCAACATAAGGAAATGAATTTTTAATTTCATTGAATACTGGTTATTTTAAATTTAAATAGCCACTTGTGGCTAGTGGCTACCCTACCTGGGATCTGAGTAGGCAAGCCCCTGGCCTTGGCTCTTCCTCGCTCTCCAGCTCCATGCTCTGCTCCTCTCCCTCCCTCCAGCAGTCAACACTCCCGAGGCCAGACTGCTGTTTCACACCTCCCTGGCTATGCAGATGCTGCCCTTTTGGCCTGAACTGCCCTTTCCTTGCCATCCACCTCCCAACCTCATGAAACCTCTGTTCAGATTTCACTTCCTCCGTGCAACTTTCCCCAATTCCCTCCCGGCTTACCTCACCCCACTGCCAACACAATCCATCACTGCCTGATCTGTGCTACTCTGCATCCGTTTCCGCCGCTCTCATCACCCCGTAGTTGTCATGTATTCCCTGTGATGCTAACAGACTGGGGAAATTTTAAGGGCCAGGTCTTATTCATCGCTGCGTTCTTGTGGTGTGTGCCCATCGCAGAATATATGTGCAGTAAATATCTGCTGAGCACATTAGTCATTGCATATAAATATATGCAATGTTTTCTTAAATAAGCCTCAGTGTATTGACAACCACTCCCTGATTATATAGATCAAATTCTCTTATAAGCCCTATTTTCAAATAATAAAAAAGTTCTTAGAGTCTCAGTTGAAGGTCTATTTATTTTAAGCCATATCAACATAACATTTCAGTACAAATCAAAGAATATAAATGCTCCCTGGAACAAAATCCTACCTGTAGCTGCTCCTCCTAAGGGTCTGGAAGTCTCTTGGATTTCAGAAACTGATCCTGTCATTGATCTGTCCCCCCGTGCTTGCAGTGACTTACTAGGGAGACACTGACACAGTTGAAAAGCAAGAAGACAAGAGGACTTGATTATGGACAGAGTCATATGGGAATTCAAGGGTGATCTATCCTTGCTACACCCTCTACCCAATCCTACCTCCAAGAAGGAAATCATCAAAATCTTATCTAATGTGAAAAATACTGACGTGGGTGATACATGTCTGTTCCGTGACATATGTTATCCCCCCAAAAAAGTACTGTTTCCCTTATTCCTTAGCAAAACTTTTTTGCTCAAAAAAATCTTCCTTGTTAAATTATGTAGCAACTGTTGCAATATTAAATTGCCCTGGGAGCCATCCTGGTTCATTTTTTTTTTCATCACAATTCTCTGACTAATCCTTTATTTGGATTCCTACACAAGTGTTCCTACAATTAGAATAAGCTTTTGATGCATACAATTCTGTGAGCCTTATTTGTATGAAACATTTCCCAAGGACCAAGCATCTGGTGAATGTATTTTACAAATGATTTTCTTTCCTGCCCTTCAGGAACTTACAGTTCAATAAGACAAATAAATATACAGTGACCAGAAATGCATATTCGTTGGTACAATCATGGCAGTGGGCATTGAAGAAATGGATTTCAGAGAGAACATGCATCCAAAGGACTTCATCTTCAAATCAGATATAGATTTGACTTTTGTTTTCTTATTAATTATGTGGTTTTGTTTTATTTTAAAATGCACAAACAGCACTTTCTACTGTAATGAACATTGATTTAACAAATGATTGAGTTACATGGGGCTGTATGATCATTTAGATAAATCTCTAGTTTTCCCATAATACTGACAGATTTTACACAGTCTTTTCTCTGGTTTCCCTTCCCTTCCCCTCACCCAACACATATCTCCCAGAATTTGAATCTAAGATGCTCCCCCAAAAGACAAAGGACTAACATATCTTCTGAGGCTACTAATGAATACTATGAGGTAAGTATCTTTCCCTAAGTTGCCTGCCTTAAATTTAAATATAGGGATATCAATTTTTTTTTACTTCCTTCCAAAATGTGCCAATCTAGGAAGAACGCTGATTAAGTCTAGAAATTATGTTCTATGTTATTGGAATTGCTTGTGAATTCTACTAATATAAGATGCACTTATTTCCAAAATGTGTCTCTTGTTGCTTAGAAAAGAGAAGATCTAGCTTTCACAGATTATGTTTTGAGGTTAAAAATGAAGATTGTGACCTTAAGTCCCTCAAGATTTGTAAGGCTGGCATGCCATCTATCTCAATAATACCTAACAAGAATGTCAAATGGACAGAAACGGCCCTGGTAAGCGGGTGTTTGCAGCTGACAGTGATTGCTGTATTTTGGGTGATGGGGAACAGCATCTCCATTAGTTCAAGTGAAATACAATGCTCTGCCAACTCTGGGTATCAGTGTATTCAATCCCCCTACTGTGCAGTGTCCATTTTCTGTTGCTGCAATTAAAAATCAGTCGATACAAAGTCAAAATGTTGTACCCTCTTCCCCTATCCCTTTCCCTGTCACTGTGTTTCCAGCTTCACCGGAAGAACATGTCACTATGGTAACGAAGCTCTCTGGTGCACAGACCAAGTCAACCTTTCTAGCCGGATTGCTAGGCAAAGCAACATGGAATCAAAGCCCTCAATGGAACCACCAGGAGCCATGGATTCCATCCCCCTTTTTCTGAGTGGAGTGAACCAATGCCAGACAGAAAGATACCCAATCCATCGTGTTGCCAGAGACCTTTAAGAAAGGAAATGCAAGAATGTCCTTCAGCAAGTCCTACCACTGTTTTTCAGTGTTATTAACATGAATTCTTCCTCATGTTTCAGCTAACTTCCTACCATTTCAATTTTAATGAAAGCGGAGCACAAAAAAACGACATAACACTTCATGAATCTGAGAATCTGAACGCTGTTACAGTCTACCCATTGTTAAAAAAGATTCTGTTTTCTCTTGCCTTCCTACTTCTAAATCCAAACCAAGTTACTCTCTTCTGGAATTCTCTAATATCCTGCCCATCTTTACAAAGTTGTAGAGCTCCAAATGGGTCACCCTGCTCTAATATGAGCCTAACTCTGAAGCAGTTGTGGTGTTTGTAGTATTAACACACTCATAACCGAATCAGCTAAAATCCCTAATCATTCTACAGAAGCTACAAAACAAACATGAAGATGGATTCTCCTTCTGGACTTCACCTCACCTACATCTGACTAGCCACCTAGACCATACCCACTGCTTGTCATTCTTAAATAACTGACTTTTTTTTTTCAAATTAACTATTTTTTCTGATCAATTTCAACATTTTTCTGAATGAAAGAACATCAGTTCTCACAAATAATATTTTACAACAGGAGCAAACCTGCATTATAATATTAAGGGACAGTAAGAACTGTTCCATCTGGGCCTCAGAGACTTTGCAGAGAACATCATTTTCACCTTGGCATCACCATTTAATAGTTGAAGAACATGAAACACAGT
>NW_023270451.1:77542215-77618203 GCF_011800145.1 Mirounga leonina | reverse complement strand
TAGAGGGGGGGGGACACATGACGACAAGACTCATAAAGTCACACCACATCTTCCAGAATGCAACTACCCTAGAAGAGAACGCATTCCCTTTTTCAGAGCAATATTAATATATATCCAAACAACATTTCAATGGATTAACAGAACAGGGTGGTCCCCAAAGTATAAATCATCCAAGATTTACAAATTGCATCAGATGAACAGACTTTTAAAAATTATGTGATCAACATTAAAGTACCCAAGAAATTTTCATCATTAGCAAATTAAGTCTGTTTTCTGTTTTGGAATACTTCAGGTATTTTTGATACAAATCTTCAGAACATGGTAATTTTTTTTCCGCTGAAGTGCCCACTTTGGTGTTACCTGAGGAACTACTTTTTATGTGTTTATTAGGCCCTGCTTAATTCGATGCACACAAGTCACTTTTGTCAACCACCTCCCCAAAAGGAGAGATCAAGAATCGTGGTATGATGCTCCTGGTCAACAGGCCTGTCGCTGCAACGGGGCAGGGGCTGTGATTTACTGATGTTTATGTGACCAATGCCTGCACCGTGCTCAGTATAGTCTAGCACTTAGCAAGCGTTTGTGGCGTGAATAAGGTGAATAAGGCCTTCTCGGTGAGATGCTGAATCAGTTCGACATCTAAAACAAAGATTAAAACTAGGAGGCTGTCTGCCTGACACATCATTCTCAAATTTGGGGCTTGCTCTGCGAACAACACAACATGAGAGATTCCCTCCATTTTCAGAGACTGATGAAGCACTAGCCTGGATTAAAAACCCTGGCCCACGATATTCCACGGGAACCCCATCAGACCAACGCAAGACCAGAGGCCGGCCAGAGAGAAGTAAGCCTCCATTACCAGCTACTGGGAGGCAAGTTCTGGCCAGTCCGAGGCTCCGCAGGGCCTGGCCAACCTGACCTCCTGGAAGCAGGAGGCCCGGGAGACTGTGGCCCGGCGAAGGGAGGAGAGGGTGGCCGGGCCTAGGAGGCGCCGGGCTCTCCGCAGCGCCACGCCTCGCGCCTCGCGCTTACCTTTCCGAATGAGGGCTGCGATCTCGGGGTCGAAGCCCTGCCGGTGGCACTTCCTCCAGAGGCCCATGTTGGTGGAGTTGTACTGCCGACTGCACTCGTCAACCGGGCTCATGGCGAAGAGCTGCCGGCGGTTCCGGGCCCGGAGGAGTTTGCCCTCCCAGCGGTCCAGGCGCGAGCGGCTCGCCCGGAGCGGCAAGTTGTTGTTGTTGTTGTAAATGAAGCCCGGGTCGACCCGGCGGGTGTTGAAGGCCTTGCACCTGTCCCTGTGCTTCCTGGCGTCCGTCTCGTACCAGTGGTCCGAGCAGATGGCCACGGCCAGCATGCCGAGGGCGCAGAGCGCTAGCGAGAGGCCCGTATAGAGCAGTAACCTTCCGGCAGCCATGCCTCCGCTTGGCGGCTACACCATGGGCATGATCCGCCGCAGCCTCGCCTTCCCTCCGCGCGCCCGGAACAAAGCGGCGGGCGGCCGAGCCAAGGGGGGGAGGGGGACCGGAGGGGGGACTCGCGCGGCGGCTCCCCCTCGCCCCCGCCTGCCAGTGCGCGCGGCCCAGGGACTGCGGGGATGGGGGCGGGCAGCCTAAAAAGTTCTGATCCGGGGAGGCTCGGGCGGGCTCCTGGGCATCCTCCGGGGCAGGTGCAGCCTCGGGCGGCGGCGAGCGGGACAAGACCGCCTCCCGCCCCCTCCCTGCCCCGCAAGAAGCGACTGCCCTGAACCGGCCGCGTCCGTACGCGGCCGGGCTTCGGGCGCCGCTGCCCTGGGGCCGGAAACTAAACACCAAGTGCCCTCGGCTGCAGTGGGGCTGCCGGGCTTTCTTTGTGCAGGGTAGCGATGGGACCCCTCGCCTGCCTTTTTCTTGGGGTGAGGGGCTATCACGAGGAGCTGCGCGACGACCGAATGAACTCCGGCACCCGCGATGCGGCCGGCCAGCGAAGGAAACCTCCAGATGCCAGGGCCGGCTGTCCTGAGTCCCGCCTGGGTCTCCCACTCAGCGACTCTCCCCCTTCCGGTCTGCAAGCGAAGAAATGTTCTTCCTCTCTGGGTCGGGTCTTTTTAAAATCTCCGTCCTCTGGTCACCAGCAGGTCCCTTGCTCTGTCTGGCCAGCGCGCTGTTCTCAGAGGCGGGCTCCCCGTGGGCGCACGGTCGCGGCCGACCTTTCCGCGCGGGCTCTCGGGTCGTCTGCGTCTGGCCTCGCCATTCAGGAGGCCCCACGGGCCGACGGCGCGGTCACTCGGACGGCGTTAGGGGACGAGCCTTGGCCCGGGACTGAGGACGACTGGGCGGCAGCTGGCGGGCGCGAGGGGCAGGCTGCGCAGAGGAGGGTGCACCCGGCAGGGCGCACGGCGCGGGGCGCGCGGAGCTCGGCTCGCGGTGCCTTCAACACCATGGACAGGTCGCGCGATCGGGGCTCACCGCCAGCTGGGCAGCCAGCCCCCGGGGCGTCATGCCGATCTCCCCAGCGCCCTCTTCTTCCTCAGTGTCCACCCGGCAGGTTCCAGACCCGCCTCTCCCGCGACGCCTCTGCCTCACTTCATCTGGCTCCCAAGTAGCCCCGGGAACGTGCTGCCCAGGTGCAAAGAAAATGCTGCAGGCACCGAGGAAAACAGCGGCCCCGGCCCTTCAAAACAATCCGCCCCCTTCTCCCGCCACCCGAGCCCGGCACTGTAGCTGTCTGCTCTGCCCAACTGGAGTCAGCCGCTCTCAGACTGCACCATTTTCTTCGCAGCCCACCCGAGGCGCCGGCTCACTCGGCAGCGTGCAGAGAATCCCGTCCCGGTCTCAACGTCCCACGATCAGGCTCCTGGCGCGCGGTGGCCGCCGAGGTGAATGGGGCGAGGGTGGGGGAGGGAGGCTGGGTCGCTGCCTTCTCCTCTAGTCGCGGCGGCTCCGGGGCCTCGCGGGCGGGGCGGGTGCTGGGGAGCGAGAGCCCCGGCTGTGCCCGGGGTGCTCGGGAAATCGCATCGCCCGGCTGCGAGCGCCGGAGGAAGCCGCTGCCGCGCTCGCTCGCTCGGGCGCCGGGCGCTGCAGCCTTGGCTAAAACCCACAGACGAGAACACGGAGCGCGCAGCCAAAAGCTAGTGATGTCATCCGTGCAACGTGAGCCTCATCTCTTATTTTTCTAGCATCCTTAAAGATAAACTGCACCATTTCCCAGGCACGAAATGTCTAAGCCTTAGTCTTTGACCAGGCAAGTCAATGGTGTCTAGATAGGTATGTGCCCAACCACATCCATATTTATGCACATATACATATATGTAGTATGTAGCATGTTTGTTTACACGCATTATTATAAATTTAGGGATGTTGCCTCCATCTCCTATTTATCTCTTTTCAGTGGTGGAAAATTCCCTCAAATCGACCACAGTTCTTTAAAGGCTGCTTATTGCAGAGTCGGCATCCGGAGGGGCTGAGGAAGTTCCCTGCGTCTCCCAGTTTTGGTCGCCGGTATCTTGGATCACATTTGATCTTTGTTTTCCCCTAGAAAGCCACAGGCGCTACCTTGCTAGCTACAGGCGTTTCCCCCTGGGGCATAGTGCGTCGGTGGGGTTGCCACGGCCAACCCCAGTCTAGCCCCACGCCAGCGCCAGACACCCCGACACACACCCACCTCCACCTGCCTCCACCTCCCTCCCTCCCCAGCAGGAAAGGATTTTTCCAGCAGGAAATTGATTGATCCTTTCAAGGCCAGAGGAAGAGAATGTTAATGGGTGTGTAGGGGGGGTGCTTAATAGATATTTTGAAAACGCCCGGGGGCTCGCTCTTTGAGAAGGGGAGGTGGGGTTAAATGAAACCCCGACGCGGGATTTGTCCTCAACTGGGTGGCGGCTAGATTTAGGCTCAGCGCGGGTTCTGGGAAGTAGTGAAGGACCCCAGACCTTGAGCGAGTGGGCCGCAAGCGAGCCCCGCTTCATCCCAGAAACGCCCCCCTCCCCCCGCCCCCGGCCCGGCTCACGTGAGACAGCGCCGCAAAGGCTGGGAGCCTCCCTCCCAGGTTGAAAGACCGGGTTTTTCTCTCTAATGCTCGCCCCTCATTTGCACCCGCACTCCAAAACCGGGGGCCCGCACTGCCGGGGAAAGAGCTGCCCCGGGGAAAAAGAGTATCCGGCACCCTGCTTTGCAAAACGGGGCCTCCGAGCCAGAAAGAGCGCACCTCCACCATATTCTTTTTGTCTTTTTTCATCCTCCCTGCAGTTTGAAAATCGGGAACGAGGCGTTTCAGTGCCATCTAGTGGGGGAGGGGCGAGCCTCGCTTTCCGTCCCTGGATGCGGCAAGGGATTTGCTGAAAGGAACAGCAGAGCCTGAGCATGTCCGCTCGGTTCTTGGGTGCCCAGCTGGTCGAGAGGCTGTGGGCATGTGCCGTTTGCCCCCTCCTGGTCCCCTGGGTCCCCTAGGACGGCGAGGTGGAGCCAAGGGACTTGGCCACAATGCCTTTTCACCTTCCTTTCTACCCTCCTCCCACCAGTACCCTCTCTCCCCCAACCGTGAAAATGTGGAAACACTTTGTATATGCAGACGATGTCTGAAATTTCTGGAGCTATTTTATTCTGTAAAGCCCAGAGCACTTGTAGGCTAACAGGATGTCTGTGTTTGACCCTAGAGAGGAGGCAGAAAGGTGATATGATACCTACAAGGTCACTCGGCAAGTTGGGGCACATCCAGCATTAGAGTCTCACTCTCCTCATTCCCAGCTCTACCCTCCCCTGAGAACCAGCTGCAAGAGGTGCCTTGGAGACCCCTGGAAGCCCAGGCAGTTATCCATTTGGCAATGAAGGAACCTGTTCATTTTATCCCTATCTGTCCTCCCTCTTCCATTATTCTGTCCCTTTCTTCTTCCTTTTTAACTTTTTCTCCTGGCCTGAGCCTTAGGCCTGCTTCCCAGGATGTGCCCTGCCCCTCCTCCCATGGTGCTCCTCAGCAGTCCTGTAATTACAGGGCCCTGCTGGGGGAAGGGACCTAAATGGCACACTGTCCTCCTCTTTTCTGACCATCATTAAAATTCTGTTCTGAAATTTTTGTCCTTGGTGACATCCCAAAAGCCTTTTAAAGATGTTCATTTGAGGCCTCCTTTGAAATGCAGTTTTCCTGGACAGCCCAACTCCATTTAGGGAGGATCTAGTATTTGGAGCTAAAAAGATGGTGGATTCTTCCTCTAGCCTGTGTAACAAGGGACTTTAGAGTCAACCATACAACAGCGCATGAATCTCTCCTAGAACATTTCCCAAAAAGTAATGGCCAGCTTCTGCTTGCACACTTGCAGTGATAGGGAAATCACTCTCTTGGCAAGCACCCTGTTCCACTGTCAGATGGTGTAAATGGTTAGACAATCCTTCCTGACATTGAGTTTTATCCTAGATCCCTGTAATCCTACCCATTGGCCTTTGAGAAGCCCACAGGTACCTGATTCATCTCCCATGTAATGGTCCTTCTCATACTTCACCTCAGCCATCCTGTTCTCCCTAAGCCTTCTTCCTTCCAGGCTAAATGCCCCTTGTTTATTTCCTCCTTGAGCTTACTGCTGCTGGGTTTCTGATTCTTCCTGATTATTAGTGTGTCTTGTATCCAGCAGTGCTCCTTCATCTAACAGCCAAGTCAACCAATAAAGAAAAAAACACCATCACACAGTCAGTTATGTTTTCACATGACCCATGTAAAGTTCTAATAATCCTCACTTTCTCTTCTAGGATCTCTTCTACAACTCATCCCTTCTGAATGCTACCCTAGGATCTTGCCCCAAAATGATATTAAAATCATTGGTTTGCAGTTTCTGAAATCCACATCTTTGAAATTTGGAATTTTATTTGCTCACACACAACCTCCCTCCTTTCTCTAACCAATGTTCACATTCTCCAAGCTTTCTGCAAGGCCAACAACAGATCTGCAGAGATACCATTAAAAGTTCTCTCTGTTTCCTGGGGTGCAGTTCACCCACAGCAGATAGATGCTTTCCTACAATCTCTTCACCCATTGGGAACTGTCTTCAGTTATTATATTTGTTCTACCCTACCCCCTACCTTTAGTCTGAAATCACTCTCCTTGACATTGTCTATTAGAAGCAAAATAAAAATTGATGAAGTGTGTTTTCTCTTTGCCATCTATCAACATGCCATCATTTGCTCAGAGAAAAGGCCTCCTATATATTCTTATTCCTGTTTTCCTAATTAATGATGCACAACTGGGACATTGATTGAAACCCAAGAGTTATCTTCTACTTTAGGCCTCCCGACAGTCCCCCAAGTGTGTAATATGCTAGTATTTATGCTTCTTTCTACATCTCATCACAGAGCCACATTGGTTTGTTAGGGACTTTACTTCTTTTCTTCCTCATTAGGGTCATTAGAACCTCATTAGGGTCATTAAAGCATTTTCATCTCACCCCTGGGCATCCAACTCCTCTCCTTGCTTTATTTTCTTCTTCTTCTACCACACCATCATGTTAATCTTATATTCTACAGTTATCCTTTACCAAAAATTCTGCAGTAATTTCATCTAGCCTGTAGATTAAAGCTCAAACTCTTTACCCCCTTACAAGGTTTCATAAAGGCTTCAGGCCATTTTCCAAAGCTGACCATCACACTCTCTTAGACACACTCTCTGTTCTAACCAGGCAGCCCTCTAAACATGTTTTGAAAAACCCCCACATTGGCATCATTCCTCTTGCCCATAAAATATTTAACTGCTCTGCTTTTTAAAGTTCTTATAATTACAGGTGCCACATATCAGTAGGTCAAATAAATATCATTTGATCATCTCACTAGAAGCTGAAAAGACAGTCAATTAAAGCCAACAAACATTCTTGATATTTAAAACCTCTTCCTAAACGAGGAATGGTTTATAAAGAATAAGATCGTCTCCTGCATAAAGAAGTATTCCAAACTAGTAGGAATAAAACAAATATCACAACAGAAAAATGATCAAAGGTCATAAAAAGAAAATTTACAGAAGAAAAAATTCAAATGGAAAATTAACATATGAAAAAAAACCACTCAACCTCCCTAGTAATCAGAGAATACAATTTTTTTAAATACTTCTTTTTTGCCCATCAGAGGGAAAAAAATTTTTACATGTCTGTTAATGTCAAGTGTTGACCATGGCATAAGGAAACATGGTCTCATGCACTGTTGGTAGGAGCATAAACACACAGCCACTCTAGAGGGCAATCTGGAGTAGCTATTAAGATGAAAACTAGATGTTTGTTATGACCCAGCAGATCTACTTCTAGATATCTAGCCTGTAGAAACACTGACACGAGGGGCAAAGAGCATCTTTAGTATGCTGCCCATATCCTAGGGCTTCTACGAGAAAACACCACAAATTAGGTATCTTAAAATGTCAGAAATTTATTGTCAGACAGTTCTAGAGACTGGAAGTCCAACATCAAGATGTTGGCAGGACCATGCTCCCTCTTAAACCTGTAGGGGAGAATACTTCCTTGCCTTCGAGTGTCAAGGAAATCCTTGACATTCCTTGGCTTATCGATGCTTCATTCCAATTTCTGCCTTTGTTACCACATGACTGTCTTTTCTCACATCATCCTTCCACTGTCGCCAAATTTCTCTCTTCTTATAAGGACACGAGTCATATTGGATTATAAGCCTACCCTATTCCAGCATGACCTCATTTTAATCAATTACATCTACAATGACACTATTTCTAAATAAATTTACATTTTGAGGTCATAGGCATTAGGACTTCAACGTATCTTGGGGGGGATGCTATTCAACCCATAACCCCACCTTTCATGTAACAAAGAAGGGAACAGGGGCACCAGGCTGACTCAGTCGGTGGAATGTGCAACTCTTGATCTCAGAGTTGTGGGTTTGGGCCCCACGTTGGGTGCAGAGATCACTTAAGAAGAAAATCCTGGGGTGCCCAGGTGGCTCAGTCAGTTAAGCGTCCAACTCTTCATTTTGGCTCACGTCATGATCTCAGGGTCATGCTGGGCATGGAGCCTGCTTAAGATTCTCTCCTCCTCTCCCTCTGCCCCTCCTCTGCCAAAAATAATAATAAATAAATAAAATTTTTAAAAAGAAGGGGACATAAGAAAACATACCTATATCTGCTTACCTGTGTAAAATGAAAGAGTGATGGAAGAACCAAGAAGCCTAGCAGACAACAGGAGGATGATAGCAGATAACCACTACCACCATTAGGCTGAAGGCAGGCGTGGCCCTAACAGAGAGCTCTGGGCAAGCATACAAATGAAGGCCCGCATCTCACGTGTCTACATGTTTACAGGTGTAAATCAAATGACAAATCGTTAAATAAAAATGTTCTAGCCCTCTACCTTACAAATACCTTTATGATGACAAATTTTCAAATATGTGTAAAGTTATATTCAGGTATGAATAAAATTTGGCAAAATATCAAAGGCACCAAATTAATTATGCTTATTCATGTATTGATGGGCCAGCAATGCACAGGTGAGTAATAAAGGCATTCATAATTCGTAACTTATAATACATATTCATAAGACTTACTTTTCTTGACTTTTATTTCAGAAAAATCACTCTGTTGTTATAATCAAGATTTTCACATAACTTTATGTTCTGTTAATGGTAATGCCAAATGGCTTCTTTTTCTTTGTTTTGAGAGAGAGAGAGTAAGTGGTGGCGAGAGGGAGAGGGAGAGAGGGGGCTCGATCTCACGACCCTGAGATTATGGCCTGAGCCAAAATCAAGAGTTGGACGCTTAACCAACTGAGCCACCCAGGCACCCCAGGACTTTCTTTTTAAATGATCTCTGCACCCAACGTGGGGCCCAAACCCACAACCCGGAACCTGACATGGGGCTCGATCTCAGGACCCTGAGATCATGACCTGAGCTGAAATCAAGAGTCAGACGTTTAACCAAGTGAGCCACCTAGGCACCCAATAGTTTTTTTTTTTTATTATTAATTTCAATTTGAAGGAACTTCCCTCTACTGAAGCAGTAACACTTCTACTGGAAATGTCAATAAAATTCTTAAAGCAATACTTATATTTGGACTTTTACATATTATATTCAAGCATTGTAACAATCACATATGACAGGTTATTGTTAATGCAAAAAATACTATATTACTTTTATCATATAAATCATTACCACATATATCATGATTTTTACTGTCAAAGTGATATCTAGATCCCTACAATACATATTCAGTTCTTCTTTCAAATATTCCCTTGCTAGAATGAAAACTACCAAAAATCATAGCACATTGCTTAATTTGTTCAAATCTCTCTACAGTTGAGACCATATCTTGATTGATAATGGTTGGAAAATAGTTACTACAAGCATTATTTTGGGATTATTTGTACCTGAATCCTCTTCTTTAAAGTCATAAAACATTTGCTTTTCCTTATTATATTTCCTTATATTTTATTAGAATATCACTTTTGGTTTCAAATGCATTTTATTTCTACTTAGAAGACTATTTTCTTTACAATTTAAAAAGTATTTTTAATCCCTTAAATTAAAAAAAAACACACATACAAATATTGTGCTTACCAAACAAAAGCATCCCACTTGTCAGTTCACGCTCTGCATCAGTTTTGGATTTTAAACAAGCCTCTAAAAAAAAAATGTATTTTTAATCCCTTTATCTGAGAAATCACCAAACTTAGATCTGCTTTTGTTATACTATTAACAGCAAGCAATAGTTCATATCAAAAAATTGTAGATCACACAAATCTGACATTAATTTTATTTTCCATGAAAGATCACACTTTGCTCTGTATTTGAGGGCTTTTTATTGTTTCATTTAGCTTTCCTAGTATATCTTACATCCTTTCTAAATTAAATTTAATGGCTTTAGTCAGCATTTCCATTGCGTGTCTTAAGTGACTACAAGGTCAAATTAAATGTGTGTTGTCTATGGATAGATTCAAGACATAGAAATAATCTTTGCCTTTCTCCAAAGAACTTCATGACTATTGGCTCAGTTGAGGCCACATCCCTAGTAACAAATTCAAACTACATTCCATATGTGTTATCAAGAATGTTTCTGGATTTTAGGCCAAAACAGAGGTTAGGTCTAGAAATGCACTTATAGTTTAAGAGTAGTATGAATTACAAGCGCATGATATTGCAAAACATGCCTCCGTTACTGTGTGCCACTCTTCAAAATACCTAATTCATGTATAACTCCAGAACCGTGAATTGGAACACAAAGGGAAGCAAGAAAATGGATGCCCATCACGGCTGGGAAGTGACACTTCCTGGTTCAAAAATCTACAACACGTGTGCTATCTGGGAGGAAGGGTGTGACAAGTTCATTGTTTCATCTTTTCTTTGATCAAAGCTCCTCCACCCTGAGACCCTTTCCACGCTCCAAAGCAGTATATAACACCAACATCAGCTGCAACACAACCCACAAAGCTTACAGGCATTTAGATGCGGTTGTCTTTTGTTCTGAGGATACAGGGCAAGAGATTCAGAAAAGCATTTCCTTGGGGTCTGTACTACGTTAACCAAGTGCAAATTTCAGTCCCCTGCAGTAGAACAGAGCAGGGAAAATCAAGGAACAAAGCTGAGGGCATAGAGGCCAGGATGGACTGGCACACATCAAGTCGGGACCAAGACACATGTGCTCTCTCTACCATCACTGTTTAATATTTTGGGGGGGTCAAGAGTAGAGCAGGCAACAGAAATTCAGAGTTGCAACAATTGCAAAGGGAAATGTAAAATGAATCTTTTATGTGGATAATAGGACTAAAAACTCAAAAGAATAAACTAAAAATACTCAAGACCAATACATTCCAATATAATAGCAATTGTTAGAAAATATACTGGAAAACTATCCCATATACAACAACAACAAAAAGCCTACCATATACATAAGAATAACAGTTACAAAGAAAGTGAAGGCTTTACGTGAAGAAAACTATTAAATTTTATCAAGAGACACAAATACCTGAAAAGATGTAGAAACCCACTATATTCCTGAGTGAAACAACTCAATACTATAAAAATGTCAATGCTTTACAAAATCATTCATAGATTAATGTGGTTCCAATCAAAATCTCAGTAGGTTTTATTGGAACTTGGAAAATAATTCTAAAGCTCATCTGTAAAAAGCTAGTAGTGGGAATAGCTAAGATACTTTTACCTGATAATTACCCTCTCATAAGTATTAAACTATTTTTTAAAGCCACAATATTTTAAACAGTATGGTATCAAACTTAGGGTTGCTGGAGGGAAGGTGGCTGGGGGGATGGGGTAACTGGGTGAGGGGCATTAAGGAGGGCATGTGATGTCATAAGCACTGGGTATAATACAAGACTGATGAATCACTGAACTCTACCTCTGAAACTAATAATACATTATATGTTAATTAATCGAATTTAAATTAAAATAAATAATAATTTTAAAAAGGAAAAAATAATAAACAGTATGATATCCACTTCTTAGACATTGTACTTTCTCCCCAGAAGGCACAAGAGTTTTTTATAAATGAAAAGAATAAGGAACCCAATCTAATCATTCACCAAAAATCATGGCACACATGATTTGTATGAACTTAGACCTCTTAGGGACTACAATTCCACAAAATATGGAAATATGATGAGTGTATAACAGCCTCCCAGGCAGGCTCTGACCAATCTGAGTGCACTGTGATGGTATTTGGCTAATGTGATACCCTGATGTTTTCCAGGCATTGGCCTTCTGCGCCAAGGACTCATGGTCTATGTGGACAGCATCTTGTTCTACTCCATGACCTGACGTATCATGAGTCTGGAGCCTGTAAATCCTTGATCACCAGCTACATCATCTGTTATGGAGTGTTTGTGTCCCCCCAAAATTCACATGTTGAAGTCCTAACCCCCAATGTGATAGTATTTGGAGATGGGCCTTTGGGAGGTAATTAGGTTTAGACGAGGGCATAAGGGTGGTGTCCCCATGATGGCATTAGACATCAGAAAGCTTGCTTTCCTCTCTCTCTGCCACATGAGGACACAGAGAGAAGGTAGTCATCTGTAAGCCATGAAGAGAGTTCTCATAAGAACTCCATCATTCCAGCACAATGATCTTGGACTTCCAGCCTAGAAAATTGTGAGAAATTAAATTTCTATTATTGTTTAAGCCACCTAGTTGATGCTATTTTGTTATGGCAGCCCAAGCAGATTAAGACATCATAACCCCCATAGCAACTCAAAGGGATACAAGTTTGAACCACAATGTGGAGTGTCTCCACCACATCATACCTGATCAAGTGAAATGATCTGCATGTTGCTGGACAAGGTATTAGTAGTTCTGGGATAGGATAGGCCCCAATTTCCCTTCCTAGATGTTGCTATTTCCTGGGATTTCCTGTTTATTACCAGCCGTTTTAGTGCTCGTTCTCTCTCTTTTCTCACCTTGATAGCCATGGTGGCTGACCTCATTCATTTCTTCTTCCATATTTCATGTGTGAGTACTCTTCTAGGTTCTTGGAGACACCAGGGAAAAACAAAGAAAGACACCTGACCTCATAGAGCTTATATTCTAGTAGTGGGAGACAAGTAATAACCAACCAAATAAATAAATACATACATACATATGTAAAGTAGTATTGTAGAAGATGATAAATATTATAGGAAAACAATAGAGCAGTGGGTAAGAGTGTTATGGACTGAATGTTTGCACACCCCCAAAATTCGTAAGTTGAAGTCCCATCCCTCAAGGTAACTGTCTTTATAGATAGGGTCTTTTTTAAAATATTTTTTATTAACATATAATGTATTATTTGTTTCAGGGGTACAGGTCTGTGATTCATCAGTCTTACACAATTCACAGCGCTCATCATAGCACGTACCTTCCCCAGTGTCCATCACCCAGCCACCCCATCCCTCCCACCCCCCTCCACTCCAGCAACCCTCAGTTTGTTTCCTAAGATTAAGAGTCTTTTATGGTTTGTGTCCCTCTCTGGTTTGTCTTGTTTCATTTTTCCCTCCCTTCCCCTATGATCCTCTGTCTTGTTTCTCAAATTCCTTATATCAGTGAGATCATATGATACTTGTCTTTCTCTGATAGACTTACTTTGCTTAGCATAATACCCTCTAGTTCCATCCATGTCATTGCAAATAGCAAGATTTCATTTTTTTTTGATGGCTGCATAATATTCCATTGTGTATATATACCACATCTTCTTTATCCATTCATCTGTTGATGGACATCTAGGCTCTTCCCATAGTTTAGCTATTGAGGACATTGCTGCTATAAACATTGGGGTGCATGTGCCACTTCGGATCACTACATTTGTATCTTTGGGGTAAATACCCAGTAGTGCAATTGCTGGGTCGTACGGTAGCTCTATTTTCAACTTTTTGAGGAAACTCCATACTGTTTTCCAGAGTGGCTGCACCAGCTTACATTCCCACCAACAGTGTAGGAGGGTTCCCCTTTCTCTGCATCCTCACCAATATCTGTCATTTCCTGACTTGTTAATTTTAGCCATTCTGATTGGTGTGAGGTGGTATCTCATTGTGGTTTTGATTTGTATTTCCCTGATGCCGAGTGATGTTGAGCTCTTTTTCATGTGTTTGTTGGTCCTTTGGATGTTTTCTTTGCAGAAATGTCTGTTCATTTCTTCTGCCCATTTCTTGATTGGATTATTTGTTCCTTGGGTTTTGAGTTTGATGAGTTCTTTATAGATTTTGAATACTAGCCCTTTATCTGCTATGTCATTTGCAAATATCTTCTCCCATTCCGTCAGTTGTCTTTTGGTTTTGTTGACTGTTTCCTTTGCTGTGCAAAAGCTTTTTATCTTGATGAAGTCCCAGTAGTTCATTTTTGCCCTTGCTTTCCTTGCCTTTGGTGATGTTTCTAGGAAGAAGTTGCTGTGGCTGAGGTCGAAGAGGTTTCTGCCTGTGTTCTCCTCAAGGATTTTGATGGATTCCTGTCACACATTTAGGTCCATTTTGAGTCTATTTTTGTGTGTGGTGTAAGGAAGTGGTCCAGTTTCATTCTTCTGCATGTGGCTGTCCAATTTTCCCAATACCATTTGATGAAGAGACTGTCTTTTTTCCATTGGACATTCTTTCCTGCTTTGTCGAAGATTAGTTGACCATAGAGTGGAGGGTCCATTTCTGGGCTCTCTATTCTGTTCCATTGATCTATGTGTCTGTTTTTGTGCCAGTACCATACTGTCTTGATGATGACAGCTTTGTAATAGAGCTTAAAGTCCGGAATTGTGATGCCACCGGCTTTGCTTTTCTTTTTCAACATTCTTCTGTTTATTTGGGGTCTTTTCTGGTTCCATACAAATTTTAGGATTATTTGGTCCATTTCTTTGAGAAAAGTTGATGGCATTTTGATAGGGACTGCGTTAAATGTGTAGATTGCTCTAGGTAGCATAGACATCTTCACAATAATTGTTCTTCCAGTCCATGAGCATGGAACGTTTTTCCATTTTTTTGTGTCTTCCTCAATTTCTTTCATGAGTATTCTCTAGTTTTCTGAGTACAGATTCTTTGCCTCTTTGGTTAGATTTATTCCTAGGTATCTTATGATTTGGGGTGCAATTGTAAATGGGATCAACTCCTTAATATCTCTTTCTTCTGTCTTGTTGTTGGTGTATAGAAATGCCACTGATTTCTGTGCATTGATCTTATATCCTGCCACTTTACTGAATTCCTGTATGAGTTCTAGCAGTTTTGGGGTGGAGTCGTTTGGGTTTTCCACATAAAGTATCATATCATCTGCAGAAAGTGAGAGTTTGACTTCTTCTTTGCCGATTTGGATGCCTTTTATTTCTTTTTGTTGTCTGATTGCTGTGGCTAGGACTTCTAATACTATGGTGAATAGCAGTGGTGATAGTGGACATCCCTGTCATGTTCCTGATCTTAGGGGAAAAGCTCTCAGTTTTTCCCTATTGAGGATGATATTAGCTGTGGGTTTTTCATAGATGGCTTTTATGATATTGAGGTATGTACCCTCTATCCTTACACTGTGAAGAGTTTTAATCAAGAAAGAATGCTTTGTCAAATGCTTTTTCTGCATCTATTGAGAGGATCATATGGTTCTTGTTGTTTCTTTTATTAATGTATTGTATCATATTGATTGATTTGCAGATGTTGAACTAACCTTGCAGCCCAGGAATAAATCCCACATGGTTGTGCTGAATAATCCTTTTAATGTACTGTTGGATCCTATTGGCTAGTATTTTGGTGAGAATTTTTGCATCCATGTTCATCAGGGATATTAGTCTGTAGTTCTGCTTTTTGTTGGGGTCCTTGTCTGGTTTTGGGATCAAGGTGATGCTGACCTCATAAAATGAGTTTGGAAGTTTTCCTTCCATTTCTATTTTTTGGAACAGTTTCAGAAGAATAGGTATTAATTCTTCTTTAAATGTTTGGTAGAATTCCCCTGGGAAGTCATCTGGCCCTGGGCTCTTGTTTGTTGGGAGATTTTTGATTACTGCTTCAATTTCCTTAGTGGTTATGGGTCTGTTCAGGTTTTCTATTTCTTCCTGGTTCAGTTTTGGTAGTTTATATGTCTCTAGGAATGCATCCATTTCTTCCAGATTATCTAATTTGCTGGCATAGAGTTGCTCATAATATGTTCTTATAATTGTTTGTATTTCTTTGGTGTTGGTTGTGATCTCTCCCCTTTCATTCATGATTTTATTTATTTGGGTCCTTTCTCTTTTCTTTTTGATAAGTCTGGCCAGGGGTTTATTAATCTTATCAATTCTTTCAAAGAACCAGCTCCTAGTTCTGTTGATCTGTTCTACTGTTCTTTTAGTTTCTATTTCATTGATTTCTGCTCTGATCTTTATTATTTCTCTTCTCCTGCTGGGTTTAGGCTTTATTTGCTGTTCTTTCTCCAGCTCCTTTAGGTGTAGGGTTAGGTTGTGTATTTGAGATCTTCCTTGTTTCTAGAGAAAGGCTTGTATTGCTATATACTTTCTTCTTAGGACTGCCTTTGCTACATCCCAAAGATTTCGAACAATTGGGTTTTCATTTTCATTGGTTTCCATGAATTTTTTTAATTCTTCTTTAATTTCCTGGTTGACCTGTTCATTCTTTAGTAGGATGCTCTTTAGTCTCCATGTATTTGAGTTCTTTCCGACTTTCCTCTTGTGGTTGAGTTCTAGTTTCAAAGCATTGTGGTCCGAAAATAGGCAGGGGATGATCCCAATCTTTTGGTACCAGTTGAGACTTGATTCGTGACCCAGGATGTGATCTATTCTGGAGAATGTTCCATGGGCACTAGAGAAGAATGTGTAATCTGTTGCTTTGGGATGGAATGTTCTGAATATATCTGTGAAGCCCATTTGGCCCAGTGTGTCATATAAAGCCTTTATTTCCTTGTTGATCTTTTGCTTAGATGATCTGTCCATTTTAACACCTTGTTGATCTTTTGCTTAGATGATCTGTCCATTTTAACACCCTACTATTTTTGTATTATTGTCGATGTGTTTCTTTGATTTTGTTATTAATTGGCTTATATAATTGGCTACTCCCATGTTGGGGGCATAGATATTTATAATTGTTAGATCTTCTTGTTGGATAGACCCTTTAAGTATGATGTAGTGTCCTTCTTCATCTCTTATTATAGTCTTTGGTTTAAAATCTAATTTGTCCGATAAAGGATTGCCACACCAGCTTTCTTTTGATGTCCACTAGCATAGTAAATGGTTTTCCACCCCCTCACTTTCAATTTGGAGGTGTCTTTGGGTCTAAAACGAGTCTCTTGCAGACAGCATATCGATGGGTCTTGTTTTTTTTTATCCAATCTGATACCCTGTGTCTTTTGATTAGAGCATTTAGCCCATTTTCATTCAGGGTAACTATTGAAAGATATGAATTTAGTGCCATTGTATTGCCAGTAAAGTGACTATTACTGTATATTGTCTCTGTTCCTTTGGTCTATGTTACTTTTAGGCTCTCTCTTTGCTTAGAGGACCCTTTTCAATATTTCTTGTAGGGCTGGTTTCGTGTTTGCAAATACCTTTAGTTTTTGTTTGTCCTGGAAGCTTTTTATCTCTCCTATTTTCAATGACAGCCTAGCTGGATATAGTATTCTTGGCTGCATATTTTTCTCATTTGGTGCTCTGATATATTCATCTAAGGATCATGCCAGTCCTTTCTGGCCTGCCAGGTCTCTGTGAATAGGTCTGCTGCTAATCTAATATTTCTACCATTGTAGGTTACAGACCTCTTGTCCCGAGCTGCTTTCAGGATTTTCTGTCTCTGAAACTTGTGAGTTCTACTATTAGATGTTGGGGTGTTGACCTATTTTTATTGATTTTGAGGGGGGTTCTCTGTGCCTCCTGGATTTTGATGCCTGTTTCCTTCCCCAAATTAGGGAAGTTCTCTGCTATAATTTGCTCCAATATACCTTGTGCCCCTCTCTCTCTTTCTTCTTCTTCTTCTGGGATCCCAATTATTCTAATGTTGGTTCACTTTATGGTATCATTTATCTCTCAAATTCTCCCCTCGTGATCCAGTAGTTGTTTATCTCTCTTTTTCTCAGCTTCTTTATTCTCCATCATTTGGTCTTCTATCTCACTAATTCTCTCTTCTGCCTCATTTATCCTAGCAGTTAGAGCCTCCGTTTTTTATTGCACCTCATTAATAGCCTTTTTGATTTTGACTTGGTTAGATTTCAGTTCTTTTATTTCTCCAGAAAGGGTTTCTCTAGTATCTTCCATGCTTTTTTCAAGCCCAGCTAGTATCTTTATAATCGTCATTCTGAACTCTAGTTTCGACATCTTACTAATGTCCCTATTGATTAGTTCCCTGGCAGTCGGTACTGCCTCTTGTTCTTATTTTTGAGGTGATTTTTCCTGTCTTGTCATTTTGCCCAGAGGAGAATAGATGAATGAGAGAACAAAATGCTAACTGGGTAACAACAACCCTAGAAAAATATACACTAAACAAGTCAGAAGAGACCTGAAACTTCCAGAAAGTGGTCACTTTTCTGTTCATAGAATTGCTGCTATTCTTTTCTTACAATCTCCTCTTGAGTTTGTAGGTGTTCTGAATGGTTTGATAACTATCTAGCTGAATTCCTGGGACCAGACGAAATTTAGGTCTCCTACTCCTCTGCCATCTTGCTCCTCCTCTCACCTAGATAGGGTCTTTAGGAGGTAAGAGTTTAAATAAAGTCGTAAGGATGAGGCCCTAATCCAATAGGACTGGTGGCCTCATAAAAAGAAGAAGAGAAGGAGGTCTCTGTCTCCACCCCCCTCGATCTCTCTTTTCTCTTGGCCACAGAAGAAAGGCCATTTGAGGACAAAAACAGCCATCTATAAGCCAGGAAGAGAGCCCTTATGAGGAACCTAACTGACGAGCACTTCGATCTGGGACTTCCATTCTCCAGAGCCATAAGAAAATAAGGTTTTGTTGTTTACACCACCCGGTATATGATGTTTTGTTGCGGCACCTGGGAGACTAATACAAAGAGGAGTCATCTCATAAAAGAGAGAAACATGGATAGTCTTTGGAGGGTGCCAGAGAATTTCAAGGGGAGAAAAGCTTATTTACCTACCTCTCTCTTTCTCTCTCTCCCTCACACACACACACACACACACACACACACAGGCTCACCACAGCATAGCCCGGGCTTACCCGGCTAACCCCCAACTCCAGCCTGGCATCGAGGAACCATCTTCCCAAAGAGAGCCTCACGGGTATGAATTTCCATTCCTCCACCCCCTTCCACAGAGGCAGGCCTTGCAAGCACCCCACTTGGGGAAGGAGATTACTTGCCAACAAAGGCCTTTGCTTAGAGGCGTGGCCAGGGCACCTCCCTGTGGGAACTCACACAGTCTGCAGGAGCTGACAGAGACACAGAAAGAAGCTCATTCAGAACAAGCCAGCAAGCCTTTGTCAAGTGTACAATTTCCTGTGTGCCAAGCAGCTAAAACTCACTGGGAGGAGCCCTCTTCTAGAAGGGAATAAAAATAGTTCCTGCCAGAGAGAATCCTCCACCCAAGGCCTCTGTGGTCATTTAACCCCACTGCAGCTGACCCCCACGGTGCAGCATGAACAGCAATCAGAGCTCCACAAACAGCCAGAGGACCTTGGAAATGTAAAATGCTCAAAAAGAACCTATTTTAGGGGCGCTTGGGTGGCTCAGTCGTTAAGCACCTGCCTTCAGCTCAGGTCATGATCCCAGGGTCCTGGGATCGAGCCCCACATCAGGCTCCCTGCTCCACGGGGAGCCTGCTTCTCCCTCTCCCCCTCCCCTGCTTGTGTTCCCTCTCTTGCTGGGTCTCTCTCTGTCAAATAAATAAATAAAATCTTAAAAAGAAAAAAAAGAACCTATTTTAAGGGTATAATTAGATAAGTACTCCAAAATGAAGGTTCAAATATTTACACTGAAATACTATTTGTAATAGGATTCACAAACGTCCAACAACAGGGGTTAGATGAATAAATCATAATACAGTCATTCAATGGAATGATAAGAAGCCATTAAAAATAGCATTTTAAAGAAGTATTTAAGGGGACACCTGGCGGGCTCAGTAGGAAGAGCATGTGACTCTTGATCTTGGGGTTGTGAGTTTGAGCCCCACGTGGGGTGTAGAAGTTACTTAAATAAAACTTTAAAAAATAAATAAAGGAGTTTTTAAGGATGTAGAAAAACACTCAAGAGATGCCAGTAGGCGCAAAGAGTAGGATATAAAACTGTGGATGAAATATGATCCAAATTTTATAAAGAAAAATCAGTAAGAAAGAAATACACCAAAATGTTAGGATTATTTCTTGATTATTTTCTCTTTAAAGGGTTTTGTATTTCTGGAGTGCCTGGGTGGCTCAGTTGTTTAAGCATCTGCTTTTGGCTAAGGTTGTGATCCCAGGTTCTTGGGACTGAACCCAGCTGTCAAGCCCTGGGTCAGGCTCCTGCTCAGTGGGGAGTCTGCTTCTCCCTCTTCCTATGCCCCTCCCCCCACTCTGCTCTCTCTCTCTCTTTCCTTTCTCTCTCAAATAAATAAAATCTTTTAAAAAATAAAGTGGTTTGTATTTTCTAGATTTTATATAATGAGCATGTATTACTTGTCTAAAAACAATAGCTATATTAAGATAATAAAATCACTCATGCTCAAACTTTTATGTGTATGATTAATTCTCCCATGCAGCCAGGCTTCCCTAGGTTCCAACTGAACAAATTCATTCAAAAGCACAAATTCATGAAAGAATCACTGACTCCAAAATTAAGTGTTCTCCTTAGAGATAATTCTGCCTCTAAGGGCTTTGAACTGTATATTTTTGCCTTACTCTTTTTGACAGTGAAGATTCTTTTCAAGAGGAAAAAAAATGTCATGGTTTTTCCAGGGTTCTCTGCTCATTGCTTTAAATGTTCCATCTTGTATGACATGTGCAAGCAAAAAGCCATTGCCTCCCTCAACTGGATCATTATGTTTTGATCTGACAGGCATGCACTATAAAGAAGCACAGATGTGGTACAGGACTTTAAATGGTTTTGCCAAGTTTACAAGGTTGACTGTGGAGCGACCTGACAGGTGGGGCTCTAACCTGAGCCAAGTGGGAGTGGTAGAGAGGGTGAGTCACCACCCAGAACTAGAATTACAAGAACAGAATGTAGAATCAAGATAATGGGGCCCAAAATGTCCACAAAATGAGAGAGGACAAATAGCCAAAGAAGAAGCAGGAACTGTGGACTAAAAGCAAGTTTCTGGAGCAGGGCAAGGGTAGTCCTATCAGGAAAACCTCTAGAATCAACTCAGATAACTGGAAGGAGGTCAGGTCAGAAGAAAAGCTATGAGCATCGAGTCCCCATTTGTTGGTTGCCTATTTCATGCCAGACATTGCACGAAGGACTTTTGATTTAATCATCATGACAATTCCATAAGCCAGTATTATCCACATTTATTAGATGAAGGGAGCCACTCAGAGAATGACTTGCCAAAGTTCACCCAACTGGTAAATATTGGGGCAGGGATTTAAATCTAGATAGAGCTAACTCCAAATGCCAATTTTTGGCACTGCAAATCTGCCACAGACCTGAGCCAAAGTCAGATGCTTAACCAACTGAGCTACCCAGGCACTCAAAGCATCTGACTCTTGATTTCAGCTCAGGTCATGATCTCAGGGTCATGAGATTGAGCCTCGAGTTGGGCTCTGCACTGGGCATGCAGCGTGCTTAAGATTCTCTCTCTCCCTCTCCCTCTGCCCTTCCCCCACCCCACCCCCACCCCTCGGCTCACTCTCGTACTCTCTCTCTCTCAAAATAATAATAATAATATTCCTGACAGTCAACCAACCTAAGAGGAAATAATCTGAGGTAGTAAGATGCACGGCTGTGCATAGGACAATAAGTCCATCTGAAGTCAAATTTCCAAATTGGAAAACCTCTTTCTAGGGACCAGACGGGGCTGACAGACAGTTCAAGGAAAATAAAGTTGGTTTAGGCTTTAACAAAACCATATAGCCCTATTTGTAAATCTGAAAAAAAAAAAAAAACTAGATTGATCAGAGTCAATACTATAAACACCTGTATTTTGAATCTTCAGCATTGTAGTCAAGTCTGTGTGTGCATGTGTATGACTGACTTGTATAAGATCACTTGCTTAGGTTGACGTTAAAATTGACCTCAAAAAGAAACTGATGTCTCTCCATTGATGACAGCAATTACCAGTGTTTATACAAAATGAGACTATGGGGAAGAGGTGGGGACAGGATTCTATGCTGCTCTGTTGTCTACATTTTGCCTGCAGTTTGGAAATACCAAATCTGGCCACTTGAGCACTCTATCAGGGGAAGTTCATTCCAGGTCCCAATATTACCCCCATCAGCAGGGCACTGGAAGACTTGTGACCTTATTCCCTTTAGCTGTGATCTTTTAAGAAGAGTTTCTAGTAGTGGACTCTTGCCAAATCAATAAAAGTTTTTGGTTTTTCTGTTTTGTTTTGTTTTTGCGAGAGAGAGAGCAAGGGTAAGAGGGGCAGAGGGAGAGAGGGAGAGAGAAAATATCTTTTTTTTTTTTTCAAGATTTTATTTATTTATTTGACAGAGAGACACAGTGAGAGAGGGAACACAAGCAGGGGGAGTGGGAGAGGGAGAAGCAGGCTTCCCACCAAGCAGGGAGCCGGATGTGGGGCTCGATCCCAGGACCCCGGGATCATGACCTGAGCCGAAGGCAGACGCTTAACGACTGAGCCACCCAGGCGCCCTGAGAGAGAGAGAGAGAGAGAGAGAGAGAGAATCTTAAGCAGGCTCCCCACTGAGTGTGGAGCCCAGACGTGGGGCTCGATTTCACCACCCTGAGATCAGAACCTGAGCTAAAATTCAGAATTGGCTGTTTACCCCATTGAGTCACTGAGGTGCCCTACCAATAAAGGTTTTTAAAGTCATGGTTAGTGCTCTTTTCTAGAAAATTTTACAGAAAACTTAGAGAGAAGCAAAAAGAAGAAAATAAAACTCATCTGTCAGAATTTTGCTGTATAGACTTTATATGGATGTACAAAATAGTTATTTACAAGTAGATATATACAAAAATCATTCTCCATGTACTATTTTGTCAAATGCTTTCTCTACATGTACTGATATGATCAGATGATTTTTCATATGGAATAAATCCCACACGAATGTGGTGTGTACTTCGTTTTACATGTTGTCAGATTTGATTTAATATATTGTCAAGGATTTTTTCATCAATGTTCATGAGAGATATCAGTCTGTAGTTTTCTCCTAAGTCTTTGTCTGGTCTTGGTATTAGGGTAATACTTGCCTCATAGAGTAAGTTAGGAAGTGCTCCCTCTGCCTCTATTGCCTCAAAGAAATTGACATCACTTCTTTCTTAAATGTTTGGGAGAATTCACCAGTGAATCCATCTGGTGCTTTCTGTTTTGGAAAGTTATGAATCGCAGATTTAGTTTCTTTCATAGATAAAGGCAAAATCAGATTATCTCTTTCTTCTTGTATGAATTTTGATAGATTCAAGGATGTGGTCCATTTCATCTAGATTATCAAATTTGTAAACATAGAATTACTCAAATATTCCTTTAGTCTCCTTTTTTAAAAAAGATTTATGGGGCACCTGGGTGGCTCAGTCAGTTAAGTGTCTGCCTTCCACCCAGGTCATGATCCCAAGGTCCTGGGATTGAGCCCCACATCGGGCTCCCTGCTCAGTGGGGAGCCTGCTTCTCCCTCTCCCTCTGCTGCTCCCCCTACTTGTGCTTTTTCTCTGTCAAATAAATAAATAAAATGTTTTTTTAATTTAAAAATAAAATATTTATTTATTTATTTTTAAAGATTTTATTTATTTATTTGACAGAGAGAGACAGCGAGAGAGAGAACACAAGCAGGGGGAGTGGGAGAGTTGAGAAGCAGGCTTCCCGCTGAGCAGGGAGCCCAATGCGGGGCTCGATTCCAGGGCCCTGGGATCATGACCCGAGCCGAAGGCAGACGCCCAACGACTGAGCCACCCAGGCACCCTATTTATTTATTTTAGAGAGAGAGAAAGAAAGTGTTGGGGGGGAGGGGCAAAGGGAAGAGGAGAAAGAATCTCAAGTGGATTCCAGGCAGAGCACAGAGCCTGACGCAGTGCTCAATCTCACCACTGAGATCATGACCTGAGCCAAAATCAAGAGTTGGATGTTTAACCGACTGAGCCACCCAAGTGCCCCTCCTTTATTCTCTTTTTAATATACATAGGGGATCAGTAGTAATGCCCCTCTTTCATTTCTGATATTAGTAATTTCTGTCTTCTCTCTTTTTCTCTTAGTTAGTTTGGCTAGAAGCTTATCTATTTTTATCGATCTTTTCAAAGAACTATTTTTTTATTTCATTCATTTCCTGTTTTCAATTTCACTGATTTCTGCTCTAATTTTATTTTCTTTCTTCTGCTTACTTTATATTTAATTTGTCCTTTTTTCTTAGTTTCCTAAAATAGAAGCTTAGATTATTGATTTTAGATTATTTTGCTTTTCTAACATATGCATTCAATGCTATACATTTTCTTCTAAGCAGTGCTACTACATACTACAAATTCCAAAATGTTTATTTTCAGTTTCATTTAGTTCAAAATATTCTTAATTTCTTATAAGACTTCTTTGACCCATGTGTTATTGAGAAGTATGTCATTTAACCTCCAAGCATTTCAGGATTTCCCAGCTATCTTTTGGTTACTGATTTCTAGTTTAATTCCTTTGTGGACTGAGCACAGATACTGTATGATGTCTGAGTTTTTTATGTGTTAAGATGTTTCTGTGGCCCAGGATGTGGTCTATCATAGTGAGTGCTCTGTGTGACCTTGAGAAAAAAGTGTATTCTCCTGTGGTTAGATGAATAGTCTGTATATGTCAATTATATCATGTTGACTGATGATGATGTTCATTTCAACTAAATCCTGACTCATTTTCTGCCAATTACTGATAGACGGGTGTTGCAGTCTCCAAGTATAATAGTGGATCCATCTGTTTCTTCTTGCAGCTCTAACAGTTTTTGCTGCACATATTTTGATGCTCTGCTGTTGGATATGTGTACATTAAGGACTGTCATGTCTTCTTGGCGAATTGATCCCTTAATTATTATAATGTCTCACATTATCCCTGTTAATTTTCCTTGCTCTGAAATCTGCTTGTCTGAAATTAATATTATATTCCAGCTTTCTTTTGATTAGTGTTAGCATGGTATATCTTTTTCCATCTTTTTAAATCTGTCTTTACTTTTTTTAATATGTCTTTACTTTTAATGTATCTTTTCATCTGTCCACTTTATATTTAAAGTGGGTTTCTTGTAGACAACATGTAGTTGGGTCTTGTTTTTTTTTTTAAGACCATTCAGATTATCTTTTTATTTTTTTTAAGATTTATTTATGTATTTATTTATTTGAGAGAGAGAGAGAGAACACAAGCAGGAAGGAGGGGCAGAGGAAGAGGGAGAGAGGACTCCCTGCTGAGCAGGGAGCCTGATGTGGGGCTCTATCCCAGGACCCCAAGATCATGACCTGAGGAGAAGGCAGAGGCTGATCCGACTGAGCCACCCAGGCGCCCCCAGACTATCTGTTTTTTAATTGGTATATTTAGACCACTGATATTCAAAGTGATTATTGACATAATAAGATTATATTTACCATATTTGTTACTGTTTTCTATTAATTACCCTGTTTTATGTTTCTTTTTGTTTTATTTTGTTTTCTGCTCTTTTTCTGTCTTTTGTGGTTTTATTTGAGCATTTTATATGATTCCATTTTCTCCAGTTTCTTAGTATATCAATTATACATGTTTTTTAACTTTTTTTTTTTAATGTTTGCCCTAGAGTTTACCATATATATTTACACCTAATCCAAGTCCACTTCCAAATAACACTATCCCACTGCATGGGTAATGCAAACATTATAACAGAGTATTCCCAATCCCTCCCTCCCATTCCATATAACATTACTGGCATTCATTTTACTTATCCATAAACTATAATCACCATATGCATTGTTTCTACTTATTATTTTGGACAACTGTTATCTAATAGGTCAATTAAGAAAAAGAAAATAAAGGATTTACTTTACCTTTATTCCTTCTCTAATGTTCTTCCTTTCTTTATGTAGACCTGAGTTTCTAACCTATATCATTTTCTTTCTTCTAAAGAACTTTCTTTTTGGGTGTAGAGATTACTTAAAAAAATCATAGGGGCACCTGGGTGGCTCAGTCAATAAAGCATCTGAATCTTGGTTTCAGCTCAGGTCATGATCTCAGGGGTCGTTGAGTTGAGCCCCAGATTGGGGCTTGAAGATTCCCTCCCTCTGCCCCTCCCCTCACACTCTCACTCTCTCTCTCTCTCTCTCAAACAAATAAATAAGTCATTAAAAAATCACACAAAAAATAATAACTTCTTTTTGGGGATAATTCCTGAAGAAGCTTTTTTTTTTTTTTTTTTAGGATTTTATTTTTAAGTGATTTCTACAGCCAATTTTGGGGCTTGAACTCACAACCCCAAGATCAAGAGTTGCATGCTCCAACAACTGAGCCAGCCAGGCGCCCCCTAAAGAACCTCTTTTAAAAAGAAGGTGTGTTGGGGTTCCTGGTTGGCTCAGTCAGTCAAGTGGCTGACTTCAGCTCAGGTCGTGATCTCATGGGTCCTGGGATGGTACCCCACGTAGGGCTCCCTGCTCAGCAAGGGAGTCTGCTTCTCCCTCTGCCTCTCCTGCCACCCCCTGCCCCCACTCATACTCACTCTCTCTATCAAATAACTAAATAAAATCTTATAAAAAAAGAAGAAGAAGAAGAAGGTTTGGTCTACTGGCAACAAGCTGGGTCTATTGGCAACAAATTCCCAACTGCTACTAAACAACCACCCATTGACTGGACAAATTAACTCCTCTCTTTCCTTGGCTTACAGAAATGTGAAATCATCAAGTATTCTTTCTGCTCTGAAATTCTAGAATTCTTTTTTTTTTTAAGATTTTATTTATTTATTTGACAGAGAGAGACACAGCGCAAGAGGGTACACAAGCAGGGGGAGTGGGAGAGGGAGAAGCAGGCTTCCCGCTGAGCAGGGAGCCCGATGGGGTACTCGATCCTGGGACTCCAGGATCATGACCTGAGCCGAAGGCAGACACTTAACAACTGAGCCATCCAGGCGCCCCAAATTCTAGAATTCTAAGTAAAATTTTATACATTAAGTCAAACAGCTTACTTGGTAGGACGACTATTAATAGGAAACATAGAGGAAGCTTTGTTTAAAGCGAAAATTTTTAAAAATATACATAATCACTCCCTCAAATAGTATTTTCATAAATCTTGCTTCTCAAATACCAGCTTCTCTTAAACTGAAACCCATTTAAATGTCTCCGCTTTTCCTGTTTCAGTAAGTACACAAAAATGTAAAATGTAAAGGTCAATAAATTGGGGACTTGAGGGAAAGATTAAATGTTTGTTTTAAAGTAAACAAGGAGCCAGAATATTTCCAATATTTTCATTTTGTTATAGTGGCTACCAAATGTATTTGTACACAAAATTCACTCAGGAACATGGATATTAGATATGAAGGCTTTTGAAGAAAAAATCTGACTCGATGAAATGGAAGGAAAAGGAAATAAATTGCAGTTGGACAAATTAACACAGTAAGGCAATATAGTTAATCCTTGGCATTGGTGATTTAGCATTCAAGGTTTTGCTACTTTTTAATGATTCTAAAGTCTGCATCATGTAATAATAGATAATTTTGCCAAAACATTAATTTTCAGAATCCTATGCCCCAGGCGGCTGGTGCATGATCCCAGCATCCAAATTCCATGCAGCTTCTTCTGTCCTTGCCTGATTGTTATGGATGTATACACGTTCATAAGCACTATGCTTATGGGAAGGCAATATATGCAAGATGGCAATTAATCGTTAGGTATCTGTGGAGGTCTCTAGAAGTTCTCAAAAATCGCTAAGATTTACTGTATTTTGGGGGCACCTGGCTGGTTCAGTCAGTAGAGCATGTGACTCTTAATCTCAGGGTCGTGAGTTCAGGCCCCATGTTGGGCATAGAGCCTACGTAAAAAAAAAATCCAGAAAATCCACTGGAAAAAAAAAAGATTATTATATTTTATTTTTTTAAAGATCTTGTTTATTTATTTTAGAGAGAGAGAGAGCATGCAAGAGAGCAGGGGGAGGAGCAGAGGGAGAGGGAGAGAGAGAATCTTAAGCAGGTTTCACGCCCAGCACAGAGCCCCATATGGGGCTAGATCTCATGACCCTGAGATCATGACCTGAGTTGAAATCAAGAGTCCAATGCTTAACTGACTGAGCCACCCAGGCACCCCAAGATTACTATAGTTTAAAAAACAAGCAGATTTTTTAAGATAAAAAAAGAATTTTTTAAGAAGATTTTATTTATTGGGGTGCCTGGGTGGCTCAGTCTTAAGGTTAAGCATCTGCCTTTGGCTCAGGTCATGATCTCAGGGTCCTGGGATCAAGCCCCACACCTGTCTCCCTGCTCAGTGGGGAGCCTGCTTCTCCCTCTCCCGCTGCCCCTTCCCCCACCGCTTGTGCACACTCTCTCTCAAATAAATAAATAAAACTTTTTATTTTTATTTTATTTATTTATTTGAGAGAGAGAGCCTGAGCATAGTTCCATAGTCTGTTAGATGCAACAGCAGTTATGACTTCCTGTGCCAAGTGACAGAAACTCAAGTCAAACTGGCATGAGCAAAGGGTTTTGGTTTGTCATTGAAAAGTCTCAGGATGGGGGCACCTAGGTGGTTTAGTTGGTTAAGCATCCAACTCTTGATTTTGGCTCAGGTCCTAATATCAGGGTCTTGAGATCAAGCCCTACATTGGGCTCCACGCTAAGTGTGGAACCTGCTTGAGATTCTCTCCTCCTTCTGCCCCTCCCCCACCCCACTCACACACCCTCTCTCTCTCTCCCAAAATAAAAGTCTCAGGATGGTTTTCAGGCATGACTTGATCCAGGAACCCAGATGATATTATCAGGACGAAGTTTCTTTCCATCCCTAAGCTTCATTCTTTTTTTTTTTTTTTAAAGATTTTATTTATTTATTTGACACAGAGAGAGAGAGAGCACAAGCAAGGGGAACAGCACGCAGGGGAGAAACAGGCTCCCCACTGAGCAAGGAGCCCTATGTGGGGCTCGATCCCAGGACCCTGGGATCATGACCTGAGCCAAAGGCAGCCGCTTAACCAACTGAGCCACCCAGGCGCCCCCCTAAGCTTCATTCTCATGGTTCACACAGAGGCCCTCTGGGCTCTCATCCTCCCAGGTGGGATTCCAGCACAGAAGAAAGCACCTTTTCCTAATACCTCCTTATGAGTCCCTGAATTCACACTAATTGAATCAATTTGGATCACTGCCCGCTCCTGATTAGTCAAGCCTGGGCCTTATGTTCCACCTCTGGAGAAAGAAAGGAGCCCCACCCAGTCCATAATCTATATGGATTAAGTCATGGAAGAACTGGTTCGCCAAAGGAAAGTCAAGGTGCTCTAACCCAGAAGAAGAGTAAATGTATGACAGGTGACAAAAATGGTAGATGCTTCATATAAAACTGAAGTACCGTGTGGCTTCTGTGTGTGAGAGTTGGATCCTAAACAAATGCTCTCTGTTGGGAAAGCAAGGCAAGGCTGAGGGCTCTGGCAAAGGCAAGTGTTCTAGGCACTGTGGCAAAGTGTCATTGTTCCTTGACCTCCTCAAGAAAAACATACTAACACACCTTCGTATCTGTTGCCTCTCTACTTCAGCGATTTAACTATGAATATAATTGTCAGATAAATCTGCTGTCAGTCCAGCATTGTGTGCTGGAAGGGATGACTGCACTTTTCACCAAGCCAGCCTTAAGCTCTTCTAAATTTATTCATTAATGCATTTATTTTTGTATTAATAGCAAGATCCAGGAGTGTCTTGGATTACATGTTCATTTTTGTGCTCTATAAACGGTCAAATAAATTTTAGAAGGAAAAACTTGTTTATATTATTTGAATTTGATATGTAGGAGACTGGCCCTATGCTTTCAACATCCCTTCCTCGACCAGGAAAACTTAACCTGGTGTGTGCATTTTTTTCTGAGAGTCCATTTGTATCTCAGGGGGGTCAATGACTCAAAGTGTGAAGAACCACTGGCCTAACCCCATGAACTCCAGGGCACCATTTTGCTCATTTTACTGGGAAGGCCATAGGGCAAGGTAGTGGCATGCAGGGGCTATGGAGACAGACTCGGAGTTAACCCAACTCTACTCTGACATTAGGCAAGTTACATAATCTCTCAGCCTCATTTCTTTTGTCTGTAACGTAGAGATAAACTAACTGCTACCTCAAAGGATTGTGGTAACAGTTAAACAAGAAAATTCATGTCAAGTATATAAATCAGTCATATATGTAGTAAGTGTTGAATATTTATTAATATTGTACCTATACAGATCTTCTTCAACTTAGGATGGCATTACATCACTATAAACCCTACTGAACATCACAGGTTAGCCTAGCCTACCTTAAATGTGCTCAGAACACTTACATTAGCCTAAACTTGGGCAAAATCATCAAACTCAAGCCTAATTTATTTTTTTAAAGTTTTAAAACTCCAGTTAGTTAAAATACAGTGTAATATTAGTTTCAGGTGTACAATGTAGTGATTCAACACTACCATACAACATCCGGTGCTCATCACAACAAGTGCACTCCTTAATTCCCATCACCTGTCTCACCCATCCCCACCCACCTCCCCTCTGGTAATTATCAGTTCTCTATAGTTAAGAGTCTGTTTCTTGGTTTTCCTCTCTCTCTCTTTTTCCCTTTGCTCATTTGTTTTGTTTCTTAAATTCAACATGAGTGAAATCATATAGTATTTGTCTTCCTCTGACTGGCTTATTTCACTTAGCATAATACACTCTAGATCCATCCATGTCATTGAAAGTGGCAAGATTTTGTTCTTTTTGATGGCTGAGTCATATTCCATTGTATACATATACCACCTCGTCTTTATCCATTCATCAGTCAATGGACATTTGGGCTGTTTCCATAATTTGGCTCTTGTAGATAATGCTGCAATAAACATTGGGGTGCATGTGTCCCTTTGAATTAGTATTTTTGTTTTGGGGGGGTTTAAGATTTTATTTATTTGAGAGTGAGAGAGAGAGAAAGATCATAAGCAGGGGGTGAGGGGTAGAGGGTGAAGCAGACTCCCCACTGAGTAGGGAGCCAGACACAGGACTCAATCCCAGGACCCTGGGATCATGACCTGAGCCAAAGACAGACGATCAACCGACTGAGCCACCCAGGCACCCCTGAATTAGCATTTGAGTATTTTGGGGGTAAATACCTAGTAGTGTAACTTCTAGATCATAGGGTAGTTCTATTTTTAACTATTTGAGGAAACTCCATACTGTCTTCTACAGTGGCCACACCAGTTTGCATTCCCACCAACAGTGCATGAGTTTTCCCCTTTCTCCACATCCTCACCAACACCTGCTGTTTCTTGTGTTGTTGATTTTTGCCATTCTGACAGGTGTGAGGTGATATCTCATTGTGGTTTTGATTTGCATTTCCCTGATGATGAGTGATGTTGAGCATTTTTTCATGTGTCTGTTGGCCATCTGGATGTCTTCTTTGGAAAAAATGTCTATTCCATGTCTTCTGCCCATTTTTAATTGGATTATTTCATTTTGGGTGTGTTGAATTGTATTAGTTCTTTATATATTTTGGATACTAACCCTGTGTTGGATATGTCATTTGCAAATATCTTCTCCCATTCTATAGGTTGCCTTTTAGTTTAACACAAGCCTAATTTATAATAAAGTGTTGAATATGTCATATAATTTATTGAATACCAAAGATGAAAAACAGAATGACTGTATGGGTACAGAATAGTTTTAAATGTATCAGTTGTTGACCCTTGTGATTGCATGGCTTACTGGGAGCTGCAGCTGCCCAGCATCCAGAGAGGATCATCCTACATATCAGTAACCCAGGAAAAGACCCAAATCCAAAATTCCAAGTACAGTTTCCAATGAATGTGTGTCATTTTCGCAATATGATAAAGGTGAAAAATCTTAAGTTGGGGTCAGTCTGTATATACCTGGCTTCTGTGTTTCTCTTTCCTTAGTTTTCAAACTCTAGCTGTTACAATATAACTAAACCACAGTTCACCCAACTGGAAATGTGTCAATCACCCACCATATGTTTTTACATAATGAGGATTTATGCACCTGGAATTTGGGATTAAAAATTAACAAATAGGGGCGCCTGGGTGGCTCAGTTGGTTAAGCGACTGCCTTAGGCTCAGGTCATGATCCTGGAGTCCTGGGATCGAGTCCCGCATTGGGCTCCCTGCTTGGCAGGGAGTCTGCTTCTCCCTCTGACCCTCCTCCCTCTCATGCTCTCTGTCTCTCATTCTCTCTGTCTCAAATAAATAAATAAAATCTTTTTTAAAAAATTTAAAATAAATAAATAAATAAAATAAAAATAAAAATTAACAAATAAAATATCTTTTATTTAATACAGTGTATACATCCCTGTGTGTGGAGGCTGTAATTAGATAACTTTACTAGTAACTCATTTAATCCTCATAATAATTTTCTGAGGTAGATTCTATTATTACACTAACTTTATAGATGAGGAAAGGGAGGCAGAGAAAAGTTAAGTAACTTGCCTAAGTTTGCACAGCTAGTAAACATTAGATTTAGGATTTGAACCCTGAGAGTCTGATTCTAGAGTCCAGGTCCTTAACCACTTTGCCATTTGATTTTTTTTTAAGCAAAGTCTACACCCAACATGGGGCTCAAACTCAGGACCCCGAGATCAAGTCTTATGCTCTACCAACTGAGCCTACCAGGTGCTCCTGCCATTTAATTTCCATCTTTGCTGTTCGGTTGATAGAGAAAGAAATGTTAAAAGAGAAAAATAATTATCAATTTCTCACATTTATTAAGCACCTACTGTGCTGGGACTTTCACACCTACTTACTTCAATACTTTAATCACCATGAGTACTATTTAAGAACAATCATAAAAAGATTTTTATAGAGCACTTAAATACCAGAAATTACTTCATTTAATTCTCTAACAGCCCTACAAAGTAGATGCTATTATTATTGCCATTTTACAGATGAAGAAAGTGAAGTTTTAAAAGCTTAAGTAACAGGTGCCTGGGTGGCTCAGTCGTTAAGCGTCTGCCTTCGGCTCAGGTCATGATCCCAGGGTCCTGGGATCGAGCCCCGCATCGGGCTCCCTGCTCTGCGGGAAGCCTGCTTCTCCCTCTCCCGCTCCCCCTGCTTGTGTTCCCTCTCTTCGCTGTGTCTCTCTCTGTCAAATAAATAATAAAATCTAAAAAAAAAAAAAAAAAAAGCTTAAGTAACTCGCCGAACATCGTGTGAATAGTAAGTAGTGAAGCTGGGCTTCAAACCCAGGTTGCCTGGCTCTTAAACTCTTACGGTTTTTTGTTTTGTTTTGTTTTGTTTTAAAAGGATTTTCTTTTCTTTTCTTTTTAAGATTTTATTTATTTATTTGAGAGAGAATGAGATAGAGAAAGAGAGCATGAGAGGGGGGAGGATCAGAGGGAGAAGCAGACTCCCCGCCGAGCAGGGAGCCCGATGCGGGACTCGATCCTGGGACTCCAGGATCATGACCTGAGCCGAAGGCAGTCACTTAACCAACTGAGCCACCCAGGCGCCCTTAAACTCTTATGTTTAACCACAGTACTTTCCAATCTCCCTGACTCTGTGGTGTACGTATTATGTTGCTATTATTATTAATAAATCACATAAATATTTATTCAAAATCCATTCAGTGGATACTGACCACTGACACCATTATCTATCACTTCGAAGATGGGAAAACAAAGCCACAAACTATATAGATCCTCAGCTGCCCCAGAGAAGGGGCACGTCTACTTACTGGGAAAGCTAACTACAGACAAATTTGTGAAGCAAATGCATGTTTCCTTTGGGGTTTCCAAACTCTCTTGCAAACATTTTCTCTCATCCTAGTGACGCTAATGCCCCATGGTACTATTGGAAAATACATTCCCTCCAAATTATTACAACTCAGTTAAGAACTCAAAATGGGTTAGAGAGGATATGATGCAATATAAATGTGGAGTTCTAAGAATGCTAATGCTGGCAGTGGGCAGTTCAAAGGCAGGATGTTTCCATTAAATAAGAATTTCCAACATTCTGATGTGTAGCCAAGGATGAACTCCTGCCCCCCAGGGCAAAAGAGTGGAGAAACTGGGAACTTTGAGAGAACTTTTGGATTCAGAAATTTTTAAATATAGAAAACATTTTAAGAGCAAACAACTCAGGGAGTCTGATCTGATGGTAATAGGTGTCCAAAACAGAGGTTAATTTATGGAATTCCTGTTGACCAAGTCCAGCAACATTAAGATTGCGGTAACTCCGAGGAGGGTATGTTAGACCTTAAATCGATAGGAATGATTAATAGCAAACACTATGTAGTTCACATATTCTCTTTGTTAGTCCTCACAATTTCCTTGCTAAGTAGCCATTACCAACCTATTTTACTGTTAAGGAAAATGGCTAAAAGTGTATCTAGGTCTCTCTGGCAGGTGAGATAGGATTCACACCTAGTTCTATGTGATTCCAAAGACCACTTTTTTTTCTAACCATGCTTCCCCCTAAGCAGAAAGAGTTTGCCTCTCCTAGGATCACAAAATCTACATCAATTGTGGGATACAAAAATGAATTACCAAAAGCCAGGGTGAGAGGAGTCAGTCAGGACAGAAGAGACTGGACCAACCTTACCATGAGAGTGTGTGTCTGTAATTTACACAGGGTATCATGCCCCTTAAAAAGAGCCTTTTAAATGGTCCATTGACCATTCTAGGCTGTGTTGCTTTCTGGAGCACTGCCTCCTTACCCCAAAAGTCATCATTTCTTTAAAATGCATATTAGAAAAGAAAAAAGGTTGAAAATCAATGTGCTAAGCATCCACATTAATAAGTTAGAAAAAAAATTCCAGCAAATTCAGCCCAAATAGAAAAGAAAGAAGATAATCAAGACTTGGAAAAAATAAAATAGAAAACATATGGTAGAGAAGATTACCTAAGCCAAAAATTGGTTCTTTGAAAACTGATAACCCATGACCTACTATGATAATAAATATTAAAATTTAGGTTACATAGACAACTTTGTAGAAAATATACAACTTATCGAAACTGAATAAGAATAAAGAAAAACCCAGAGTCCCACATCAGATGGTCAGTGAGTGAAATTTCAAAGAATAACTTAAGAATAATGACAATCAAAAAAAGGAATCTATAATTTAAAACTTTTCCACAAAGAGAACCCCAGGCCCAGATGACCTCACCAGCAAATTCTACCAAACATCTGTAGAAGAAGTAACGCCAATCTCAAAACTCTTCCAGGGAATAGAGAAAGAGGAAACAAACTCTGTGTTGTATTATGAGCTACCATAACTTGACACCAAAACCTCCCATACATTTTAAGAAGAAAAAGTATAGTCTAATTACACTCATCAATATAGACACAAAGTTATTTTTTTAAAAAAATAGGCTCCACGCTGGATGTGGCTTGAACTAATGACCCTGAGATCAAGACCTAAGCTGAGATCAAAAGTCATACACTTAACCAACTGAGCCACCCAGGCACTCCTATAGATACAAAATTCTTTTATAAAGATTTTACTTATTTATTTATCAGAGAGAGAGAGAGCACAAGCAGGGGAAGCAGTGGGCAGAGGGAGAAGCAGGCTCCCCACTGACCAAGGAGCCCAATATGGGGCTCGATCCCAGGACCCTGGGATCATGACCTGAGCTGAAGGCAGACAGTTAACTGACTGAGCCACCCAGGCATCCCTAGATACAAATTCTTAACCAAAATATTTGTAAACTGAACAGAAATACAGAAAACACAGAAAAAGAACTGCATGTCTTAACCAAGTTGGATTTATTCCAGGAATGAAAACTAAATCAATTAGTACAATTTACTACATTAACAGAAAAAAGGATTTTAAAAAATAATATGATCATATCAATAAATGCATAAAAATACTTGCTAGCTTTCAACATAGATTCATGATTTAAAAAACTCTTAGGAAAGTTGAAATAAAGACAAAAAATGTAATCTGATAAATGATGTCTGTAGTAAATCTCAGCAAGCATTATACTTAATGGCAGAAAGCTGGAAACTCCCTCTTAGAGATCACGTACAAAACAGGATTCCTATAAACACCAATTCTATCTAACATTTTACTGGAGTTCTTGGATGGTGAAATAAGGTAAGAAAAACTAATAACATAGGATTAAAAAAGAAGAACTTAAACATTTGTGAATTCAAAGTTATTTACATATAATGCAATTACATATGTAATGTAAATCTTGATTTCGGCTCAGGTTATGATCTCAAGGTCATGAGATTGAGCCCCGCGTCGGGCTCCATGATGGGCATGGAGCCTGCTTAAGATTCTCTCTCTCCCTCTCCCTTTATCCCTCCCCCCATAAATAAATAAATAAGTAAATAAATAAAATGTCATGCTTATACAAGTAAAGTGCTGATAATACCATTGACAGAAATTAGAGAAATATAAGAGAAGAAGCTAGAAGCGCCCCAGGTAGATACACTGGCACGATGGAGAGAACTGAAGAGAATTTAAAGACGTATAAACGAAGGCACATAAGTATGGGCTGTTAAGAAAACTAACAAGGGGTGATGAAGCACCCCAAATGGCACAAAGCTGCTATCATCCCTTGACCTGACAGTTGTAGGGGGCGGCGCAGAAGTTATCAGAACTCAGCAAGAGTTGTGGCTGTAGGAGAGGACTGCCTAGCAGCTGTGGCTTTGTGTGAAGGGATGTAGCCACCCAGGCTGGAGGGACCCAAGGGGATAAATATCCCAAACCCTCTCCTCTCCACCCTCTAATCTCTTGCTGATGCCTCCCAATGCCTGGACACAATGAAATACAGTCCAAGGAGGTCAACCTCCTAAAGCACAGAGCAGGGTAGAGAAGAGTGGCAGGTGCATATAAAGGTGCAAATGAGAATACCTCACACATGGTCCTTGAGGCAGTGGTGGGACACTCAAGTAGAAATTTCCCATCCTTAAAGAGATGAGACTGGGACTCAAAGAGAGTTCAAACAAGACACACCTCCTGCTTTCAGAGAAATCACTCTGCAGTTGGGGAAGGGGGAGGCTAAAAGACTTTAATACCTACTTGGGTTAAATGATGTGGATCACATTATACGAATGTAGAGGGAAGGGACATCAGTAATAACTAAAAATACAAGGAGCTAAAAAATAAAATAAAATAAAATAAAAATACAAGGACCTAAATGTGAGAGCTGAAACCATAAACATTCTAGAAGAGAGCAGAGGCAGTAATCCCTCTGACTTCGGCCATAGCAACATTTTTCTAGATATGTTTCCTGAGGCAAGGGCAACAAAAGCAAAAATAAACTATTGGGACCATATCAAAATAAAAAGCTTCTGCACAGCCAGGGAAACAATCAACAAAACTAAAAGACAACTACTGAATGAGAGAAGATATTTGCAAATGACATACCTGATAAAGGGTTAGCATCCAAAATATATAAAGAACTTATACAGCTCAATGCCCCCAAAATGAAATAATCCAATTCAAAAATAAGCAGGAGACATGAACAGACATTTCTCCAAAGAAGACATCCAGATGGCCAACAGATGCATGAAAAGATGCTTAACATCCCGTGTCATCAGGGAAATGCAAATCAAAACCACAATGAAATATCACCTCACACCTGTCAGAATGGCTAAAATCAACAACACAAGAAACAACAAATGTAGACAAGGATGTAGAGGAAAAGGAACCTACGTGCATCGCTGGTGGGAATGCAAACTGGTGCAGCCACTGTGGAAAACAGTATGGAGGCTTATCAAAAAATTAAAGATAGAATTATCATATGATCCAATAATCACACTACGGGGGATTTACCAAAGAACATGAAAACACTAATTCAAAAGTACACATGCACCCCTATGTTTATTGCAGTATTATTTACCATAGCCAAATTATAGAAGCAGTCCAAGTGTCTGTCCATTGATAGATGAATGGATAAAGAAGAGGTGGTATATATATACACAATGAAATGTTATTCAGCCATAAAAAAAAATGAAATCTTGCCATTTGCAACAACATGGATGGACTTAGAGAGTAATGCTAAGGAAAATAAGTCTAAGTCAGTCTGAGAAAGACAAATACCATGTGATTTCACTCATATGTGGAATTCAAGAAACAAAACAAACAAAGTGGGGAAAAAAGAGAGACAAACCAAAAAAACAGACTGTTAACTATAAAGAACAAACAGAAGATTACCAGAGGGGAGGTGGGAGGGGGATGGGTGAAATAGATGAAGGGGATTAAGAGTCCACTTATCTTGATGAGCACTGAGTAATATATAGAATTGTTGAATCACTATATTGTACACTTGCAACTAATTTAACACTGTATATTAACTATATTGGAATTAAAAATTTTTAAAAAGAACCCAAAATAGTTAGGATGGTTTTGGATCAGACATGGAACTTAATCTGAGCCTTTTGAATAGATTATATAGAAAGGAAAGGACAGGACATTATAGGAAAGGAAACAACAACATAATTATAATTGTAATCAGCTTTTACTAAGTGTTAATTATGTGTCAGACACTGTTCTAAGTGCTTTAAATATAATACTATATTTATTCCTCAGCAGAATCTTAGGAAATAGGTACTAGCAAGAGCCAATTTGAAAGATGAGGAAATTAGGGCACAGAGAGGTTAAATAACATTCCCAAGATTTAGGCACAGAGAGGTTAAGTAACTCACTTAAGGTCACACAGCTAGTAAAGGGCAGAGCCAAAATTCGAATCCAGGGAGTCTAGCTTCATAGCTTATGTTCTTAACCACTCTGCTATACCATCTCATCCTATAAGAACCACCATAAGAACAGGTACAGGCTTGGGAATGAGATTATTTTGGAACAGTAAAATTGGTCCGCTAAAGCTAAGCTATATGACATCTATCCTGTTTTAATTAGCAATGAGTGGGATTGCAAATAATGCCTTGAGGAGGAGGAGGAGGAGGAGGAGGAGGAGGAGGAGGAGGATGGGCTTCTAGAATTCCTGTAAGCAGATAGCAGACTCCCTGGGAGGGGCTGAGGTAATTATCCCATTAGTGAAGTTTAAGAAAAAGAGACAGGGACTAACACTTAACAAGCAAATATTGAGAAGAATCTATGATGTGCTGTTCACATGGTGCTTGATTAAGAGAAGCTGGCTAAAGACCAGAAACAAAAGCAATTAAAAAAAATTTGATAAAATTAGAAGTAGCTACAGAACAACATTTTTTTTTAAGCCAAATTGGATTCAAAAATATCTTCTTCATTTACTCACACATTCTTTCAATCAATCCGTAAATTCTCATCGAAATTTTACTGTGGATCAATCTCTATACTAGCCTTAAAGGATACAATCACAAACCAAACGCTACCAGATCTACCCTATGGAGTCCAAAGTGCAGAATACAAACAAGTAAACAAATAAATATAAAGGAATAAGTACTATTTTTTATATAGCTAATATTCACTAAGCATTCACTTTGTGACAGGCACCATTCTAAGCTTATTATGCATATTAATTTATTTGATTCTCACAGCAGTCTCTGAGGGAAGTACTAGTATTATTGCCATTCTTCAGGTAACAAAACTGAGTCATGAAGAAATGAGCTTGCCCAGAATGAGAGTTAGGAAATAGGAGAGCCAGGATTCTAACCCAGGCCCTCTGGCTCCAAAGCCCACTGTTGTTCCATTTATGCTGTGCTGTCCTTAAGTACACACACACACACACACACACACACAAGTCACCAAACACAATCTGAGAGCATCAGGGAAGGCTTCCCAAAGGAAGTGATATCTCTGCTGAGGGCAAGGTGGGATTAGCATGAGGAGAAAGGAGGAAGAGTGTTCTGGGCAGAGAGATCCCCTGAAACTGAGAGTGGCTCTGGGAAACTGGAATAGGGATTGTGAGGACAGGAGCGGAGAGGTGTGAGGCTGCAGGCACAGAGGCCAGGGGAGGAAGACCTGTAAGCTGGGCCAGAGTCCGGATGATGGGAAGCCGTAGCAGGACGCTGGGGTGGAGGTGGGCGATTATGCAATCAGATTGGTGCTTCAGAAAGATGCTTCTTCCTATAATGAGAAGAATCTACTAGAAAGGAGTACACTGGAGTAAGGAGACTAGTTAGGAGGTTATAATATCATGGGCAAGAAATAAAGGCAAAGGGGACTTGGAGGATGGATATGGGAGAGGAGGGTGAGAAGTCAGAGGCCACCCAGATTTCTGGCTCGAACATCTGGAATAATAATGGTGTCATTTATTCAGATAAATAATACGGAAGAAGGAAGAGCTTTGAGTGAGAAAGGGAGGGAAGAGGAGTTATAGAGATAAATAATGCCCAGTCTTACTAGTAATATAGTATAGGTACACAATTATATGAAATATTAGATGTGGAGAAATAGGGCCATTTATATATCACTAGTAGGATATATTGGTACAAGCATTTTTTGAGATCAATTTAGTGATGCCTGATAAAGTTGAAAGCCATAACCAGCAATAACCAGCAACAACATTTCCAGGTGCCTCATTTAAAGAGATTCTTGTACATGTGCTAAAGGTGATTTGTACAAGCAAGTTCACTGGATCCTTGATTCTGATAACAAAAAAATAAAAAACTCAAAACAACTTAAATGTCCCTTAGTGTAAAATGGCTAAATAACTGTAATTTATTCATACAGTGGAATACTCTATATAAGTTTAAATGAATGAATTAGATGTATATATGTCAACATGGATAAATCTCAAAAACACAATTTTAAGTGACAAGACAAGCTGCAAAAGATACATACAGAATAATACCATCTATTTTAAACAAAAAATAGTGGGGCCCCTGGCTGGTTCAGTCGGTGAAGCATGTGATTCAATCTTGGAGTTGTAAGTTTGAGCCCCATGTTGGGTGTAGAGATTATTTAAAAATAAAAACTTAGGGGTGCCTGGATGGCTCAGTCACTTGAGCATATGACTCTTGGTTTTGGCTCAGGTCATGATCTCAGGGTCATGGGATCAAGCCCCACATCAGGCTCTGTGCTCAGTGTGCAGTCTGCTTGGGATTCTTTCCCTCCCCCTCTGCCCCTACCCCAACTCATGCACTCTTTCTCTCTCTAAAATAAATAAATTTAAAAATAAATAAAATAAAATCTTAAAAAAATAGTTACACACACATATGTATTCCTAAAAATAAAAATGCATGCATGGAAATGATGCACCCCAATTTCAGAACACTAGTTATTTCTGGGAAGTGGGAAAGTGAGAGAAAGAGTAGGAGAGACAGAGCTTTAGCTATATCTGTATAATGTTTTTACTGAGCAAAATGTAAACTTTAAAAAGGAAAAAGTAAAGGAAGCATTGATTCAAAAAGTCATTAAAAGAATACCTCTTTTTTGGGCGCCTGGGTGGCTCAGTTGGTTAAGCAACTGCCTTCGGCTCAGGTCATGATCCTGGAGTCCCCGGATCGAGTCCCGCATTGGGCTCCCTGCTCGGCGGGGAGTCTGCTTCTCCCTCTGACCCTCCTCCCTCTCATGCTTTCTGTCTTTCATTCTCTCTCTCTCAAATAAATAAATAAAATCTTAAAAAAAAAAAAAGAATACCTCTTTTTTTATAATTTAGATGTATTGAAGTATAATTTAGATATCATAAAATTCAGCATCATTAGGTTTAGAGTTTGATGAGTTTTGGGCAAACATAAAGTCATGTACCCACTAACATAATCAAAAAACAATTCTATTACCAAAAAATTCCTTCACACCCCTTTGAGGTCAATCCCCTCCCCTCACCACCAACCCCTAGCAACCACTGATCTGTCCCTACAGTTTTCCTCTTTTATCTCACAGCTTTCATCCAATGGTGGCCCAAGAAAGGAACTGTGCAGCAGGCAACAAAAAACTCTAAGGGATACACTATCTTATTGTCCTGAGGACTAGGAAAGGTAGCACTGAGCCAGAAAGGGTAGAGAATAGCTTTTTCTTTCTTTTTTCTTTTCCAGCCTTGTCCCAAGATTAGTCCCAGTCATTAGGCTGCACTAGAGTAGTGGTGGTAGAACAGACATCTAAAACCTCAAAGGATAACCTATCATTCTGAATGAAGGAAGTGGGGGAAAGGGCATTGTCATCTAAAGACTGCAGAGAATCCTTGTCATTTTTCTCTTTTTCCTCACTGCTTGGCCCCAGGGGTGGCCCTACTCATACAGAACTGCATAACAGTGCAGGTGGCTAAAATTTTGAGAGAAACCTTCTTTAGAGCAAGAGAATAAGGAAAAGAGGCCCCTAGGAGCCATAGAGAGTGAGGGAACTCTTAGAGAGCAGAAAGATAGTGAAAGGGATTCCTAATTCTCTGTATGAACAGACCCCATTCCTGGGCTCACCCCCAAACCTGCACATGCTTAAAACTGACCCAAAGCAGCATTGCAAAGACTTTGAAAATTGAAATGACATAGAAAGCAACAAAGAATTCACAGTCTGAATATCCAAAGATTTGACTGAATCCAAAGTTACATAACATACAAAAAAACCAGGAAACTGATCCATTCTCAAGGGAAAAGAAAATCAAGAGATGTCAACCCCAAGACAACCTAGATGTTGGAAATATTAAAGACTTCAAAGTAGCCATTATAGTCATGCTTCATGAAGGTAAATACTTTCTTTTGAGAGAGAGAGAGATCGGGGGGGGGAGGGGTGGAGGGAGAGGTGGAGAGAGAGAATCTTAAGCAGGCTCCATGCCCAGCCCAGAGCCCAGCATGGGGCTTGATCTCACAACCCTGATATCATGACCTGAGCCAAAATCAAGAGTTGGATGCTTAACTGACTGAGCCACCCAGATGCTGCAAAGGTAAATACTTTTTAAGTGAACAGAAATACAGAAGCTCTTTCAAAATAATAGAAATAATAGAAAAGACTCAAATGTAAATTTTAGGACTGAAAAGTAAAATACCTGAAATTAAAAAGTAATTGGATGATTTGACAGCAGAAGAGAGACAATGACAATGGAAAGAGTCAGTGAAATCAAAGATTAGATTGAAGGTAGATAAATAGAAGTTATCCAGTCTGAAGAACAGAGAGGAAGAAAAATGAGTATAATATTATCAAATAATCTAACATTTGTGTCACTGGAGTCCTACAAGGCTAGGAGAAATAAATTAGTACAAAAAGATCTTTTGAAGAAATAATGCCCTTATATGTCTTATGAAGATGTAAATATACAGACTCAAGAAACCCAAGGAACCCCAAGCAGGGCAAATGCAAAGAAAATCATGACAGACACCCAAATCAAAGTTCTAAACCCCAAAGTTTTTTTCTTAAATCTTGACAGCAGTCAGGAGGGGAAAAAAATGACACATTAAGTACAGACGAACAACTACTTGAATGACTGCTGATTCTTCATCAGAAACCATGGAGAACAGAAGACAGTGGAATAACATTTTTAAGAATTGAATAAAAAGAACTGTCAACCCAGGATTCTAGCTCAGGTGAAATATCCTTCAGGAATAACAGTAAAATAAAGACATTCTCACATATAGGAAAAATAAGAGAATTTGTCACCATCAGGCCTGATTTAAGAGAAGTGATAAAAGAAGTTCTTCAGGCTAAAAGGAAATTATACAGGAGGGACACTTGGAACTTCAGGAATGAAGAAAAAATAGCCATGGTAAGTATCTGGATAAATAAAATAGACTCTTTCTCCTTTAATTTATTTAAAATATTCAGGACTGTTGAGAACATTCTCTGTAAAGACAACTGTAACATAAAGAGTAGAGAATAAGTGGATTTATATGGTTCTAGGCTTAAAATAAAGGGCTGGGGAAGCCCAGAAAACAAAGGAACTAGGAAGGTGTACAGATCCGTTGGTAATGTGTTCTCATATGATACCTATGTGCTGTTAAACTCTTTCACAAGAATTTGACATTTTAATTTTTTTTTATTTATTTTATTTTTTTATTTTTTTATTTTTTAAAGATTTTATTTATTTATTTGAGAGAAAGAGTGAGAGAGAGAGAGAGCACAAGAGGGGGGAGCGGGAGAGGGAGAAGCAGACTCCCTGCCAAGCAGGGAGCCTGATGCAAGACTTGATCCTGGGACTGCAGGATCATGACCTGAGCCAAAGGCAGTTGCTTAACCAACTGAGCCACCCAGGCGCCCGAATTTGACATTTTTAAGTGCATCGATGTGAGGGGATATGTATTTAAATAATTTTGATAAAGAGATAATTTTTTTAAGATTTTATTTTTAAGGGGCACCTGGCTGGCTCAGTCAGTTAAGTGTCTGCCTTCGGCTCAGGTCATGATCCCAGGGTTCTGGGATCGAGTTCCGCATGGAGCTCCCTGCTCAGCAAGGAGCCTGCTTCTCCCTCTCCCACTCCCCTTGCTTGTTCTCTCTCTCTCTCTCTGTCAAATAAATAAATAAAATCTTTTAAAAAAATGATTTTATTTTTAAGTAATCTCCACACCCACTGCAGGACAATAATTTTTCTTACATTGCTAAGATTTCTTTCTCCCTTATTTATCAACTTCTTTGAAACAATATACAACAAACATGAGAATGGACTAACAGAACCAACAAGGAAGGATGAAACTCATTTGTACCGCATAGCATGTGCCATCAGAAGAGGATTTTGCTTTTCTGTATCCATAACTTAAATTAGAATAAATATTTCCATATATATGAAAATGAAACAACTACTCAGATAAATGACAGATACACAACTCTTTTCCTGCAATTATTTCTCACCAAAATAAAAGGTATCAGGAAAGAGTAATTAATCCTAGGCAATTGCCTTAATTTTCCAGTTAGCACTTGTGGAAACAGCCTTAGAAAATATAGTGTAAAATATAATACCAATAATCTTCAAACTTTTGTTCATAAACCAAGAGAATTTGCAAAACCATGTGCTCCTTCACATGGTTTCAGTGGGCATCTAGAATTTTGCATTATAAATTTAAAGAGTAGCAAAGTGTAGCAGTGTATTACCAATGTTGAACTTTTAAATTAAATTTTAAATGATTACATCACTTTTTCAATGTCCAATGTAATAATAATTTCATATCAATCATCATTTGTTTTAAAAATATATGAATAATCACAGACCTGTACCTCTGAAACAAATAATGCAATATATGTTAAGAAAAAAAAAAGAAGAAGAAGGTAGCGAGAGGGGAAGAATGAAGCGGGGGAAATCAGAGGGGTAGACGAACCATGAGAGACGATGGACTCTGAAAAACAAACAGGGTTCTAGAGGGGAGGGGGGTGGGGGGATGGGTTAGCCTGGTGATGGGTATTAAAGAGGGCACGTTCTGCATGGAGCACTGGGTGTTATGCACAAACAATGAATCATGGAACACTACATCAAAAACTAATGCTGTAACATAAAATAAACATAACAATAAAAAATTCTCAAAAAAAATAAAAATATATGAATAAGACCTTCTTTAGTAGTGGGAAAATTTATACTATTCCTTTTTCTCCTTGAAGATACATTACTCACCTCGTGAAATTTTATCTTATCCTAATATATTTCTAGGCTTGAAAGTCACTTCTTGATCTTCTATTACATTTCTCTGCAACAAAATATTTGTACTTAAATTTCAATTTTTTAAACTTCTGTGACTAAAAAACAATACGTTAAAAATATTTTTCATTTGGATTATCAGTATGATTTTTTGTACGCAAATATCAAACAATATATTTAAACAACTTAAATATAAATTTTGATAAATGCTTATAAACAAAAAAATTTAATACATCTCTTAACAGATAAAGTTTTCTACATTTGCTTAATGTATCTATGTATGACTATTATTTATTGCTTGAATGAGCTAGCATCAATTTTATTCCTGTTTTCACTTACCTGGATGTAAGCACTGAGAAACTTTGTTCACATTAGTAAGTAGATGGGAATGGGAAAAGCTGGGTTATAGCAATATCACCCAATCCTTTGAACTCATTCCATGTTCTGTGCCAAAAATTACATAGAAATCTATCACAGGGGCACCTGACTGGTTCAGTTGGTAGAGCATGCAACTCTTGATCTCAGGGTTGTGAGTTCGAGCCCCATGATGGGTGTAGAGATTACTTATAAATAAAACCTTTAAAAAAAGAAGTCTATCATAAAAATTACTTGAAATGCTGTACTAGCTGATACCTTGACTAGTTTTGCCTTCGATTTTCCTGAAAACATACAGTTGTTTTCAACCTGACTTTTAAAAGAATATATTGACCTGGAACAGTTACTGTCAGCTGCTAAACCTTCCATAAAAGATGTGAGAAGAAAGTGTCCTCATGCCTTCTGTCTGTCTGATTTTACTAGCTATGATTGGATGGGGAACGTAGGAGAAAAAACAGAGTAATACCAAGGAAGACAGAATTTTTGCAACTCAAAAATAATGCTCCTTTATTCCAAAAAAGAAACTAAAATTTGAGTTCAAATTATTGTTCTATTATTTATTATTATTATACTATTATACTATTATTATTATTATGTAATCATTCACTTTCACAATGTCTGGGAAATATACCAAAAAGGCAATACTATTGAAAGAGCCCAGATGTCTATCAACAGACAAGTGGATAAAGAAGATGTGGCATATATATACAATAGAATATTCCTTAGGGATCAAAAAAAATGACATCTTACCATTTGCAACAACGTGGATGGAACTAGAGGGTATTATGCTAAGCAAAATAAGTCAGTCAAAGAAAGACAATTATCATACGATTTCACTCCTATGTGGAATTTTTTTTTAAAGATTTTATTTATTTATTTATTTACTTACTTACTTATTTATTTGACAGAGAGTGAGACAGGGAGAGAGGGAACACAAGCAGGGGGAGTGGGAGAGGGAGAAGCAGGCCTCCCGTTAAGCAGGGAGCCCAAAGCAGGGCTCAATCCCAGGACCCTGGGATCATGACCTGAGCCGAAGGCAGACGCTTAACGACTGAGCCACCCAGGTGCCCCGTTAAATAAAAATTTTAAAAGGCTGTCTCTACCTACCAAAAAAATTAAAATTAAAAAAAAAAAAAAAGTCAATCCTCATTGTCAAAAAAAATGTCTGGGGCGCCTGGGTGGCTCAGTCAAGCATCTGCCTTCAGCTCAGGTCATGATCCCAGGGTCCTGGGACTGAGTCCCATGGGCTCCCTCCTCAATGGAGAGTCTGCTTCTCCCTCTTCCTCTGCCCCTCTCCCCCCCTCCCCAGCTCATGCTCTCTCTTGCACTCTCTCTCAAATGAATAAATAAAATCTTAAAAAAAAAAAAAAGAAAAAGTCTGACAATTTACAATTCAAATAAATGTGTTAAAATATGTACTTGGATGTATATTTTCTAAAAACTGAGAAACAGACTACCAAATGTATCTTCATAAGCTCAATTATAAGAAATCAAGATTAAAATGATATAGGAACTAATAAAATTAGCTTATACACTTTTATAAGAATAAAGCTATGTGTTTTTTCTCATTACTTAATTCATAATAGTAAAACATAATAAATAAATATTATTTATGAATTAGGGTATGATAAAGGCACAGTGTTCCTTCAGTAAGTACGTCTAGGTGTGTACTGAACTTTGGTTTTCACCTTTCAGAAATAACTAAATAAGAATCACATATAAAAATGCTGTAATAGCTCACATTTGTAACCAGGGCACAGAGGTGCAAGAGCACCTGGCTCTGGGGGCCCCAAACAGACCAGGTCTGGCCACTCACTGCTGACAAAATCCAAAGGCAGAGAGACGAGCGGCGGTCAAACAAGAAAGGGATTTATTTCAATGAGGCCCACACCAGGAGGACAGCAGACTCGCCTTTCAAAGACTGTCTCCAAAGTGCTGAAAATACTTCTAGGTTTATATAAAGAAATTGTGGAACAAAGGTCGGTAGGTATGTGCAGGTGGGCAGTAAAGGTCAAGTCAATCCTTATGTTGGAGTCAGTCATGCTGGGTCTTGCTGGCTCAGGGCAGTTCTTATTGCTTGAGGGGTTAGTTTTGGTTCCCATTATGGGATGCTTTGCCCACAGGGGTTATTTTGTTTCTTTGTTTGTTTTTTGTTTTAAATTAAGTAGGCTCTATACCCAACATGGGGCCTGAAGTCACAACCCTGAAATCAAGAGTCACATGCTAGTCACTGAGCCCAGCCAGGCACCCTGTCCACAGGGTCTTTTGCCTGAGTTAAGAAATAGGCTGGAAAGAAGAACTTCATCAGTTAGAAAGTACAGACTAGGGTGCCTGGTTGACTCATTCCCAGGAGCATGTGACTCTTGATCTTGGGTTCATGAGTTTGAGCCCCACATTAGATGTAGAGATTACTTAAAATAAATATTTTTTTAAAGACTTATTTATTTTGAGAGAGAGAGAGGAGAAGCAAGGGGCAGAGGGAGAAAGAATCCCAAGCAAACTACGTGCTGAGCACAGAGCCCAACTCAGGGTTTGATCTCACAACCCTGAAATCACGACCTGAGCCAAAACCAAGAGTCGGACGCTTAACTGTGCCACCCAGGTGCCCCTAACTAAATTTTTTAAATACAGACAGGTGAAAATGGAGACAGATGAAGTCCTCTTTCATAATCAGTTCCTTTGAAATTACAATAAAATGTTTTCCTAGGGCGCCTGGGTGGCTCAGTTGGTTAAGCGACTGCCTTCGGCTCAGGTCATGATCCTGGAGTCCCTGGATCGAGTCCGCATCAGGCTCCCTGCTCGGCGGGGAGTCTGCTTCTCCCTCTGATCCTCCCCCCTCTCATGCTCTCTATCTCATTCTCTCTCTCAAATAAATAAAATCTTTAATAAATAAATAAATAAATAAATAAATAAATAAATAAATAAATAAATAAAATGTTTTCCTATATATTTACTGAAGAATAAAAGTATAATTAGTCAGTCTGGCAGCCAGCACATAATTTCATTTTTTGTTAATAAGAGGCAGACAATACAAACATATTAAAAGGTGACAAAAGGTCAGGATTGTAGTATTTATATATTCCTGATGAGGGACAGATGCAGAAAAATGCTCACTGTTAGCCCAGGAGGCTGACCTATAGCCTGCATAGTTCCAATAAGGATCAAGTATGTACTGGTTGCTACATTCTTCCCCCCCCCCCCGAAGATTTTATTTATTTATTTGTCAGAGAGAGAGAGGGAGAGAGCACAAGCAGGAAGAGTGGCAGGCAGAGGGAGAAGCAGGCTCCCCACTGAACAAGGAGCCCAATGCGGAACTCGATCCCAGAACCCAGGGATCATGACCTGAGCCAAATGCAGACGCTTAATCGACTGAGCCACGAGGCATCCCTGGTTGCTACATTCTTAAAGGGTCTCTTGACTGCCTGTACATCTCACTGATAGTTAATATCAAGCTGAATGATAAGCACCAGAGGAATCTTGCAAAAGTAGTTTTACAAGTAGAAATTTGAAGACGTTTATGATCTAATACTCCATGCACATCCCCTCCCCCTTGAACACTAAGCATATAACCATTAGCTTCACACCCCAAAATGGCAACTCTTTGTGCCCACGGACCATGTCCCCATGCTATAATAAAAGCACTTTTTGCACCAAAAATGCCTCAAGAATTTTTTCTTGACCATTTGCTCCTGGCCCCACATTACTTCCATGACAGAATTTTATAAAATAGGGGTGCCTGGGTGGCTCAGTCATTAAGCAACTGCCTTTGGCTCAGGTCATGGTCCCAGGGTCCTGGGATCGAGCCCCACATCGGGCTCCCTGCTCGGTGGGAAGCCTGCTTCTCCCTCACCCACTCCCCCTGCTTGTGTTCCCTCTCTCGCTGTCTCTCTCTCTCTCTCTCTGTGTCAATTAAACAATAAATAAAATCTTTAAAAAAAAAAGAATTTTATAAAATAAGTATATCAGATAGGATAGGCTAGGTCATGCTGCAATAACAAACAACAAAATTGTATGACTTAAAACAACAAAAGCTCATTTCTCACCTAAGCTATGTGCACACTGTGGCTGATGTCGCAGGATCCACTTCTCATAACCACTCAGAGGCCTAGATTGACAAAGCAAGGACCCTCTGTGCCAGGGGAAAAGAGCTCTGGAGAGTTTCATATGGGTGAAGGTGATGCTTCACTTCTCTTCACAGCTCGTTGGCCAGAAATAGACATATGGCTTACGGAATCCCAAGATTGCCATGAAATGCACTCCAACCTTATGCCCGGAAAGGGGAGGAATGGTAAATATCTGGTAAACTGTATCTGTGATTTCACAGTATTTTTTTTTAAAGTAAGCTCTAGGCCCAACATGGGGCTTGAACTCACGACCCTGAGATCAAGTCGCATGCTCTGCAGACTGAGCCAGACAGGCAGGGGCACCCCCACAGTATGTTTTAAACTTCAATGAATAACACATACCAAATCTAAAATAAAATAATGTATGACTTCTTTGCAGATTATTCCAGTGTGATGTGAAAAAAATGAGTCCCTTAAAATAATCCCTTCTATATTTAAAGTAATCAATAAAATAATCAATGTCACTAACCTCTATTACTTCAGCTTCAAAGTTGCCTTCCTTTCCAGATAATGACACGTCCTACAGATAAGAATTAAGAATAGCTGAAAAGAATTGCTTATGTTTAAACATGTGGGGAAAAATTGAGGGTTTGATATTCTTCAACACTGCCTTGGCTTTGCTTTCACCAGATTCTCCTTCAATAACTATGCACTTCTTAGCTACAGAGGATGATGATTAAAGGATATTTACTATCACTTCCAACACTCACACTCACACAGTGTATCAGATTTCAGAAAATCACAACACATATCCAATTACTGTATTTCTAACAGCCATACTTCACCCTTACCTGGAATATACATCAGACAGGAAAAGACAGGAAGCCTAAGGGTTTATGGTGACTTGATTGGTCATTAAAGGAAGCTTCCCCAAAAAACATATTAAATTGTCCCTTTGTTTGTCATCCAAGAGGGTTTTATACTCCCTGAAGGGAGATACACCTTTGTGTGTGTGTGTGCATGTGTGTGTGTGTGTGTGTGTGTGTAAAGTGAGAAAAGAACTATTGTAAATGCAGAAATAGGAGACAGGACATAATGCTAGGAATGAGTACTTATAGAAATAGGGAATCTGTAAATTAATTTACCAAAAGGAATAAGTATCCACCTGCCCCTTGGACTATGCCACACAGTAAGAACCTGAAGATGATGTGAGTTTTAATTCCTGCTGTGTCTAATGGCAAGGAATACTTGCCATAGAGTATGATGAGTAATGAAACTGTGTACAACAGAGGCTTTCCATTTTGCCACCACCTAGAATAAGAAGTATATTTTACATTATGGTCCAATACATATATATTGTTTCATGAAACCATAATTACCTGCATTACATGTGATGCACTCCGATATCGCCTATTCTAGCGTCTTTTAAGGCTGCTCACAACACACTAAATTGATTTCACAACCAACTAATGATTCATAGCCCACAATTTTATTTTTTTTAAGGATTTTGTTTATTTATTTGACTGACAGAGAGAGAGAAAGAGAGCATGAGCAGAGGGAGGGAGAACCAGGCTCCCCGCTGAGCAGCCCACAATTTTAAAACACTGAGCAATAGAAATAGAAATTTATAATGCAATCTCTGATTATACAACAATATCTAATTGTAAGAAATGTCCCTAAAGAAACCTTAATTTGAGGGATGCCTGGATGGCTCAGTTGGTTAAGCGTCTGCCTTTAGCTCAGGTCATGATCCCAGGGTCCTGGGATTGAGCCCTGGGTCAGGGTTCCCTGCTCAGTGGGGAGTCTGCTTGTCTCCCTCTCCCTCTGCCCCTACCTCTCCTTTCTCCCTCTCTCTTAAATAAATCTTAAAAAAAAAAAAAGAAGAAGAAGAAGAAGAAGCCTTAACTTGAAAGTACAAGTGGGTAAACCAAAGCCTGCAAGTCAATGTCTAGAAGAGGTTAAATTTTGACCTTGAGATGGAGAGATTATTCTGAATTATCCAAGTGCACTCTAAATGCAATTACATGTATCCCTATCAGAGGGAGGCATTAGGAGTTCTGACACACATAGAGGAGACAGTGATGTGAAGAGGAGGCAGAGAGATATTTGAAGATGCTGGCCTTGAAGACTGGAGTGATGTGGTCAAAAGTCAATGAATGCCAGTAACCACCAGAAGTCAGGAGAGTCAAAGAACCGATTCTACCCTAGAGCTTCTGGATGGAGTGTGGCCCTGTCAACACTTTGATTTTGGCCCAGTGACACTGCCTTTGGATTTCTGGCCTCCAGAATCATGAGAGAATAAAGTTCTGATGTTTTAAGCCACCAAGTTTGTGGTATGTTGTTACAGCAGGCTCAGGAAATTAATAGGAACTCCATAAGCTTGACTTAATGAGAGTCATATTGCAAAGTACCCAGAGTGTTACCAAAACCCAAGTTTGGGTGCCTGTCGCTCGAAAAGCTAATATTCAAGAGATGAGTTTTAACTGGAAAGGAATATGAACTTTATTCAGGAGGCCGGCAACCTAGAGAAAGGCAGACTCTTGCCCAAAGGCCAACTCCAAGGTTTCTGCTAGCCCAAGGATTTTTAAAAGGGTTTAGGGCAGTTAATCAGTAAAGGGAGTGCAGTGGCCTGTAACATTTCTTGATTACTGTGCAGACTTAATGGTGCCAGCTACAGGCATTTTCACAGTGCTCAAAGATTGTGCAAGTGAGTCTGGTTCCTTACTGCAGGGCATTGGGGTTGGGGGGATGTGCAAGAGGGTCTGCTTTGTTTTGAGACATGCAGAAGGGCTCTATTCTTTTCTAGGAAAGAATGCATGATCTTAGATATACAAAAAAAGGTTTAGTTAATCCATCACATGGGCTATGGGTGGTTGCTAAAGTTTCAAGGATATTAGGTTGGTTGGAAGGACAAAGGCAGCTTCGAGAGTGGCCACTTATAACTCTTTATACTTTTGTATGTTTCAAGAGTTATGGTAGCTTATAGAGAGATTCACAAAACATATTGATAACACAAATCATAGGTGAAAAGGGAAAAATCAAAAATAGATATAAAAATGGAGCCAACAACAAGGTTTATGCAAATACACATATAATACTTGTTGCCATGGGTCCACTGCAAATTTGGCTTTAAACTTTCTAACAGCCCAACATGCAAAGGGAGCCCCCTTGTTTACATGATTCAGTGGCTATTAGATAAACACAGCCAACTACACAAAAACACAAAAGACAAGGCAGAATTTCTACCCAGAATGTTCTTTTTTGGACTGAACTATGCAAAAAAGAATGAGGTATACTCATTACACTGTGTGTAAATGTAACTGCAGTAAACTCACACCAGATCAAGTTTAGAAGGCTACTTACTGTATCATAGACTGATAACATGTCGAAACAACTTGATAAAAGCAAATTCTATAGCATAGATTAATAAGATGTTACTAAAAAACAAAATTAAAAAAAAAAACCAAAATTCAACTGAATAAACCTGAAGATCCAGTAGGCTTTATTAAGCAATTTATGAATGAGGCAGCATCCCATCTAGCAAGTAGAAAGGAGCTCTGAGGAGCTGTACAAAATGGTAGTAGGTGGGGCAAGAAAATTATTAGCAAAATAAAGGAAAGAATTGTCTCAAGCCAGGACATTTTTTGTGGGTGGCGTAGGAAAGCCAGGTTTTTTGTTTTGGGTTTTTGTTTTTTTTTTTTATGCTTTACTTACTTACTAAAAAGTTGTACTTTTATAGGAAACTAGAAGAGAAAATGAAAAAGCCAAAGAAATTATATACAAAGAAATTACATATAAGGAAACTATAGGAGTAGCCTCTATACCCTACTGTTGGCCAGTTCAAAACACTGCAAGGGCTTCAGGTTATAATGTATCAGGTAAGACCTCCCTCTCCGACCTCTGATAGCCTCCAGAAGTGTGGTAAGATATTCATTATCACGTGAAACCATGTGTCAGCTTTCAAAGCTGTGAACTCCTTTATGTCAGCTTTCACTATAAAATAATGACCTTTGGGGGCGCCTGGGTGGCTCAGTCAGTTGGGCATCTGCCTTCGGCTCAGATCATGATCCCAGGATCCTGGGATGGAGCCCTGCATTGGGCTCCCTGCTCAGCAGGAAGCCGGCTTCTCCCTCTCCTCTGCCTGCTGCTCCCCCTGCTTGTGCTCTTTCTCTCTCTCTCAGATAAATAAATAAATAAAATCTTTAGAAAATAAATAAATAAAATAATGACCTTTGGTATTCTGTTTCTTCATCAGTAAATCTGTGATAGAATTTTCTGGCCACGGAAGTCACAGACTTTTTTGGTTGATATAGGATCTTATATTTACTAACTACTGGGAAGGCAAGTTTTTTTTTTCCTAAGATTTTATTTATTCATTTGAGAGAGAGTGCGCATGCACACAAACAGAGGAAGGGGCAGAGGGAGAGGGAGAAGCAGACTCCCTACTCAGGAGGGAGCCCAACATGGGCTCTATCCCAGGACCTTGGTATCATGACCCGAGCCAACTGAGCCACCCAAGCACCCCGAGAAGGCAAGCTTTTTATCATGCAGTTTACCTCACTAGTGCTGATCAGGAAATTTCAGATTGACTGTTAAAAGGTCAAGTTCCTGGGAGTTTTAAACTGATTAAGTCTTGGTTTGCTATGCGGGATTGTGGGTAGAGAGGAATGATTCCATTTGGGGCTTTTTTCTTTTTCCCTTTTTAAAGATGTCAAAAAATAACACAATTCTATAGGAGGGAAGAGAGTGTCAATAGAATACCCTCTGGGTATATGGTTTGCTGCTGATGTGCCTTATTTCCAGGGTACATTTTAGAGTATTTATGAAAGTGCTTGGATTATGCTCAGAAAATGTTTTCATCCCTACTATCAGTCAATAAATGCTTCATACAATGCCTATGAGATGTGGCGAGCTTGAGAGCCCATTTAGTATGGAGGGATATACTTACAGTATTTCTACTGTCTGCCAAGCAGTATCTAGGTCACTACTGAGGAGTCAGATAAAAATCCCATCCCTATTCCCTGAAGAAGCTTCCGGGCCACCAGGGGAGATACACAGGCAGCTCCAGTTGGCGCCCTAATCCAGCAAAAGGGTATCAAGCATGGCCTCCTACAGATACTACTCGACCATTAGAGGAAGAGTGGATAAATGGGAAGAGAGGCAAATGGCATCCCAGAGGGGCCAGAAGACGCTTCAGCCCCCAGTCAAGCAATGCCCTTGGAGCACGTCAAGGCCTCGGCCGGATGAAAAGAGAAAGAAAACACACAGAAAGCGGAAGGAACAGAAAAAAACAAAGTGCATTTCATCCTCCACTACGCGGCACGCGCACAACCATTGTTTGGAGGGCAGCTCTGTAGGCATTTTCCAACAAAATAAATTTAGCGAACGCTGCAAGACCTTCCACTTAAGCCAGTCTTTCACCCCAAACCACCGCCTCCACCCCGCAGACATGCCTCTCTGCCCTCACTGCGCAGGTGCCAGGTATGACCTTCGAGACCTCCAAGAGAGAGGCTAGTAGTTCCGGGTTCACTAGGGCTCCCCTCTAGCCGCGAGCTTCCGTTTCTCCACTGCTCTCCGTTGCAGATTCCCGCGGGAGCTTGGAGCCCGGCCGGAGGCGGGCCTTCCGGGAGACTGGCGCGCGCGAGAGGCAAGTCGCGAGTAGGTAAGATTGTCCGGGAGCTTTGCGGGGGTTTGTAGTAAGATTCGGGCGATGGTTGGAGAGGTCCTGCGAGGGTTTCCAACCTTCTCCAGTCGCCAAAAATAAGATGAGTCCATTTCACTATTAACTAGCAGGGAGGTTTCACACCATCCTACAAACAAGTTGGCCTTTTCCTGCGTAAATTGGGGAATTTACCAAACGAAGGACGCTAGCGGAGTTTCCTCTCCGGCGCAGTTACTCTCTTCCTGATTAGGTCGCGTGCAAGCCTCAGTTTCTCAGCTCATCAGACGGCATTTCTGCACCGTAGCTTTCTGTGGGGGGATGCAGATTCTGCCATTTGAAAGAAAAATATATGCGGGTGCTGGCTGGCTCAGTGGGTAGAGCGTGCGACTCGATCTCGGGGTCTTGGAACCGCACCTTGGGTGTAGAGATTATAAAATAAACAAAAAAAAATTATTTTTTATTTTTTTTACTTTTTTGCGAAATATCCTACCGATGCAAGCCTCGGTTGTCTTGACACCTGCTTCCATCACAGGCAAGTGTGATCCAGTCAGTTGCAGGGGATTGGAGGCGTTTTTGTTGAACTGAATAAAGCGGACATAACGTTCAGAGCCGGTCACGTCTCTACGACCCAGTGAAACAACTGGTGCTAGACTTTAAAAATAATAAGGCATCGTGTTTAGATTGTTTCTTTGTGAAATACGTGTGCAGAACGGGTTCTCTAAGGCCTGATGATTATTGGGGCACCCCACTGTGCCGTGAGTTTTGCCTGTCAGCCTCAATGCAGTGAGGTTGTGTAACTGTTCTGAGGTCGTGGATGAGAAAACCGAGCAAAGAATACCTGCTACTGCAAACATGACGCGGTCATCAAAGCGCCGAGGCAAGATTCCAGAGCTGGTGCTCTCCACCAACCCAGTGGTTTCTTGAGAAACGGGAGAAAGCTGTCCCCAGCGCGCGCGTGCACACACACACACATACATATTTCGGCATACCAAGGGAATTCGCCACGCCAAGGGAAAGCCAGGTTAAGAACTCCTGCACATCGGTCTGCCCTTTTCAAAGAAAAAAGGCAAAACTAATCCAAAGCCCGTTATTGAAAACCTGACCTTTTAAATGCATCAAACCTATCAGAAAGATCAAAGAAACTTGCCCTTTTATGCCAAAGTAAAAATATAGGAATTTTCTTGTGTGGGCTTAACATGTCTTGCTCCAGCACATTTGAAAATATGTATGTGTGTGTATATAATTTTCTATTTATTTTTGCTTGGCATTTTCCACTCCAGTTAATTTTTCCTCGTGGTACTGTTTTCTTTAGATCACATTTAAGGAAAAATGACGTTTTTAGGTGACTATTTTGTACAATAAAAATTTAATTGACATGTTAAGTTTTTTGCCTTTTACTTTAATGTCTTTAACATAATCATATTTCTTTTATTTTTTAAGATAAAATGGAAAGATTTTGTAAGGAGGGTCCTGAAAAATCCTAAGTAAGGCTTTGCAATTAAAAAAAAAATTAAGGTAGTAAAAAGTGACAATCTTCCAGTCTTAGGACCAGTATTTATGGACAACAGAACTGTTCAGCTGTTTTAGTCTATGTTAAAAAAAAAAAAGTATACCAAGCTCCTATGCCATTCTTCACCAGAGGCTTATGTCTGGTCTGTGGAAGGAGACTACAAAGCAGTAATTGATAATTGTTATAATCATTTTCAGTTTTCTTCTTCTTTTTTTTTTAAGATTTTATTTACTCATCTGAAACACAGAGATACAGAGAGCACGAGCAGGGGTAGAGGCAGGCAGAGGGAGAAGCAGGCTGACCGCTGAGCCAGGAGCCAGATGTGGGGCTCGATCCCAGGACTCTGGGATCATGACCTGAGCCCAAGGCAGACACTTAACTGACTGAGCCACCCAGGTGCCCCTTCAGTTTTCTTCTGTTTAGCAAATGGATCTTTGTTTCTAGTAAGGGATTCAGTTTTGAAGAGGCTTATTCCCTTTCTTCATCATAAAAGTTTTGGGACTTGGATTTTGTGATATAGCCATGTCCCAATGGATTCTAATGAGACTTCATTACTTACCATTTATGTGTCCCAGTAACTTGCTACATTCCAAAGTGGGCCTGGAGATAACAGCATCCTGTGATGGCTTCAGTGACCACTCTCCTAAGGAGCCCCTTCCTCCTTGCTGCCTGTCAAGTTACCAAGCCGCTGGTCCCCTCCTGTGTTTCTCTGGCTGTCAGTTTTTATAAGTGAGGATGTCATTCCAGGGAGGTATAGGTTTAACTGAATGGAGTATGTATCTCCTTTGCATGATTAAATGAGGACAAGGAATAGGGGTGCCTGGCTGGCACGGTCGGTGGAACATGCAGCTCTTGATCTCAGGGTTGCGAGTTTAAGCCCCGTGTCAGGTGCAGAGATTACTTAAAAATAAAACGGTAAAAAAACGGGCACCTGGGTGGCTTAGTCAGTTAAGTGTCTGACTTTGGCTCAGGGTCATGATCTCAGGGTCCTAGGATAGAGCCCCATGTCGGGCTCCCCACTCAGCAGGGAGTCTGCTTGTCCCTCTCCCTCTGCCCCTCCCCCCTGCTCATGCTCTCTTTCTCAAATAAATAAAATCTTTTAAAAATAAAAAATAAAGACAAGAAATAAATGTGTCCAGCTAGATCATATGAGCACCAAACTTAAAAACATGTTTAGGTTTTTTTCTTTCTTTTTTTTTTTTTTAAAGTTACCATTTACTGAGTGCCACAGCTTTAACTTATTTCTCATAGTAGTCCTGTAAGCTTTGTTTTCCAAAAAGGAAACTCAGATTCAGAAAATAAGTGACTTTAACCCAGCTAATAAATGGCAGAGCCAGGATGCAAACCTAGGCCTCGGGACTCCATGCTGCCTCTTCATTTAAAAATAAAGTGATGGAATTTGGAACATAGTTGTCTGAGAACATTTTAACAAAACAATAGTTCGCTGGCCACCAAATAACTGATTGTGGAAATAATGTGCACTTGCAACAGAAATCAATTCGGATTCCATTTTAGCAATTAAGCAAAACAAAGCAAAGTTGATCAAGAAACCATTTGTTTTTAGGTTGGGTTTTTTTTTTTTATCTGATGTATGAAAAAAAGATAATTCAACTGAAGGAAGAGAAAAGGTAAAGCATGCAAAGAAACTAGAGCCTCTGAAGGCAACTCCTGGGCATTTGCAAGGCCTTTAGAGGTTTATAGCACTGATTTGTTACTATTTCCTATTTATACATTAAACTGTTAATGCCTTTTTTTTCTCATTGATGAAAATATAACCCTACCCCTAACAACCCAACCCAACCCATTCCTATCCACACAATGGAGCAAGAGTTGAGAAAGAAGCAAATCTGAGAACGGGAGTGCTGAAAGGAAAAGGAAGAAGATGGTTTGCAGGTGATCCCCAGGTTGGAGGGGCAGGGAAGAGACCCTGGATCCGACAGTTCTCCCATTGCTGGCCTTCAGATGGCACTATTGGCCCGTTTGGTGGGTGTTGAGCTTGGTAAATGGTTTGAGATTGGCATTCTGCAATTGGTTTGAGGTCAGCCTCTGCTCTTTCAATGAATCTAGATTTGGATATGAAAAATTCCTTAATTTAAATACAGGTTTTGGGTTTGTTTCTTTTTTCTTGCAAGAGTTATTTTTTTTTTTTAAAGATTTTATTTATTTGAGAGAGAGAGAGAATGAGAGAGAAAGCACACGAGAGGGGGGAGGGTCAGAGGGAGAAGCAGACTCCCCGCTGAGCAGGGAGCCCGATGCGGGACTCGATACAGGGACTCCAGGATCATGACCTGAGCCGAAGGCAGTCGCTTAACCAACTGAGCCACCCAGGCGCCCATTGCAAGAGTTATTTTGAAATTTACTTGGCCCCATTCTTGTTTAGGAGGATTTTTTTTTAAAGATTTACTTATTTAAGTAAACTCTGTGCCCAACGTGGGGCTTGAACTCATGACGCCGACCGAGATCGAGAGTCATGTGCTCTACTGACCGCACCAGCCAGGTGCCCTAGGACGGTTAGGTTTTTGGGGTTTGGTTTTTTTTTTCTCCCATTGTTTTTTCAAGATAAGTTTACACCTTTTTTCTGTTTAGATATCAACTCTTTTTCGTCTCCACTGAACTGTCCCCCAGGACAGTTTCTTAGCAAAGATTCTCATCCCACTACAAAATTTCACATAAACTAGCATATTCTGCCAGCATTAACCTCTACATCTGGTCTGGAATGGAATGAGACAGTTATTCCATCAGCAGTGTTCTTGATTTTTCTGTATCGCCTATATAATTTTTGATATATTTTAGCTGTAATTTCTGCATATTACAGATATCATCCTTAGATCTATTTCAACATTCTGTGCTTGTGCCTCTAAAGAAAAAGTTACTGTTTTCAGCTAATAAGAACTTAGTATGCATTAAAGCAGAATATATAAGATGAAAGATAAGACAGATAACTTTATAACCTATAAATCCTTCTATTCAGGAATAAAATGAATCTTAAGAGCTGTTGAGTTTATTTCTATAAGACTACTATCTCTGTTTTGTTTTTCCCAAACAGCGCTCAGTCTCTAGGCAGAATTCAGTCCAGCAACCTAGAGGCTAAATGACCTCATAACTCATTAGCAGTTCTCAGAGCCATCTGGAGCCCTTGAGGAGAACAGTGTTCAAAGGGCTGATAATAAAGACAACAGGATAATTATTTCTCTGCCATGATTAAACCTTCACATGGCAAGCAGTCAGCATTTTTGTTCTACAGATTGCTGAGGTGGGTGTTTTCTGAAGGTATAATAATGCTGTGGTTGGATAACTCATTTGTCTGTCCTCATCTAGCCTACAAATAGGTAAACTGACTATCAGTAAATAACAAAATGGTTCACTGTAAAAAGGGCAGTACAGCAAGATGGTAGTATGGGAACATCAAATGTAGAAATTAGAAATGTAAAGCATGCAAAGGAAACCACCATTTGGACTGTGGATATTTCTCTACTACAAGGCATGTCCTGCCAGCCACATGACTGATCCACATATGGCTTGCTGTTTTTATTTTCTAAAGTATTCTTTAGATAATCATGGAATTTCATACACTAACCTGTTTATCTTCTCATTTTCTGTAGGGATTCTTGCTCCTTGCTGCTCAAGAAATGTCTTCACTTTCAGACTATGCCTTGCGCATGACTCGTCTGAGTGCCCGGCTGTTCAGTGAAGTGGCCAGGCCTACTGATTCCAAATCCATGAAAGTGGTGAAACTGTTCAGTGAGCAGCCTCTGGCCAAGAGGAAGGAGACTTATGACTGGTATCCAAATCACAACACTTATTTTGCGCTCATGGGGACTCTACGTTTTCTTGGCCTCTATAGGTAATGGCAAAAAACACAAATAGTAACCTGTTAAGAGATTTTTCTAGTAGATCAGAAAAGTAAAAAGTTAGGCTTTTTATCCTTAACAGTTCTGTGGTTCTTATAATAGTGCCCAGATGGCTCAAAAGGCATAGTTTTAGGGGGAAAGGCTTTTAAAATACTCATAATGGGCACACTGAAAGAAACAAAAAAGGAAACCATGTATTGGAAGACATATTTTAACTGTGTCTAAAACTGGACTAACAGTGACGAGATACTGAGCTACAGATATGTTTAATTATTTATTAATTTAAGAGCACTCTAAAGGATGCAGAGGAAAACTGACCCAAATGCTGCAGAGGAAAACCTCTCCCCACCCCCAGCTCCCCCCACTCCCGCCAGCCCCTACAGGCTGCCAGACCAGCAGGTTCTCATTGATCAGATGAAGAGAGCCCCTGCCCCAAAGCCAATCTCCTTCCTAGCTAGTTTACAGGAGCCTCCTTTCTTTCCTAGCGGCAGTTTTGTTGGAGTTCTTATTTCCTTCGACCTTTTTCTGGCATTTTTAGTTTGTGCCCTTTTTGATATATAAATTTGGTCTAAATAAGTTGTAATTCACCTTTAAGAGTAATATGCAAGGGCACCTCGGTGGCTCAGTCAGTTGAGTACCCGGCTCTTGACCTCAGCTCAGGTCTTGATCTCAGGGTCGTGAATTCAAGCCCCGTATTGGGCTCCACGCTGGGTGTGGAGCCTACTTAAAAGAAAAAAGAGTAATATGTAGATCACACAGGCTCTTACCCCCATGTGTTGCATGTTTGTGTATGTATAGGAAATGGGTGCTCAGGACTTTGTATTGCTCTAGAAAGAGAAAAGATCAAATACCTGTGTGATCATTTTCTTTAAAAGAAAGTCTTAATTACCAAACTGATACATGCTCATTATAAAAGAATTCAAACAGTGCGTAATTGTGTAAAGTTAAAGTAAATCTACTTTTTGGGTGCGCAGCTGCCTCAGTGACTCTTGATCTCAGGGTTGTCGGTTTGAGCCCTATGTTGGGTGTAGAGGTTACTTAAAAATAAAATCCTTTAAAAATAAATAAATCTACTTTTTAAGAAAATTTAACGTGTTTAATTGGACTTGTCTTAGGACAGTAATACAGAAGTTAATTTGGGACTATTCACTCTAATATAATAAAATTAATAGTTCATTCCAGGTAGCTAAAAGCTGGTACATTCATCCATCCAATAGGTGTATTTTTTTTTTTTTAAGATTTTATTTATTTATTTCACAGAGACAGACACAGCGAGAGAGGGAACACAAGCAGGGGGAGTGGGAGAGGGAGAAGCAGGCCTCCCGCTGAGCAGGGAGCCCGATGCGGGGCTCGATCCCAGGACTCTGGGATCGTGACCTGAGCCGAAGGCAGACGCTTAACGACTGAGCCACCGAGGTGCCCCCAATAGGTGTATTTTTAAGTACCTTCCATGTACAGACACTTAAGATGGGCACCAGCGGAACAGCAGTGAGCAAAATAGAATAGATTTTCTTAGTTAATATATTATAATAGAGATTATAATCCATGGCATATTTTGAATTTCTGGAATTGCTCTGGGGCTTTCTCCCTTGCTATTAGTCTGAGCTCAGAAAATAAAAATTAATGTTATTATGACCCAAAATAAAATATCATTGGAAGGCAAATCTCCTGAGTAGAAAACTATAACCCATAACAAAATCATATTCAGCTATTTTAATTTACCTGTTTGGTGCCACTCTCCATTTGTTTGAAAAATAAAACCCTGACTATCTTTGGGGACGGGGGAAAAATACTTAGCATTTAGTTATCCATGGAAAAGCACAATGATTTTCATGGATTTAGTCACTAGTTATGGTAAATGGTGCCTCTGATGGAAAGCCTCCTGTGGCGTCAGGCAGGATGAAACTAGACAATCTTCAGTAAAGAAAATACTACTCAAAGACCTGCAAACGCGGGAGGAAGGCACAGGTTCTCCCAAACACCGACTCATTCGTCACTCAGGCACACAGGTGCTTGGGCGATATCATCAGAGACAAAGACCCCTGGCTTTGGAGCTTTCCTTCTGGCTGAGGGCTGATGAGAATGGAGGAGGGAAGAAGAAGAGAACAAACATGCAAGATGAGTAAATGATGTGGTATGCTATAAAGTTGAGTGTGCTGTGGGGAAAAAACAGTAAAGCCGCCTAAGCAGGATGAAGAATACTCACAGGGCACGTGGCGGGCGGGGAGAGAACGGGTCACAGTATTAAACAGAACAGTCAAGGTCAGCCTCTTTGAGAAGATGAGGTCTTAGCAGAGACTTGAAGGTGGTGAGTGGGACAAGTGGGATCTGGGGAAGAACTGCTGAGGCAGAGGCAAGAGCAGTGCAAAGGCCCTGAGGTGGGAGTTCTCTTGGTGTGTTCCAGGAGTAGCACAGGCGACGGAGAGAGTGGTAGGGCCCCAGGCAGAGGGCCCCAGGCAGATCATGAAGGGCTCTGAGGGCCAGGACAAGGTCTTGGCTTTTGCTCTGGGTAAAGTGGGGAACCGCCTGTAGGCCTGTGAACAGCGGAGCGACATGATCTCGCTTATAATTTAGAATTACTCTGGCTGCTCTGTTGAGAATAGATGATCTGGGGACAATCATAGGTACTTCTTAAGAGGTCAGCTGTATCCACTGTGTTCATGGAATGGAACAGTGTACCCTACAAAACCAGTCTATTTTAAAACTATCTAAGGAGTTAACAGTTGGGCCCAGCACAACCCCCTCTTATGTTTAATTTGTATGCCATTATTATCAGCACTTGACAGGTAAGGAAACTAAGATACAGAGAGGGAAAATCACTTATCCAAGGTCACATGGCTACTAAGTGGTAGATGAGCTGTGATTTGAACCCAGGTTGAAATGGGTTCCAAACCTTACATATTTAAATGCGATACTGTTTTAGGTATTTAATCTTAGAATGCAGTCATTTCTCTAGAGTATAGGCAGTCTTCAGCTTACACCCCATCCATATGTACAAACAGCCCTGGCTGCCTTGATCTCTAGAGTACCTGTCTGTTGATTTGGCTTCCTTCTACCTGAGCCTTTCCCCAGCAGCCTTTTTGTGTGGATTATCCACGGCCATTAAGGCAGCTTCCTTCAGACCTCTTCCCCTCATAGTAGGTGCTAATTCCTGGGACTCTCAGGGTCTCTGTGTAGCTCTTCAAGCTTAGACCCATTTTCTGTTTCCCTATGTTCAGTGTTAGCATTGTAGGGAAACTTGGGGTAATTATCAGCATTGTATCATTGTTGCTTCGGTTTATATGGGCCGGCCTGGGAATTTTAGTCGCTTGTGGCATTGTTTCTGTGAAGGGACACTGACTTAGAAATGAACTTTGGGAACACAACCCATGTGTATGTTGGGGACTCTCTGTCCTTTCTGTTCACCAAGCTGAGCATGTGCCCTGAGAAGTCGGACTGATAACCAGAGCAGCCTGAGGGAACAGTGGTAGAATGAATGGTGTGCTGTTCCCATCAGGTAAAAATACAGGCTAATTGTTTTTTCTTTCTCCACTCAGAGATGAGCACCAGGACTTCAGGGATGAGCAGTTGCGTCTAAAAAAGCTTCGTGGCAAGGGGAAACCAAAGAAAGGAGAAGGGAAAAGAGCAGCAAAAAAGAAATAGTGTTGGTCCATCAGGAGAAGAAAGTTCTTTCTCAGCAACTGACAGCCGTGTTTATCTTTCCACATATTCAAGGAATGTAAGCTTCCGAAATTAAAGATTATTTGGAGGAACACAATCATTTCTGTGTTGAACTCCAATCCAGTTGAATTGTGACTGGTTTCCTGGACACAGTCTAATTCTGCAAAGTTATTTTGGCCTTGGTTTTATACTCTGAGGTTTACCTATTTCTCTAAAGAAATGAATGCATAGGTGATTGAAGAATGACTCATTTGGGGTGGGAATGGGATGTTGGGGACATGGGGGGGAACTCAAATGAGCATCCTTTAGTCTCCCCAGGATCCCTTCTTGCTTCCCCACTACACCAGCCCTGAACTCTTCCAACCCTCCGGTGTTCAACCACTGTCTCCACCACCAAGCTCACAAACTTCATGTACCTCTCCACATACTCCTTGGAGAGTATCTACTAAGATAGATTTGTGGGAAAAGTATCTACCTGCTAAGAGAGTACTGAGTGAGTCCCTGCTGGGCCCTAGTAATACCATGGTTAGCAAGAAAAAACAGTCCCTACCTCATGGAACTTCCAGGCTTATGGGAAAGACTAATATTACATAAATAAAATTGTATTAAATGCTACAAAGGAAAAATCCAGAATTCTGCAAGAGTGTGGATCAATCAATGGCTCGGTCCAGAGATAGCAAGAGACCCAAACCTCAAGGTGTTTAAAGAAGGCCTCCCTAAAGAGATGGCATTTAAGCTGAGCTCTGCAGGATGAGTAAGAGAAGAGGGGGCACCTGGCTGGCCCAGTCAGTAAAGCATGTGACTCTTGGGCTCGGGGTCATGAGTTCGAGCCCTACACATGGCATAGAGTTTGCTTAAAATTAAGGTGTGCCTGGTTGGCTCAGTCAGTGGGGCACGTGACTCTTGATCTTGGGGTTGTGAGTTCAAGCCTCATGTTGAGCGAAGAGCTTACTTAAAAAAATAACAACAAAATCATTGGGGCGCCTGTTTGGCTCAGTTGGAGGAGCATGTGACTCTTGATCTCAGGGTTGTGAGTTCAAGCCCCACACTGGGTATAGAAATTACTTAAAAATAAGAAAAATCTTTATTAAAAGTTTTTTTTAAAAGATAAAAATGATGGGGAAAGTGTGAAGCACAAGAAAGCATGCTGTTCGAGGGATGGAAAAAAGAGCGCTGACTGTATGGGTTTCACCCAGAAACAGAAGCCAGACCGTGAAAATCTTTCCAAGTTCTTTTTTTTTAAGATTTTATTTATTTGAGAGAGAGCGCGTGCATGTGCAAGTAGGGAGAGGAGCAGAGACATGGGGACCAGCAGACTCCATGCTGAGCACAGAGTCCGATGCAGGGCTCGAGGTGGGGCTTAATCCCACAACCCTGAGATCATGACCTGAGCTGATGTCAAGAGTCAGACGCTTACCTGACTGAGCCACCCAGGTGCCCCAGGGCTTTGCAATTTCTGTGAAAAAGCTTGGACTTAGCCAGTGTGTGAAGTGTTATTTCTTTGAGAGAGGACTCTTGTATACACACGAATAGCTGGCTGCTCATTTAAGTGTATTCTAACAGTGAGTTTCCAATGAGGTTGTGAGGGCTTCTCTGATTTTTTTTTTTTTTCAAGTTCCAAAAATCTAGCACTGTCTAGTAAATTTTTTTAAAGTACTTTTTCTTTTCTTTTAAAAAATTTACCATCTTAAACATCTTTAAGCATATAGTACGGTAGTGTTAACTGAACGCACATTGTTCTGCTAAAGTACTTTTTAACCCCGTTTTTGCCTCTCAGGAAAAGAGCAAAGTGCACAGGCAAGAGGACATATAGCAGCTCCTGAAGCTATGATTTTCTTTCCCTGCAACATTAGAAGTACTGGCAATAATTGCCCTGCAAATAATTCCTGAATTAATAAGAATCCCATTACATATGTTATGATAAATTGTATTTTTGAAGATACATGATCTAGATGGTAGGGCTAGGGCCCATATTATAGTCTTAAAAACTACTTAAAAATGGGCAATTTGTGTCTGACAGATGTAACTTCAGCGGGGGACCGAGAATCCATTCATTTAGAACTTTTTCCTGAGCACTTGGCCTGTGCCAGCCACATGCAAGTTGTAGAGAACACAAACAGGCTGAGTCCCCAAGATTGTGTGAAGGACAGTTGTGTGTTGTAAGGCATTGGCAAGATCCCAGGGATTTGCTCAGAAAAGTGCACACTTTCTGTTACTCTTGGCCAGTGCAGCTGCACCAGGTGGGTGGAAGATGAACCCAGGACGTCGGGCTGAGAAATAGGCTCTCAGCCTGAACACAGTGTAGAACAACCCAGTGGGTGTTCTGAATTACGCCATCTCCAACTTGTGGAGAAGGCCTGAATGTGAGAGGAGCTTCAAAGAATTAGCATGATAGTTTAAAGAGAAACTCCATCAGGTACCAATAGCTGACCTGAGTCAGAAAACAAAGAATCCGTGTGTTGGTTTGCGGACGGCCGCTGAACCTGCAAGGAGCCTTAGCGCTGGTTGATAGGGAAGTTTGTGGACAAATCAGCAGTAGACTAGCATGCCACTGCTGAAAATCAGAGACTCCGACTAAAATTTATTTGTATATAAGCTGTACCCTGAAACCCATCTGACACAGCAAATGCTACCTAACTTAAAATAGCCTGTACTGAACATGGTGGACCAGATGGAACATGGAGGATAAGAGAAGGGGGGGTAATTCTTGATGCCATAAAAGCAGCTCGTGTCAGGACACCAGCAACTGACATTTAAGACAAGGACTCGGTGCAATCAGGAAAAAAAAAATCTTTAACTGCAGGTGTAGGCTAGCCAGATGTTTAACTGGATTTTTTTCTGGTCAAGACCAAAACTATTTGTGTTTTCCCTCAAGTGTTTGGTGTGCATGGAAGATTTTGCCCTTGATTTCGATGTGGCACAGTAAAACAGACTGGATTTGGGATTTCAAAGTCACGGATTGGGATGCAGTTCTACTTACTGGCTTTGTGACCTTCAGTCACTTATCTTCACTGAGCCTCCTTCCATCTCTGTAAAATCATAGTAACCCTTCACTAGAGTCATGAAATATTAAGATTTGTGAAAAGTACCATGTGAATTGTAAAAGATTAATCAAATGTTTTCACATACAGTTATTTGTGTGACGAATAAGAATTACTACATCTTACAAATAGATTCTTCCGAGGTAGTGTTGACAAATACATGCTAAAAATATATAATTCTCTACTTTTACATGCAACACGGCAGGTTCAGGAAGCAGTAGGTGGGAGATGCATTTTATTATTTACGTAATCCTGAGTTCGAGAAACTCACCTTTTAAAAGCAATCATGTCTGTGTGTACGTATATCTAAATATGTATGAGCATATAAACATAATGCTTTTACTTGTAAAGCACTTTCTGGAAAAGAGTAAGTCAAATTAAAAATTCCACCCTCTTCACCCTTTCCTTTTTTCCTCACACATTTCCCCCAAAGCTTCTAAGTGCCTAATTTTAGAGATTTAGAGGCAGGAACAAACTTCAAAGGAAACAGATAGAGGGAAATGTCTTTTAAACTGCCAATGTCTTCACAGTCCTTTTTCTTAAGTACTCGTTTATAAGTTCAAAAGAAAGCATTTCTTAAAAAAAAAAGAATAAAACAGTAAAACATTCAAGAAGACTTAGTATAACAGGGAAACAAACAGTAAAGCCCGGGGTATTAAGAACTAGAAAACCAGTAAAACATTTATGCTGAACTTAAAACTGAAATGTTTTTTAAAAGACAGGAAGGCAGGAAAAGAGGAGGACCATGAAACTAGGGGAAGGACTGGCCACAGAAACTACCCAGATGCAGTTTTCTCACTTAATTGGAGGTCTGGCAATATAAGTTCATGTGAAAGTAGAAACCAGAACCAAACCAATGTAGATCCTAAGACCTTTTTCATTCTACTTAAACGTGCTTTCTGAGACAGGATAGATTCATTGATGGAGAGCTTTCTGTGTCTATTACAGAAAATAGGAGCTCCTTATTGACCATCTAAATTGGTGCTTAGTTCAAAATATCTTCCCAAAAGAGCCACACTAACTGACCTATTGAGTTTAGCATAAAAACAGCATTCTCAACAAATTAAAAGTCTTAGGACACAGCTCAAATCTAAAAGTCTGAGTGTATCTAGTATGAGAACAGACCAGTGTATTAAGCACCACACAAATATAAATTCTTTTTTTTTTTAGATTGATTGATTTATTTATTTTGACAGAGAGAGAGATAGCTAGAGCAGGAACACAAGCAGGGGGAGCGGGAGAGGGAGAAGCAGGCTTCCCGCCGAGCAGGGAGCCCGATGTGGGACTCGATCCCAGCACCCTGGGATCATGACCTGAGCTGAAGGCAGACACCTAACGACTGAGCCACCCAGGTGCCCCAAATATAAATTCTTTTTTTTTTTTTAAGATTTTTTTATTTATTTATTTGAGAGACAGAATGAGATAGAGCATGAGAGGGGGAAGGGTCAGAGGGAGAAGCAGACTCCCTGCCGAGCAGGGAGCCCGATGCGGGACTCGATCTCGGGACTCCAGGATCATGACCTGAGCCGAAGGCAGTCGCTTAACCAACTGAGCCACCCAGGCACCCCAAATATAAATTCTTAATAAAGAGAAGAGTGCAGTGGAATCAGGAATGACTTTACAGGGCGCCTGGGTGGCTGGGTCATTGAGGGTCTGCCTTCGGCTCAGGTCGTGATCCCAGGGTCCTGGGATCGAGCCCCGCATCGGGCTCCCTGCTCGGCGGGAAGCCTGCTTCTCCCTCTCCCACTCCCCCTGCTTGTGATCCCTCTCTCGCTGTGTCTCTCCCTGTCAAATAAATAAAAGCTTTAAAAAAAAGGAATGACCTCGAGCAGTGAAAGCAAGGAATGCAATTAAAGTCCGCATTTTGGGAGCACCGATCACAGACACAGCACAGAGCTTTATAGGCCTTATGTTACTTCTATATGATAAGTATCCCCATTTTACAGGTGAGGAGACTGAGGCTTAGGTCTTGTGCCCAGGATCACACAAGTCTAAGTGTCCAGACTGAGGTTTAAATCCAAGCCACCTGACTTCAAAGCCTGTACCACCAATCACCACACTTAGAGGTGGGATCCTCAAGCAGAGAGAGGGTTACAGCGGATAGCATGTGCAAAGACCCACAAACAGTAAAACTGGTTGACAAGAGCTATAATGAGCATGGCCTTGCCACTTCAGAGCCATAACCTAAAGAGCCCTAAAGTTCTCAGTGTCCTTTTATGACCTGGCAGTGTAGCACTGAACTCTGGGTCGACGATGATTGTAACAGTAACTACCATTTGTCCAGTGCTTTCCCCTTTGCTGGGAACTATGTGTAACTCTATAAGTTATACCACCTAATTCTTACAACAGCTCTATGAGGTGGGTATTATCTCCCTGGTTCTACAGGTGAACTTAAGAGCTGTGGTTCTCAGCTGTGGCTATGCAGCAGAATCATCTGGGGGAGGTTAGAATCTGTGCCTGTTTCTGCTCCAGACCAACCCCAGTTGGGGCAGGGAGAGAAATAACTTAAGCACTGGGTTTTGTTGTTGTTGTTGAAGTAGGCTCCAGGCCCAGTGTGGAGTCCAACACAGGGCCTGAACCCAGGACCCTGAGATCAAGACCTGAGCTGAGATCAAGAGTCAAACGCTCAACCGCCCTAAGCATTGGTATTTTTGAAAAGCTCCTCAGGTGGCCCTACTGTGCAGCTGAGGTTAAGAATCACTGGCTTAGGGGCACCTGAGGCTCAGTCGGTTAAGCATCTGCCTTAGCTCAGGTCGTGATCCCGGGGTCCTGGGATCGAGCCCCACCTCGGGCTCCCTGCTCAGCAGGAAGTCTGCTTCTCCCTCTCCCTCTGCCCCTTCCCTCCTCTTGTATGCACTCTCTCTCAAATAAATAAAATCTTAAAAAAAGAATCGCTGGCTTAAAGCAGAATGCAACCGGGCTGGTGACCAGCTGACTGGGGCAATGGTTTGACAGATGGTGAATCCTGAAGAAGTAGGAAGGGCTAGCTCCCTCTGGGACTCTAGCCATGTAATAAGTCAGCCAGGGACCACTGAGGGGACTGGTGAGCAGAGTGGAGGGAGAGCAAAGGCCTCAGGCTCAGTGCAAATCCCACCCAGGATGCAGGAAACCAGCAGCAGTGTGACCCCCTGCCAGAGAAGGGCCGGCAGCAGCCATCAGTGGCGAGGGGAGCGCCAGGGAAATGAGGGGCTGTATCATTACCACCAGTGCTTAGTGCACTTACTCCATTTACAGGTAGGTAAATTCTTGGTGGAGGGGCGCCTGGGTGGCTCAGTCAGTTAAACGGTTAAGCGTCTGCCTTCGGCTCAGGTCATGATCCCGGAGTCCCGGCTCAGCTGACAGTCTGCTTCTCCTTCTGACGCTGCCCCCACTCATGCTCGCTCTCTCTCTCTCTCTCAAATAAATAAAGTCTTAAAAAAAAAAAAAAAGTCTTGGTGGAAAGGCTATTTGGAGCTGGAAAATAAATTAGGGTGGCAAGTCACTGCCAAGGGAATATCTAAAGTGGATATAACATGTTAGGATTCAGTAAAGGGAAAGTAAAAATTAACTCACATAAATCTGATTTATATACAACCTTTTAGGAATACACATAGAATATAAAAATTGGGATTTGTCTATTCAGTGTTTCTTTCTTTGGACATTTTCCCTTTAGCCTTCACTCAGCTTTTGGAGGAAGGGTAGTGGGAGTAAAAACATCACTATTTTTCCCAGTGGCACAAGACATACCCTTGTCAGTCAGTGTGATTCCCTTAAGGCTTAAGGCTCAGAATATGGGCTCAGGCCGCCTGCAGCAGATCACCACCGGACTCCTGAGTCAGCAGGCTGGGATGCAGCCTAGGCATCTGCATTTCCAACAAGCCCTTCCAGGTGATTAATAAGCAATCTAAAGCATGAGAATCCCGCTTTTGGCATTCCGATGGAACCCTTAAAGACAGAAAGAGATAAACCCTGGTTCCAAGATACCTAGTGAACCACAAGGTGGAAGCATCCAGATGACCTTGTGTTTGTAAATATATCAACAATGTCTCGAATCAACCTTGAATTGTAATATCATCATCAGCCTCCTTCAGCTTCTGATTTTATAATTCTCCAACAAGCACACATGTCTGTCTGATTTTATTCTTAGCAAGTACTTAGCGTTAATAATTGCTTGTTCTAGTATGATCTAGAATGATCTTATCTCTACAGTGGTTTTTGTGGGGGCATGTCCAGGGTTACAGAGGTAGCAAGGATATCCCAATCCCTGGATGCTCAATTCCAGGCTTGTAGGCTGTTCCAGACCATCTGTGCAGGTTGTAAACTTCATCACAGAAAGGAAGGCATGACCAGAATTATGCTTCTTGTGAAAAATAATCACTTGATCTTTCCTCTTTTATTAGTCTTATGAAGTCTCCCATTGCATTTCACAACCACCATAAATAGCAGGGAAGATGAAAGTGAAGAAAAGCTCAGTGATCTCATTTGGAGATCACAGTCTGTCTTTAGCACAACAGGTGGGCCCGCCAGGATTCTGTTTGCCACATGGCAAAACCACTCAGGCACCAGCTTCCCAAGGAGGGCAGGGTGACCGGGTGATGTATGGAAAATAGGAATAAAGAAAATTAGTCCAGAAAAAATGAAACAAGATGAAACCAGAGAGGGAGACAAACCATAAGAGACTCTTCATCTTAGGAAACAAACTGAGGGTTGCTGGAGGGGAGGGGGGTGGGGGGATGGGTGGCTGGGTGATGGACATTGGGGAGGGTGTGTGTTGTGGTAAGCGCTGGGTGTTATGTAAGCCTGATGAATCACAGACCTGTCCCCCTGAAACAAGTAATACATTATATGTTTTAAAAAATAAAAATTAAAAAAAAATAAAATTAGTCCAGATCATCTACTCAACTAAGACCACCCAAAAACATGGTTGTCAGATGTTTTGCAAAGAACAAGTATTACTTCAATGAGTCCCCAATAGGTTATTTTTTTAGAAAGAGCCGTGTCACGAATTCCTAGCACAGCATGCTGACGGATGCAGCTATGTTCTTACTAAAAATGAAGCACCTGAGAAAGCATCAAACTAACTCAAAATGGCAATTTGAGTTATGTTTTTCTAATTGCCATTATTCTTCAGGAGCCCCCAGTCAGTTTAAAACTTGTGTGAATCCTTTGTCCAGCTTTCCCTTTTATCTCCCACTGAAGACCCTCAGACGGAGGAGCTCACCACTGCCCTGCCGCCGTCCTTGACCCACAGCACCTGACTGGTCCTGCCTGGACCCCTCCCCTCCCCTTCCTGCAGTGTATGCTCCCGTGTCACCTCCACAGGATGAGTCACCCTCACTCACACCCCTGGCTGGTTCAGGTACAATGAAGAATCTGTTTCTGAAACCAAAGTCTCAAAAAGAGAAGCTTCTAATACTTTTTATTTTTTTTAAAGATTTTATTAATTTGACAGAGAAAGACACAGCGAGAGAGGGAACACAAGCAGGGGGAGTGGGAGAGGGAGAAGCTTCCTGCAGAGCCGGGAGCCCGATGCGGGGCTCGATCCCAGGATCCTGGGATCATGACCCAAGCCGAAGGCAGATGCCTAATGACTGAGCCACCCAGGCGCCCCTCTAATACTTTTTATTAACTGTTCCCAGGGAAAGGCAAATCTGTGCTCTCCCTCTTGCTCTTAGGTTGTCCTAACAAGTGGGCTCAGCTGAAGGACGCAACAGTTGACAATGTTCCAGCCTTTTAACTCAAGGTGTGCCACCAGGCCCCCCAGGAGCTTGTTAGACACGCACAACCGCAGGCCCTCCCCAAACCTTTTGAATCAGGATCTGCGTGTTAATAACAAGATCCCCAGGTGGTTTGTATGACCTGAAAGCAGGAGAATCACTAGTTTAGATATGTATTAACCTGCAGAGTTCTTAGAGGTCTTAGTCTTCCTGCCTTTACTCACGAAGTCCATTCTCTCTGCCTGGAAATGCCTTCCATGGTAGCTCATCAACCTGGCCAACTCCTATTCATTCTTCAAGGCCCAGCCCAAAGATCACATCCCCATTGAAACCCTCCTGATACCCCGAGTCAAAACCAATCATTTCCCAGAGCACCTGAGTGGCTTAGTTGGTTAAGCATCTGACTCTTCTGCCTCAGGTCTTGAGTTCAAGCCCTGTGTTGGCTTCCTGCTGGGTGTGGAGCCTACTTAAAAAAAAAACAAAAAAACATGGACTCTGAGAAACAAACTGAGGGTTTTGGTGGAGGGGGGAATGGGTTAGCCTGGTGATGGGTATTAAGGAGGGCACGTACTGCATGGAGCACTGGGTGTTATACGAAAATAATGAATCGTGGATCACTACATCAAAAACTAATGATGTATTGTATGGTGACTAACAACATAATAAAATTAAATTTAAAAAAAGGCAAAAACTGATCATCCTGTCTTCTGTGTTCCCTTGATATATCTATTATATCCAGTATACACCAATATTATAGAGTTTTCATGCCATATTATATTTATAGGCTTTCATCTGTGTCCCTCACAAGAATGTGAGTTACTCAAGGACAAAGAACACATTTTATTCATCTATGTTCCCTAGCACCCAGCCCAGGACTTGGAACAGAGGCTCAATGTTATAGGAAAACTACCTTTAGATCTTTTCTTCCATTGTTTTAGTCAGGTAATAGTAAATCTTACTCTACCGCTTGAAGATTTTCACATTATAACTTGGTATCCTTTAAAAACATTTCTTTTATCTTTTGTAGCTAATTTACAGTGATTATTCAAAAATAATTCCATTGGCCTGGACACAATCTCTGAGCCTACCTTTCATTGGGGTAGTGATTTCTGCTTCCTTTCCCTTGTACACACCCCTCTCCCACAAGATAACCTATCCTTTGCTGAAAAGCCAACTTATAGAGCAGATATTTTTAGGGGGGGATGGGAGGTGATATAATAAAAGGAAATACTGTATTTCTTCATTTCTATTAAGCCTGTCTTGAGGGGCACCTGGGTGTGCAGTCAGTTGAGCATCCAGCTCTTGGTTTCTGTTCAGGTCATGATCTCAGGGTCACAGAATTGAGCCCCGCATTAGGCTCTGCACTCAGCAGGGAGTCTGCTTCAGATTCTCTCTCTCCCTCTGCCCCTTCTCCCCACCCCTATCCCCCTCACACATGTGCTCTCTGTCTAATAAATAAATAAATCTTTAAAAAAAGGCTGCCTTGATACCTCCAATATTTTCTTGCAAATATACAATCGATTTTATCAAATCAGTTGTGAATGAAAGGCAGGAAAACAGTAAAGATAAGAAAATAAAGTAGAAAACAAGTAGTGATCCAAGAGTCCCAATAATCTTAATAGCTGTGTTCTTAAACACAGAAGAAAACATGCAGCTAATTATGGGGCACTAACAGAGTTGGCATAACCCCTCAGGTTAACAATGATCTCTTGAAAGACTGTATGTAGTCATGTACCAGCCTGCATGAGATAACACATAGCCTGAGATGTTCGCTAGTAATATATAATGAGCAATTATCACTGCTCAGTGCTCATCAGCAGTGCACAGCTATGAACAGCTCATGGCCCATAAGATTCATCCAAATGGCCCACAAATTGATCTTAGTCATTGTTCCCATTTATTCTGAAGGTATGGTTCTGGCAGGGGTAATTAAGAGACACTAGGTGAACTTCTGCTTTCTAAAGTGGCCCTTGCAATATTTATCAAGAGGTTAAATATAAATATCCTTTGACTCAGGTGTCCCACATGTCTAGAGCATAGAACTATAGATACAAATGCACAAAAATTTTCACTAAAGTTTTTATAGAAAAAATAGGAAACAATCTATATGTTCAACAACAGGAAAATTATTAAATAAATTGTATTAAATCCATACCCTGGATATTATAGTTTTTAAAAAGAAATATATGTAAATGTACTAACATGGAAAGATGTCAGGGATACAGCATTAAAAAAAATCAAGTAACAGAACATTCTATCATAGTACTACAGTATGAACCTCCTTAAAAATTATGTGTAGGAACATCCTGCCAGTTCACTTTAGCCTTCCTCTTCCCTGTTCCTAACTCCTGTCTTCAGCAGCAGGAAACCTAGCTCCCACTAACTACAATGCATTTACTTCATTGCTGGATCCTAGGATACACAAAAAGTAGCTTGAGAATTGTTGCTTGAATTTTTTTACAATGAGAATTTATGATTTTTTAATTAAAAATTAATAAAGTAGACCTGTTCCTGGAAGTATTGATTGATACACTCTTAACATACCCCTTTTTCTTTCTTTTTTTTTTTTTTAAAGATTTTATTTATTAGAGAGAGAGAGCACATGAGAGGGGGGAGGGACAGAGGGAGAAGCAGGCTCCCTGCTGAGCCGGGAGCCCGATATGGGACTCGATCCTGGGACTCCAGGATCATGACCTGAGCCGAAGGCAGTCGCTTAACCAACTGAGCCACCCAGGCGCCCAACATACCCCTTTTTCTTTGAGGACTCCCTTACTTTCTAACACAAGGAATTAGATAAATGAACCTTAAAAAAGATGGCATTCATTAGATCCTCATTTCACTTCTTGGAATTTAGCCTAAGAGTATAATGATATATGTTTACAAAAAGTTCACTGCAAGGATAACCATCACATCATTAGAAAGTACCTAATAGGGCACCTGGGTGGCTCAGATGGTTTAAGCGTCTGCCTTCGGCTCAGGTCATGATCCCAGGGTCCTGGGATAGAGTCCCACGTTGGGCTCCCTGTTCAGTGCAGAGACTGCTTCTCCCTCTGCCATTCCCTCTGCTTGTGCTCTCTGGCTCTATCTGTTACATACATACATACATACATACATACATACATACATACATACATAC
>NW_023270451.1:77514909-77542205 GCF_011800145.1 Mirounga leonina | reverse complement strand
TACATACATACATACATACATACATACATACATACATACATACATACATAAGGAAAGTACCTAGAGACTACCTAAGGCGCACCTGGGTGGCTCAGTCACTTAAGCATCCCACTCTAGATTTCAGCTCAGGTCATGATCTCAGGGTTGTGAGATGAAGCCCTGCAATGGGCTCTGTGCTAAGTGTGGAACCTGCTTAAGATTCTCTTTCTCCCTCTCTCTCTGCCCCTCTCCCCCCTCCATTTGTGCGTTCTCTCTAAATAAACAAATAAATAAATAAAATATCTTTAAAAAAAAAAAAACACCTAAATGTCCAACAACAGATAATTTACTGAGTAAAATATATCCATGGAACAGAATACAGAAAGGTGATAGTGTTAAGAACAGATTCTAATTCCAAGCAAACTAGATTTGAATTCCAGCTCTACCAGTTATTACATGTGTGACATTGGGTATATGACTTAGCTTCTATGTGCTTCAGTTTCCTGTATGTGACATGAAAATGATAATAGTATCTTCCTCAAGAGGACAGCCACAAAGATTAAATGAGGTATAGCTGTAAAACACTTGGAACTGTCCCTGATATATATAAGAACAATGTAAGTTTTAGCTATTATTAATACTATTATCCCACCATTAAAAATGGAAGAGAATAGAGAACCCAGAAATGGACCCACAACTCTATGGTCAACTAATCTTTGACAAAGCAGGAAAGAATATCCAATGGAAAAAAGACAATCTCTTCCACAAATGGCATTGGGAAAATTGGACAGCCACATGCAGAAGAATGAAACTGGACCATTTCCTTCTACCATACACAAAAATAGACTCAAAATGGATGAAAGACCTAAATGTGAGACAGGAATCCATCAAAATCTTAGAGAAGAACACAGGCAGCAACCTCTACAACCTCAGCTGCAGGAACTTCTTGCTAGACATCTCCCAAGGCAAGGGAAAAAAACAAAGGCAAAAATGAACTATTGGGACTTCCTCAAGATAAAAGCTTTTTTTTTTCTTTAAAGATTTTATTTATTTATTTGACAGAAAGAGTGAGAGAGCACAAGGAGGGAGAGCTGCAGAGGGAGAGGGAGAGGCAGGCTCTCTGCCGAGCAGGGAGCCCGATGCGGGACTCGATCCCACGACCCCAGGATCATGACCGGAGCCGAAGGCAGACACCTAACCATCTGAGCCACCCAGGCACCCAAGATAAAAGCTTTTGCACAGCAAAGGAAACAGTCAACAAAACCAAAAGACAACCAACAGAGTGGGAGAAGATATTTGCAAATGACATATCAGATAAAGGGCTAGTATCCAAAACCTATAAAGAACTTACCAAACTCAACACCCAAAGAACAAATAATCCAATCAAGAAGTGGTCAGAAGACATGAACAGACATTTCTCCAAAGAAGACATCCAAATGGCCAACAGACACATGAAAAAGTGCTCAACATCACTTGGCATCAGGGAAATACAAATTAAAACCACAATGTGATACCACCTCACATCAGTCAGAACGGCTAAAATTAAGTCAGGAAATGACATGTCGGCAAGGATGCAGAGAAAGGGGAACCTTCCTACACTGTTGGTGGGAATGCAAGCTGGTGTAGCCACTCTAGAAAACAGTATGGAGGTTCCTCAAAAAGTTGAAAATAGAGCTACTCTATGACCCAGCAATTGCACTACCGGGTATTTATCACAAAGATACAAAGGTAGTGATCCGAAGGGGCACCTGCACCCCAGTGTTTATAGCAGCCATGTCTACAACAGCCAAACTATGGAAAGAGCCCAGATGTCCATCAACAGATGAATGGATAAAGAAGATGTGGTATATATATACAATGGAATATTACTCATCCATCAAAAAAAAAAAAAATCTTGGGGTGCCTGGGTGGCTCAGTCGGTTAAGCATCTGCCTTCAGCTCAGGTCATGATCCTGGAGTCCCAGAATTGAGTCCCTTATCAGGCTTCCTGTTCAGTGGGGAGTCTGCTTCTCCCTCTGACCCTCTCCCCTCTTATACTTTCTCTCTCTCACACATAAATGAATAAAATCTTTAAAAAAAAAATGAAATCTTGCTATTTGCAGCAACGTGGATGGAACTAGAGAGTATTATGCTAAGTTAAATAAGTTAATTAGAGAAAGACAATTATTATATGATCTCACTGATATGTGGAATTTAAGAAATAAAATAGAGGAGCATAGGGGAAGGGAGGAAAAAATAAAACAAGACGAAACCAGAGAGGGAGACAAACCATAAGAGACTCTTAATCATAGGAAACAAACTGAGGGTTGCTGGAGGGGAGGGGGGTGGAGGGATGGGGTAACTGGGTGAGGGGCATTAAGGAGGGCACGTGATATAATGAGCACTGGGTATTAGATTGATGAATCACAGATCTGTACCTCTGAAACCAATAATACATTAGATGTTAATTAATTGAATTTAATTTTTAAAAATGTTTTTAAAAAAATAAAATAAAGAATAATAAATGAATGCTGATGGAACAACAGAAAAAAGAAAAAAGTGGATTTTTCCTTCCCTAGGGCATAGATGCAAAAATTTAATAGTCAGTGGTGTATGACTTTAGGTTCAACGGAACTGACCTGATCACTAGTACATTATAATGTCTTTATCTATCTATCTATCTATCTATCTATCTATCTATCTATCTATCATCTATCTATTTATTTAGTAGACTCCACGCCCAGTGTGGAGCCCAACACAAGGCTTGAACTCACGACCCTGAGATCAAGACCTGAGCTGAAATCAGGAGTCAGACACTTAACCAACTGAGCCACCCAGATGCCCCATGGTTGCCTTATTAAATATAAATGTCAGAGGTTATAATTTAAGACTATAATATTTGGGTTTTTTTTTTAAGATTTTATTTATTTATTTGAGAGAGAGAATGAGAGACAGAGAGCACGAGAGGGAAGAGGGTCAGAGGGAGAAGCAGACCCCCCGCTGAGCAGGGAGCCCGATGCGGGATTCGATCCCGGGACTCCAGGATCATGACCTGAGCCAAAGGCAGTCGCTTAACCAACTGAGCCACCCAGGCGCCCTAAGACTATAATATTTGTTGTTACTTTTTAATTTCACTCCTTCAAAAACTAGCCTTTCCTTTAGACATTTTTCCTGTAATTAGATGATAACGCCACCAGGTGACAGTAGTGCTTCAGTCATGGCCTAGTAATTGGAAGAATAAGACTTTTGTGGCAAGGTGTTCTAATGTGTTGAGAGATGTATGGTTTTTTTTTGTTTTATTTTAAAGATTTTATTTATTTATTTGAGACAGAGAGAATGAGAGACAGAGAGCATGAGGGGGAGGAGGGTCAGAGGGAGAAGCAGACTCCCTGCCGAGCAGGGAGCCTGATGCGGGACTCGATCCAGGGACTCCAGGATCATGACCTGAGCCGAAGGCAGTCGCTTAACCAACTGAGCCACCCAGGCGCCCGAGAGATGTATGGTTTTAATTCTCTATTAAAGTCTCTGATTTTGAGGCGCCTGGGTGGCTCAGTTGGTTAGGTGACTGCCTTCAGCTCAGGTCATGATCCCAGGGTCCTGGAATTGAGCCCCGCATCAGGCTCCCTGCTCCGTGGGAAGCCTGCTTCTCCCTCTCCCACTCCCCCTGCTTGTGTTCCCTCTCTCGCTGTCTCTCTCTCTCTCTCTGTCAATTAAATAAATAAACAAAATCTTTAAAAAAAAAATCTCTGATTTTAATTGAAGATGGTAGATATTTCTTTTATACTAACGTTAGGAAGAAGACAAAACAGAAAAAATAAAAAGATTTAAAAAAAGAAACAACTCCGTAAAGTCAGAGACAGCCTAGTCATACTGCTTAGGTGATTAGAGTTACATAAAGTAATAATATTAGTCTGTCTTTGTAACATTCCTAATCAGCTAGAAAGTTCTGGGCTGCTTCCTATGACTGTCCTGAAATGTCTCTTTCATGTGACTACAGAAGAGCAGCAAGGAAAGCAATCCTTGTTAGGTTTCCCCTAATTGCAGGATTTTAAAGATCCCACCTTTCGATCTGGGAGTCACCTTAGAAATTTAGTGAGAGCCGACATTTTACAGCTGAAGAAGCCGGCATGTCCAGACGTAGGTGTTTTACCCAAGATCCTTTGGTGACACAGAACTAGATCCCAGGTTACATAGGGACCCCTGACAAATGTGCTCAAACAGGACACAAATGTTGATTTGTGAAATATAGAGTCACTTTATAAGGCTGGGTTTACCAAGTCAGTTTTTTTTTTTTTAAGATTTATTTAGGGGCACCTGAGTGGCTCAGTCTGTTAAGCCTTTGCCTTCAGCTCAGGTCATGATCTCAGTGTCCTGGGATCGAGTTCTGCCTCAGGCTCCTTGCTCAGCGGGGAGTCTGCTTTTCCCTCTCTCTCTGCCTGCCGCTCCCCACACTTGTGCTCTCTCTCTGACAAATAAATAAATAAAATCTTAAAAAAAAAAAAAAAAGTAGGCTGCTTAACCGACTGAGCCACCTAGGTGCCCCCAAGCCAGTTTAAAAAAAAAATTGGCGGGGGGGGGGGGCGCCTGGGTGGCTCAGTCATTAAGCGTCTGCCTTCGGCTCAGGTCATGATCCCAGGGTCCTGGGATCGAGCCCCGCATCGGGCTCCATGCTCGGCGGGAAGCCTGCTTTTCCCTCTCCCACTCCCCTTGCTTGTGTTCCCTCTCTTGCTGTGTCTCTCTCTGTCAAATAAATAAATAAAATCTTTAAAAAAAATTTTTTTTTTTTAATTTTAAATAGGCTCTATGTTCAGTGTGGGGCTTGAACTCATGACTCTGAAGTCAAGAGTCACATACTCTACCGACTGAGCCAGCCAGGTGCCCCTACCAAGCCAGTTTTTTTTTTTTTTTTTTTTTAAGTTTTATTTATTTAAGTAATCTCTACACCCAATGTAGGTCTCAAACTCATGATTCCCAGATCAAGAGTCCCATTCTCCTCCAACTGAGTCAGCCAGGTGCCCCCAAGCCAGATCTTTACAAACCAAGTAGTTCCTCTTGGTCACTACGCTTGCAGTTCAGACAGGTTAAAGAATATATCTAGTTACTGGCTGTTAGACCAGTCGCTTAGGCTCTTTCCAAGTGGAAATGATTATGAAGACATACATTGTAATTTCAACTAAAAAATAAATATGCTTGCTGAATTGCTAACCAATACAAATATTTAAATAATCCACAATAGTAAGAAAAAAATAAGCAGGTCTACAGTGTAGATTAAAATTTTACGAAGTACAAATATCTGCCTTTCTCACACTGAATTTCAAATTGTATGAATGCTAATCTAATTCTGATATTCCTTATGGCAAAATAGGACCTCCCAACTTCCTCCCACTCAGGCTTCCCCTCTCCACATAGCTATCCCTCGGTGCCCTGGGACTCTAGTTCCACATTTGGCTACCCGCTTCTGTTCCTCACAGGGAGGCTCGGAAACTCCTGGGCACTCCCACTCAGCTCTCCTCCAGTTCTGTAACTCTTTCATTTCTCTCAGCTTCTTTTGAAAATGAGGAACTGTGGTACGTTCTGCAACCCACAGCTATCTGTCAGCCATAGGAAAGGTCGCAAGTCCTCATTCCTTGAGTCCACGTTTGCAACACATTTCTTTTGAAACTCAGAAAAAGAAGAGAATGGAGAATATGAAGAGGTCTCAAGATCAGTGTGAAAGTCCATCTTTCCAGTCAGGAAGATCGTTGGTCGTCCTCCTCCCACATGCCTCCACCCTTCCTGGCCAGCAGCTCAGGGACAGTTACGGGTGCCCAACAGAGGCCAGCTTTAACTTCTTAATGAATTGTTACTTTTGCTTTCCTTGAGCTGATGGATATATCCCAGACTTTGGGGTGTGTATATGTTTTGCATTTAAAATAGCTTATGTATGTATGATAAAAGAGAAGGAAAACTTTATTAAATCTCTGGACTGGAGATAACTTTCTAAGTTTAAAAATAAAAGAAAACAAAAGATTGAAAAGGTGAACTGTGGGGCACCTGGGTGGCTCAGTCGGTTGGGCATCGAACTCTTGGTTTCCGCTGGGGTTGGTGATCTCTGGGTCTTGGGATTGAGCCCCACGTTCAGCTCCAAACTCAGCGGGATTATACTTGTCCCTCTCCCTCCTCCCTCTTGCGTGCTCTCTCAAGTAAATAAATAAAATCGTTTAAAAAAAACGTTGAAGTGCATCAAACATTTAAACCTCTGTACATCAAAAATATGTGTAGGTTTGAAATACAAACTAATCATTTGAGAGGAAAACTGCAACATTATGGACTAAGGATTAAATGAGCTCATACAAATAAGTAAAACAAAACCCCTCTAAATTCTCAGTAGACAATGGACAAAGAACAAGAATAGTTCTTGTTCCAATGCACATCCAGTTGGATGATAAACATTCGGTAAAATGATCAACTTCACTGAAATCAAATAACTGAGAATTAAAACTACAAATATGTGATATTTTGCTTACCTACAGATTTAGCAAAAATGTATTGAAATATGCATTCCCCCAACTGATAAGTTTCTGGTGAAATGGGTCCTTTCACATATTGTTGGCAGTAAGAATAAAAATGAATGTAACTTTCCTGAATAGCTATTTCATAGAGTATTTAAAGAAGCTTTAAAATGTTTTAATTTTTGACCCTATAATTCCACCTTTAATAACTTATACTAAAGAAGTAATCCAAAACGTGTAAATATTTTGAAATTAAGATGATCATTGCAGCATTTTTATGCAAGTGAAAAACTGACACTTAAAATCTAATGATAGAGGTCTGCTAAGGCAAATTCCATAAATAACACACTAGGTAGCCATTACATATGATGGTTATAAATAATTTTTTTACATAAGAAAAATACCTGTCATATTGTGTAAAAAGCAAAGGCACCTGGGTGGCTCAGTCAGTTAAGTGTCTGCTTTTGGCTCCGGTCATGATCTTGGGGGTCCTAGGATCGAGCCTCACATCTGGCTCTCTGCTCAGTGGGGAGCCTGCTTCCCTCTGCCTCTGCCCCTCCCCATCTCTGCTGCTTGAGCTCTCTCGCTTAAATAAATAAATAAAATCTTTAAAAAAAAGAAAAGGCAAGGCATAACTATTTTTTTAATGCATGAGTATAAAGACTTGAAGGGAGTATTTCTAAAGGTTAACAGTGGTTGTAACTAAGAGGTGGGATTTCAGTTAATTTTATTTCCGCTGCTTTATACTTCCTCGTATTTTACAAATATTCTACATATAGCATGTATCACTACATGCAGCATGTATCATAAGAAAAAAAGGAATAAAAGGAGAAAAGCTAAAGGACAAGATTAATTAACAAATTGACTGTGATCTCCCCACCTTCCCACAACAACAAAGTTTCTTGAGAAGACCCTACAAATCCACCCTCCAGGTAGTGCTCTGGACCTGATGTTTACAGAGAGGAGTTGGTTTATTGCGATGTTAATGTGGTAAATTGAGAAATGCCCTAGTTCCTGCCACATGACTTTATAGGGTGCTGAGTTCTCTGCAATAACATGCATGATAATCTTTTTAGCAATCCCTGCAATTAGGGGGTGGCCAAACTGGAATTGTTACTTTATTTGAGACAGGTACACACACATATGCACGCACACACGATGCTAGAAATTCAGAAACAACTTCCCCCGTGAAGAAAAACAGTGTAATTAGCTCTCCTTTAGATGGGAAGATAGTCTGCAAAATGTAAATATAAACAGATTGTCCTTTTTTTCTTAAAAAAAATATAGATCACTAATCTCCACTACATATTGGTCAGAAGTCAGGTAGATGATACCATCTATCAGTGGTATCGAGCACTTTGGACAACAACCTAAACTGGTGGCTGATAGGATGTTAGAGACCCACAGCTTTGGAGGTGAATAAGCAATGAAGGAAGTTCTCAAGTTGCACCGTGAGAACCAATTTTATCAAGCAGAACTTAATTATAACTGTACAATTATCAAAACATTTATGGAGAATGCTAACCTTACACCCACTGCTGGGTTTCTGTTAAGCTGATTTCCTTTAGCGGAAATGTTCCCATCAAGTGTGTGTGTCTGTGTGTGTGAAAAAGAGAAAGTGAGAGAGTGTTGCAATTACTACTGTTTCTGTTCAATATCAACAATATCAATAGTGTGCTTCCCCTCGTCTTTCTTATAAGGCCAAATATTTTTTCTCTGAATCCAAATGGGACTGTCTTAGGGTGCATCTAGTACTCATCCATCTATTGTTTTAAACACAAGAAATCCACTTTTCCAAGGTTATACAGTGAATTAGTGGTACTGCATTTACTGGAGCCCAGGTCTCTGAACTTGCATTCCTCTGTTACAACATGTTCCACTGCTTTAGCAGCATGATATCCTCGGTTGATTTTCCCAAAGAGAACACTAAGATTTGAATATCAAGATTTTATCTTTGAATGCAAAGAAAAATAGAAAATTAAGACAATTAACTAAATAATTCTACAGGGGGTAAAATCACCATTTGTGATGTGAGAGAGTCTCACTGTTCCGGGATGACCACCTTGGGACTGACCCAAAGATGGTCTTTGTACCGAGTACTGCTCACCATTGGAACTTACACCCACACAGGGGCAAGAAAGAGGAAGAGCCTTGGCCAGGTAGAGACTAAGCATCAAGGACAATCAAGTAATTTAGGGGAGAAGGATGGAAGTGGATGCAAGGTAAAGAATAGGCAGGTGTAAAAAAAAAAAATGTTTAAGCTCCATGCATTATTTGGAAATAGGGCCATAGGTCTTGGAGGAGCCCTGGGAGGGAAGTGAATGAACACCAGTTGGCCTTTTCACCACAGCTTCACAGGTCGACAGACAGACAGATACACAGACAGACAGATACACACACACACACACACACACACACGTGCACACCAGGGCCCTAGTGCAGAGCTGATACACAAAAACACACACTTTGGCCTCTTTCCTTTTGAATATGCAATTTCTTTTTTTTTTTTTTTTTAAGATTTTATTTATTTATTTGAGACAGAGAACATGAGAGGGAGGAGGGTCAGAGGGAGAAGCAGACTCCCCGCCGAGCAGGGAGCCCGATGCGGGACTCGATCCAGGGACTCCAGGATCATGACCTGAGCCGAAGGCAGTCGCTTAACCAACTGAGCCACCCAGGCGCCCTGCAATTTCTTTATTATGCTGATCTGGCTAAGTTTTACTTGTTCTCAAACACTTAACTCAAGCAACACCACTTCAGGATGCTTTCTCTGAGCCCTGCCACTTTCCGCCTGCCCCCACCCATGCTAGGTTACATATCCCTCCTCTGTGCTCCCATACCACTTAGACTCTACCAAAGTGTTTTCATCCTGCATGGCAACTGTCGGTCACCCCCACAGGGACCATACGCTGTGTGAGGGCAAGGACCTCATTTTTCCTCTTTATATCCCAGTACCAAACACTGGGCCTGTCACATATTATTGAATACATGAATCCACTCATTGAACAAATGATTTCTGTGTATCTACTTTGTTCTAGCACTGTTTTAGGTCGTTTAGACACAGCAGCGGGCAAGATACCCATGGTCCCTGCCTTCATGAATTTTGTATTATATTAAGGCACCTTGACACTCCAAAAGGTTCTTGGAATAAATGATATTTAACATGATGAATGAATGTCAGATTGATCTGACATAATGTAAATAACTTCTTATTCTGCAGCATTGTCCCACTTCAATTTATAATAGACTCAAGGATGAACACTTACTAGGATTTGGGTTTTCTCAGATAAGCTAAATTTTATAAGGAGTGCTACCAGAGATAACACAAATAAATTGACCTGAGCCTGGCTGCTAACTTCCATAGCAACACCTAAAAAGACTGGCATTATATTCATTTTGTAGAATAAAGACAGTCACAGCCAAACCTCATTTAATTGAATTCTGCTAATTTTGAATCTGTGAATTACTCACTTAGAAATGTTGACGCTGCATACAGAGAATTAGATTTCCAGAGAAAATTAATAATAACAATGAGCCTTTAAATAGCTCTTCAAAGTTTATGTCTTTTACATATAACATCTGCTCTGATAATGAGATTGTAGCTACTTCCACCTTTGGGATCTTTACCTGTTGAGTTTTAGCCATTCTCAGGAGGATGTATTAGAGAAAATGAGGTTGGATGAATAACTATCCCATCTGAAATGAGTAATTTGGCCGTGCCTCAAGCAAACTTCAGGTGATGACCCAAGTATTGACTCCAATGTCACACCATTTGCAAGAACTCCACGGGGTCCAGTTTGAAATATTATGTTGTTGTTGTTTTTTAAATACAGACCCTGGGGCACCTACTGGCTCAGGCAGTAGAGCATGCAACTCCTTATCTTGGGGTTGTAAGTTTAAGCCCCACGTTGAGCATAGAGGTTACTTTAAAAAAATTAAATCTTTTTTTTTTTTAAAGATTTTATTTATTTATTTGACAGAGACACAGCGAGAGAGGGAACACAAGCAGGGGGAGTGGGAGAGGGAGAAGCAGGCTTCCCGCCGAGCAGGGAGCCCAATGTGGGGCTCGATCCCAGGACCCTGGGATCATGACCTGAGCCTAAGGCAGACGCTTACACGACTGAGCCACCCAGGTGCCCCTAAAAAAATAAAATCTTAAAAAAACCCACAATTCTTTTTTTTTTTTTTTTTAGAAGGGGGGTGGTGGGAGGCTGGGCAGAGGGAGAAAGAGAATCCCAAGCAGGTTCCACACCCAGCATGAAGCCCTTTGCGGGGCTTGATCTCACAACTCTGAGATCATAACCTGAACCAAAATCAAGAGTCAGATACTTAACCAACTGAGCCACCCAGGCACCCCAGCAGATTCCTGTCTTTAAGAATAGAACTGTGGAATCTTAATTCACCACTTCTTTTCTCTTACCATGTCCAAATCTTCAGAGAAAATGCCTTTTCATTAAAACAGTAGCAGAATGTTAAATGGAATTTTCCACTGAGACCCTAAGGCTATAGATATCTGATACCAAAGGGAGTTTCAAGATAGACCATCCTAAAGGAATTTTTCAGTAGGTATCTGAAAGTTGGGGGCATGGCTCTTGGAAACCCTTTGTCCCACACTGAGATTATAAACGGAGCAAATCATTGAAAAATGAAAAGAATTTGTGTCAAGATTTACTTGCAGGAAACCGTGCTGCAAGTCTCCCACTCTCAAGGCAAATGTGGAAGGTTCCTCTCACTTTATAACAAGTAAGGAAAGAAGGCACACAATGGACTGGTGCCTGACTCCCTCTTGGAAAATCCCTAAGCCAGAGAAGGACTGGCATTAGATCCAGAAGCTAGATAAAGAGGGTGGGAGTAAAGAGGGGGGTGACTGCTCTGGGTGGCCTATGCTCCCGGACTGTGTGAGAGCAGAAGATGCTTGAGCATTTTTTTCTTTTTAATTTTAAGTAGGCTCCACACCCAATGTGGGACTTGAACTTGCAACCCCGAGATCAAGAGTTGCTCTACTGACTGAGTCAGCAGGGGCCCCTGCTTGAGCATTTTGAAGACCATTGTGGCCCTCTCAGTGGAGAGACAGGCTGGAACTTTTAAAACTCCTGCCCCAGAGGACCACACAAAGGAAAGAACAGAACAGAAGGCAAGAGTCTACGTGGAGCAAACCTCCGAAAAGCCCGAGAGAAAACTGGCCAGTCCATGGAAGACACGTCTCCCGTATTGTAGAAAATGCAGCCAAACATGCCCAGAGGTCTGCCTCCAAAGAACCCCAGAAGTGTCCTATGAGAGAAAAAGGCAGCTTTCAACACCCACCAGACCCAGAGTTGTAAAGCCCTCTTCCAAGCACATGAGTAAATTAAGAACTTCCTGCAGTGCCGTGCCAAGCCATATTGGAGCCTGAGGCCACAGGATAAAAATCTGTGCCCCTATATACATTTTCCAAAATATCCTCTCCCATGTTGAACCAAGTAGAAAAGCTAATAAAGGCTCTACGATCAAAAACCATGATTACATATGAAGTCCCGGGTTGCCCAATCTGTTTCTCACACCATTGTAAAGCCTCATAAACACGCCCATCGAGGGACACAATGACCCAGTGGCCCTTGAACTACAGGCTGATGAGAAACACTGTTCCCATTGCACAATAACTCAAGGTCATAAAACAGAAAATGATGGCCTGTCTTTATTTACATTTTTGGTATGTTGTTCATCCTGGATTTTTTTTGCATGAGACTTTTAATGTACTGCATTAATATTTATATTGATTACTGAGCCCCTTTAAATTCTGCACTTGAGGCAAGTGCCTTCCTGCCAGCCCTGCTTTTCGGCTCAGTTTTTCCTTCTTTTTTTCACCACCTTCAAAGTCAGAGAGCCCAGGAACCTTGCTTAGTAAGATGGAGGGGAAGGGTGAAAGCAGAAGGTGAAGAAGGCTTTCCATCTGCAGATGGTCTTAGCTGGAGGAGAGGAACAGTGGGAGGCAAAAATAAAGATGCACTGTCCGATTACATTCCCATAAGGTTTGCTTGTTCAGTGTACTGGTCACATGAAGTTACACCCCAGTTTCAAAACAAAATCGCACAAATGCCTGGCAGTGGGGACTTCCGTTGGGGATAGAGAGCGAAACCTCCAGCATAATATAGTGAAAGAATTTGGGATTGGAGGTCAAAGGTCAGGGTTCTACTCCTGGCTCCTCCACATACTAAGCTTGGGGAAATACTGTTAGCCTCAGCACCTCATCTCTAAGTTCAGTGAATAGTAACTGAATATTTCCAATATTTTAGGAAGACATGATTAAATCTTTAGGGGGAGACACAGGCAAACAGCCAACAAGCCTTATGGTAGAGGTATCTGCAGGGTGTTACCGCCATGGAGCCCAGAAGGAAAGCACCCCCCTCCCCCAACTAGGAAGCTGAGGAAGGTGACAGCAGACCTAAGTGGGGTAGAAATAATAGAGTTGAGTCATGTGAAGCTGCAGTAAAAGAATGCCTCAGCCAGAGGGAACTGCAAAAGCAGGAGAAGAATGGAATCTCAAATAGTCAAATTCATAGAAGTAGAGAGTAGATGATGGTTGCCAGGGGCTGGGGGAGGAGGAAAACGGAGAGATGCTGGTCAAGGCGCACAAACTTTCAGTTATGCAAGTGGTTTAAACAACACTGAGGTTTATTTTTCACTCATACGATAGTTCCACAGCTCCTTCTCTCTTGGTGTTTTGCTGTTTGCATGCATGGTCCCTTGGTCCAAGATGACTGCTCAAGATTTAGGAAGCAGGAGGGTGCCTGGGTGGCTCAGTCGTTAAGCGTCTGCCTTTGGCTCAGGTCCTGATCCCAGAGTGGTGGGATCCGGCCCTGCATCGGGCTCCCTGCTCAATGGGAAGCCTGCTTCTCCCTTTCCCACTCCCCCTGCTTGTGTTCCCTCTCTCGCTATGTCTCTGTCAAATAAATAAAATCTAAAAAAAAAAAAATTTAGGAAGCAGGAAGAAGAAAGGACAGGAGAAGGCTATGTTCCCCTCCATTTGAAGAACTAGAAATTCAGAAGAAGAAAGAAAGAAGAAAGAAAGAAAAGAAAGAAAGAAAGGAAGGAAGGAAGGAAGGAAGGAAGGAAGGAAGGAAGGAAGGAAGGAAAGAAGAAAGAAAGAAAGAAAGAAAGAAAGAAAGAAAGAAAGAAAGAAAGAAAGAGAAAAAGAAAACTAGAAATTCCACAAAATATGTTCACTTAGCTTTCACTAGCCTTAATCACATGGCCTTAAGTAGTTGCAAGGAATGCTGGAAAACTGCAACCTTTTATTCTGGACAGTAATACACATGGTGAAAAGGCAGGATTCTGTTACTACGGAGAAAGAGGATCTTTTCTCCTTGGATTAGGCAACCAAGAGTCTTCTACACAGTTACTGTGTCCTCTCTCAGCTGTTATTACTGCCAGTTGTTCAAGCCAAAGTCCTGTGAGTCACCCTCAGTGAACCCCACATCCAGTCTCTGAGGAACTCAGAACTTATCATAAATCCCATTATTCTAGCTTCTTCCAGCTATCGTCTCAACTATAAATAGCTCTGTATCTGGTCTCTGCTTTTACTCTTGCCACCCATGTTAGTCAGAATAGGCTATGCTATGTTGTGGTAACAAACAGCTTTCTAATTCCAGTGAATAAATCTAAGAATGAATGAATGATGGGGGCACCTGGTTGGCTCAGTCAGTAGAGCATGTGACTCTTGATCTCAGGGTTGTGAGTTCAAGCCCCATATTGGGCCTACAGCTTACTTAAAAAGAAAAAAAAAAAGAATGGATGATGAATTCATAGAGGGTTACTATTTAATAGGCACCAAGTTTCCATTTTGCAGGATTAAAAGAGTTCTATGGATGGGTAGTAACCACAGTGCGGATGTACCTAATGCTACTGAACTGTATATCTAAAAATAGTTAAGATGGCAAGTTTTATGTTATGTTTATTTTACCACAACTTATTTTAAAAAGAATGAATAAGTGAATGGTAGAAACTGTTATGCATAAAATCAACCAAAAATTATCCTAATTATACAATGGACCCCTAAAAATTAATGAGATGATGATAAATAACCCAATTAAAAACAGACAAAATGTATAAACAGCAATTCACACAGGAGGAAAACAATGACACTTTTCTGTGGTTTACCTAACAGCTATTCTCTTCTTCTTCCTTATTAACAGACCCCAGATTTTGTTTCATGTAGCAATGTTTCCAGCTAAAAATATTCACTTTCTCAGATTACCTTGCATATTGAAGCAGCCACGTGACATAGTTCTGGCCATACAGACAAAAATTAAAATGCTGGAGATTTCTGGAAGTTTTTTTCATTAGTGATACAGCTAATGCCCTCTTTTCTTTCTTCTTGCTTATAATGTGGGTCCAAAGGATGCAAATGCAGTGGCCATACTGCGTTTAATAGGCAACCATTATAGGGATACAGGTCTAAACACTAAGTGTGGGAACACGGAAGAAGCCTGGACCCAGAGAATCCATTGTACCACAACTGGATTACCCACCTATCTCCGAACTTCCTGTGGTTTGAGACAAATAATCCTCCATCTAATTAACAGCCACATTGATGTTTTTGGTTACTTGAAGCTGAAAATATTCCTAACTGATTTTAAATTTTATCAGAAATGAGAAGCTGTAAGAAAAAATAACTTTAAGGGGCGCCTGGGTGGCTCAGTCGTTAAGCGTCTGCCTTCGGCTCAGGTCATGATCCCAGGGTCCTGGGATCGAGCCCCACGTCGGGCTCCCTGCTCTGCGGGAAGCCTGCTTCTCCCTCTCCCACTCCCCCTGCTTGTGTTCCCTCTCTCGCTGTCTCTCTCTCTGTCAAATAAATAAATAAAATCTTTAAAAAAAAGAAAAAATAACTTTAATTATGGAATTAGTTAAGAAGTAGGCCAGAAGGTACCAAGGAATCAAGAACCATTTCAGACTGAAAAGCTGGTCATATCTGTGTGTGGTGAAATGATGTGTGGTGATGAAATATTGGGCCGAATGTCACCTGTCACACCTTGGAATATAGACTACATGCTTACCACGGCTTTTGTCTGTTGGTGAATTACAAGGAACCTTTAGAATGCTGACATATGCAGAGTTTTTTTGTTTGTTTGTTTGTTTGTTTTTAAGTTAGTATGAGTTTCTACCACGGGCAGCCACTACCACATGCCAGGCATTATTCTAGAAACATGAGATACAGTAGTGAGTAAAAGTGAAAAAAGTCCCTGCCCTCATGGAGTTTGTATTCTAGTGGGGGAAACAGATAACAAACACATAAATATACAACGTATAACCTGTAAAGGACTGTAGGGGAAAAGTAGCAGAGTAAGGGGGACAGGAATTTCCAAGGATGGGAGTTCCTTTTATATGAGGCAGTCAGAAAGGCTACTCTGATAACATGACAGGTAAGCAAGGGCCCAAAGGAAGTGAGAGAGGGAACCATGAGGCTACCTGGATGACATTGCCCAAGCAGGAGCATCCTCGGAGTGTTCGTGGAAGAGTAAGGAGACAAAAAGAGGAGGATAGTAAAAAGTGACAGAAAAACGTGTGGTGGGGAGGGGAATGAGAACATGCAGGCCTTTGGGGCACTGTAAGACCTCGGCTTTTTCTCTGAGTGTGCTGGGAAGCCACGTCTTGCCACTTGGAGCAGAGGTCAACAAAAGAGGTGCCATCTGAGACTCAAACAAGCCGGTTTGCCCACAGAAAGGGAAGGGAATGTGGACAACTGCAGGGCTAGGAGAGGCTCTGTGGTAAGCCTGCAGTTCTGGACTTGGGAGCCTGGTGAGACTGATGGTCAACTGCTTCGATCTGACCCCTCACCCTGAGGTCCAGGGAATGGGGCTGTGAAGCAACAGGCCCAGCAAAAGGGAAGACTGGGTGACCAGAACTTTATTCAGTACCTTCACTTTTAGAATGCTTTCCCTAACAAAGAAGGAATGCCAGTGGAAGAAGATGGGATTAAGGGTGTTGTCTTCCTGCCTATTCTTAAGAATTGCCTCAAGGCTGGGGCCATTAATTTCTGGGAGTGGGGGATTGGCAGAGTGCTAAAGCCAGTCTAAGAGCCAAAAATTCTCAGGCTCAAAGACTATCTAGAAAAAATCTTGGCTGTGTTTACTTGCACGCAGAATTAACTGGAAAAAGGTAAACAAACAAAAAAACTACTAGGTTTAAGAGAGAACTGTGTTTATTAAAAAACAAAAAAGAAAACAAACAAAAACCAAAGTGTGGTAACAGCCTGTGGCTGTTGAACCCAAAAGCAATCCCTGGGCCCCCAAATAGTACTAGCAGGAATAGAAGGAATTAATCTCCAATGATGGAGTGGATAATGAGTACGGGTTTATCCCAGGGAGAAGACTGGTGGCTGCTGGATTGGCTCATCCAGGAACTTTCTTTTCTACCAGGGCAGGGAGTCCTCACTGTTCCTGTCTAGTAAGACTTGGTAATTGTCCAGCAGGATTTAATAATTTTTAAAAGATCAGTAACTGCTCTAATTTCCCATTCTCCCTCTTCTCTGACTGGGAGTTTTCACTGCAGTTATCCTGGTCTTCCCTACTGTTGTATATTAGGTGTTCTGACCATGGTAACTTGTCTTTAAGCTTATGGGTTGCAGAAGTATAAACCAAGTGCATACTTAATGGAGAGGGTGGTACTCCTCCAGAGATCTGTCTGGGATGTCAAGCTGGGCAAGGTCCATGGATAAAACTCTGTGGCTATCTCCCTTAGATGAGGCCAACATGCTCCATGTAAGGTAAAGAAGGGTGTGTACAGAAAGATGTGAGGTAGCAATTGCAGGTAGTGTGACCCAGTCTCAACCTCTAACCCCTTTATCTTTTGCCTGCTGTACTATAGAGGCTGCAAAGCTATTTCTGGTCATCTTTGATTCTAAGGTGACCATTGTAGGGGAGGAAAATAGTTTTCCCTTTACCCTTCCAGGTTCTTGGTTGAGACACCGCCCCCCACAACCCATAAAACGATTAGCAGGAGAAAAACAAATTGAATTACGTACATATAGGAGCCCCACAAAGTTATGAAACTCAAAGAAGTGATCAGAGCAAGAAGCTTTTATATTTTTTAGACAAAGAAACAATAAATTTGTGAAGAATTGACAAGACAAAAGAATTTGGGCTAAGGGTAGTAAAACGGTGAAGAAGGGTTTTTTTGTGTGTGTTTTGTTTGTTTGTTTGTTTATAGCCTTTTTGGCCCTAAATTCCCTGTCTCTGATGATAGGTTGCTTTCTATCATCCTGGTACAAGAAGGGTATCTTCCTTCCTTTTTATCTTTCTTTTTTTCTTTTTCTTTCTTTTTTTCTTTCTTTCTTTCTTTCTTTCTTTCTTTCTTTCTTTCTTTCTTTCTTTCTTTCTTTCTTTCTTAAGATTTATTTATTTGAGAGAGAGTGAGTGAGCTCAGGGGAGAGGGACAGAAGGAGGAGATGGAGAAGGAGAGAAGCAGACTCTCCAATGGGCATGGAGCCCTACCCAGGGCCTCATCTCAAAATCCTGAGATCATGACCTGAGCTGAAATCAAGAGTCAGAGGCTTAACCAACTAAGCCGTCCAGATGCCCCAAAACATGTACTTTTATACATTGCTGGTAAAGGATAAATTGGTGCAACCACTTTGAGGAGCAACTTGGAAAACACTAGTGTAGTGGAAGATGGGCAAAGCAATTCCACTTCTAGATATAAACCCTTGACACTTGCTATTTAATGTGCAGACCGTGGAGTCCAAGGATCCCTTGCACTTGTGCACAGGAGATGTGGACAACCAAATTCATCGCAGCATTGTTTGTTATAGAAGAAAAAAGGAAAGGGGAGACTTACATGCGGATCAACAAAAGGATAAATAGATAAATGTTATTATATTCATATGACAATTAAAATGGATGAACTATAGGGGCGCCTGGCACTGCTTGTGTTCCCTCTCTCACTGTGTCTTTCTGTGTCAAATAAATAATATAACAAAATAATAAATAAAATCTTAAAAAAGAAAGAAAGAAAAGTAAAGAGAGATTCAAGGCAAATACTAGAACAAGAACAAGGTATCCTCAAAAAGAAAAATAAACACAGGGAGGCAGATGGAGAGAAACACTGGTTGGGAAAAGGACAATCAAACTTCAAATGCTCTTAGTTCAAATGCTGCATAAGTGCAGCAAACCACTGTCTGCCGTCCACTTAGTTATCCCCATCTATTTCTGTGATTTGCTAGATCAGAGAGAAGAAAGGCTTTTTGATGCTAAACTTACTTGAGCCCCAGAGTACCTGGGGCATGAATGTACCCAGGGGAAGATTTTCAGATGCAAGTCCTTAGTCAATAAATTTGATAATAACTAACATCTATTTTGTAGTATGTTCCAGGTACTATGCTCAGAACTTTGTGTGGATTATCTTATCGCACCTTCACAACATTCCTTTGCAGGAGGTAGTGTTATTATTATTCACTACATTACAAACAAGGAATCCAAGGCGAGTCACAGGCTGGGGTGGGGCTGTGGTGCAGACCTAAGCAGTGCGCTTCCAGATGCCTCCCCCTTAGCCACCTGGCAATGTGCCAGCTCCCTTAGATACTGAGGGTACAGGATTCCACAGACCTGCAAGCACAAAACAACTTTATTGATGCGCCCTATTCGGTTTCATGCATTCCTGCTTGTTCAATGGAGTCGTTGCTGGTGCTCTGTTCGTTTTTCTTTTTTCTATTCCTCACGCTGAATGATCTCAATTTAGCTAACTTTAAAGTTCATGATTCTTCTGTGTGTTCCAATCTGATGTTGAGCTCCTTGAAATTCTCATTTCATTTAGTGTACTTTTCATCTCCAGAATTTCTACTTATACATGAAAATTAACCATGGTCACCATGCTGTACATTATTACATCTCCAGAACTTATTCATCTTATAACTAAAAGTTTGTACCTTTTGTGCAATATCTCTCCTTTTCTAATCTATTCTATAGTTGGATGAGCCTGTGTTCTAAGAAAACTCGCTTACCTACAAATCACAAAGATATTTTCCTATCTTTTCAGATGCTTCATGGATTTAGCTTTTATGTTGGGTCTATGATCAGTCCAGAATTAATTTTTGTATATGATATGAGATAAATGTTAAGGTTCATTTTTTCCCCATACTGACATTTAGTTGTTCTAGCATAATTTGTTGAAAAGATTTTCCTTTCTGCACTGGATTGCTTTGGTATCTTTGTTGAAAATCAAATGATTATATAGGAGTCTGTTTCTGGGATTTCTCTTCAGTTCTAATCATCTATTTGTTTATCCCTATATCAGGAACTGGGGTTAGAGACCAAATATTAGAACAAAAGATGTTTCTAGTACTCTTTTCACTTGGGAAATTACAAAAATTTTAGTAGCTCTGTGCCCAAAATTGGGGCCAAAGACTGAAAGTTAGAAAAAGATTCTCCTAGCATCTCTATTTACAAGGGTTTCAAGAACCTGTGTCAGGAACTGGGGGCAGACACCAATACATAAATTTCTTATTATTTCACACCATGAACATGGTATATTTCTTCATTTATTTAGATCTTATTTAATTTCTCTCAGCATTGTTTTATAATTTTCAGTGTAGAGGTTTTATACATCTTTCGTTAAATTTATTTCTAAGTATTTCCTATTTTTAAAATTATAAAATAGTGTTTTAATTTCATTTTCCATTGTTTGCTCCAGTATATAAATATAGAACTGATTTTTATATATGATCTATATCCTGGGACCTTATTAAATTCAATTATAAGTTTTAGTGATTGTTTTGTGGAGTCCATAGGATTTTCTTCATAGTCATATTTGCAAATAGAAACACAGACTCAATACTTTATATCCCATCAATATTTCAATCTCTCCTAAATTTTTATCTCTAGTATGACCTTTATCCTGGATTCCAGATATGTATACATAATGAATTTTTGACATTTTCTATAGGCATTTTTTATTTTGTAATGTTTTAGTAAAATATATATAATATTCACCATTTTGAAGTGTACAATTCAATGGTTTTAGCATATGCATGAAGTAATTACTATTATCTAAGTCCAGAACATTTTTTTTTATTTTAATCACGCAGTACTCATCATGATAAGTGCACTCCTTAATCCCCATCACCTATTTCACCCATCCCCTTACCCACTTCCTCTTTGGTAACCATCAGTTCTCTGTAGTTAAGAGTCTGCTCCTTGGTTTGTCTTTCTCTCTTTTTTTCCCCCTTTGTTCACTTGTTTTGTTTCTTAAATTCCACATATGAATGAAATCATATGGTATTCATCTTTCTCTGACTGACTTATTTCACTTAGCATTATACTCTCTAGCTCTATCCATGTCGTTGCAAATGGCAAGATTTCATTCTTTTTTATGGCTGAGTAATATTCCATTATTTATCTTCTTTATCTATTCATCAATCATTGGCCACTTGGGCTGCTTCCATATTTTGGCTGTTGTAAATAATGTTTCCATAAATGTAGGGATGTATATATCCTTTGAATTAGTGTTTTTGTGTTCTTTGGGTAAATGTCCAGTAGTGCGATTGCGGAGTTGTAGGGTAGCTCTATTTTTAATTTTTGGGGAACCTCCATACTGTTTTCCAGAGTAGCTGCACCAGTTTGCATTCCCACCAACAATGCACAATGGTTCCTTTTTCTCCACATCCTTGCCAACACCTGTTTTTCTTGTGTTTTTTATTTTAGCCATTCTGACAGGTGTGAGGTGATATCTCATCATGGTTTTGATTTGCATTTCCCTGATGATAAATGATGTTGAGCATCTTTTCATGTGTCAGCCATCTATATGTCTTCTTTGGAGAAATGTCTGTTCATGTCTTCTGCTGATTTTTAAAATTGGATTATTTATTCTTTCAGGTGTTGGGTTCTTTATATATTTTGGATACTAACCCATTATCGGATATGTCATCTGCAAATATCTTCTTCCATTCAGTAGGTTGCCTTTTAGTTTTATTGACTGTTTCCTTCAGTGGGCAGAAGCCTTTTATTTTGATGTGGTCCTAATAGTTTATTTTTGCTTTTGTTTCCCTTGCCTCAGGGCATCTATCTAGAAAAAAAAAAAGTTGCTATAGCCAGTGTGAGAGAAATTACTGCCTGTGCTCTCCTCTAGGATTTTTATGGTTTCAGGTCTCACATTTAGGTCTTTAATCCATTTTGAGCTTTATTTTTGTGTATGGTGTAAGAAAGTGGTCCAGTTTCATTCTTTTGCATGTTACTGTCCAGTTTTCCCAACACCATTTGTTGAAGAGACTGTCTTTTTCTCATTGGATATTCTTTCCTACTTTGCCAAAGATTAATTGACCATATAGTTATGGGATTATATCTGGATTTTCTATTCTGTTCCATTGATCTATGTGTCTATTTTTGTGGCAGTACCATACTGTTTTGATTACTATAGCTTTGCAATATAACTTGAAGTCTAGAATTGTGATGCTTCCAGCTTTGATTTCTTTTTCAAGATTGCTTTGGCTATTTGTGGTCTTCTGTGGTTCCATACAAATTTTAGAATTATTTAATCTGGTTCTGGGAAAAATACCATTGGTATTTGGATAGGGATTACATTAAATGTGTAGATTGCTTTGGGCAGTACAGACATTTTAACAATATATGTTCTTCTAATCCATGAGCATGGAACATTTTTCCATTTCTTTGTATTGCCTTGAATTTCTTTTATCTGTGTTTTATAGTTTTCAGAGTACAGGTCTTTCGCCTCTTTGGTTAAATTTATTCCTAGGTATCTTACTATTTTTGGTGTAATTGTAAATGGGATTGTTTTCTTAATTTTGCTTTCTGCTACTTCATTATTAGTGTATGATTTCTGTAGATTGATTTTGTATCCTGGGACTTTACTGAATTTGTTTATCAGTCCTAGCAGCTTTCTGGTAGAGTCTTTCAGGTTTTCTATATATACAGTATCATGTCATCTGCAAATAGTGAAAGTTTTACTTCTTCCTTTACAATTTGGATGCCCTTTATTTCTTTTTGTTGTCTGACTGCTGTGGCTAGGACTTCTAGCAGTATGTTGAATAAAAGTGGTGAGAGTGGACATCCTTGTCTTGTTCCTGACCTTAGGGGAAAGGCTCTCAGTTTTTCCCCATGTAACTCCCGAACATTTTTGTTACCCCAAAAGATTCCCTGTGCCCATTAGTAGTCATTCCCTATTCCCTCCTTCCCTCAACCTCTGGCAACCACTAATCTACTTTCTGTCTCTACGTATTTGCCCAATTTGGACATTTTATATAAAGGGAATCATACAATATACAGCCTTTTGTGCCTGACTTCACCTACTTAGTATAATGTTTTCTACATATTTCTATGTTGTAGCATGTATCAGTACTTCATTTCTTTTTTTCTTTTTAAGATTTTATTTATTTGTCCGAGAGAGAGAGAGCACACAGAAGCAAGGGGAGTGGCAGGCAGAGAGAGAAGTAGGCTCCCCACTGAGCAAGGAGCCTGATGTGGGACTGGATCCCAGGACCCTGGAATCATGACCTGAGCTGAAGGCAGACACTTAATCCATTGAGCCACCCAGGCATTCCAGTACTTCATTCCTTTTAATGACCAAATAATACTGCATTATATGAGTATATAATGGAATTTTGTTTATCCATTCATCAGTTGATGGAAATTTGGGTTGTTTTTGGTTATTATAAGTAATAATGCTATAAACATTCATGTACAAACTTTTGGGTGAACATACGATTTTTTTAAAGATGTATCTATTTATTTTAGAGGGGGGAGGGGCAAAGACAGAGGGAGAGAAAGAATGTCAAGCAGACTCCCTGTTGAGTGCAGAGCCCGACATGGGGCTTGATGTGGGGCTCCATCTCAAAACCCTGAGATCATGACCTGAGCTGAAACCAAGTTGGATGCTTAATCAACTGAGCCACCCAGGCACCCCTGAACAAATGTTTTCAATCTCCTGGGTATATACCTAGGAGTAGAATTGCCGGGTACCTCCATATTTAATTATTTTAGGAATTGCCAAATTGTTTTCCACCATAGCTTCACCATTTTCATTCCGAACATCAGCAATTGTCTTCACATTCTTGCCAAAACTTGTTAATTTCTGTTATTTTTTTCATTGTAGCCACCCTGGTGGGTGTTAGTATGTCATTGCTGTTTTAATTCACATTTTCCTAATGGCTAATAATGTTGAGCATCTTTGCATGTTCCAGCTTACTGTAAATTCATTGGTTATTTGGTGATCTACTCTGGAGAAATATCTATTCAAATCCTCTGCTCACTTTTTAGTTGGGTTATTTTTTTATTAATTGTAAGAGTTACTTACATATTCTGTATACTAGACTCTTTCAGATATATGATTTGCAAATATTTTTCCCATTACATGACTTGTCTTTTCACTTTCTTGGTAGTATCCTTTGCACATGAAAGTTTTTAATGTTGATGAAGTTCAATTATCTATTTTTTTCCTTTGGTTTCTTGTGCTTTTGATATCATATTTAAAATCCATTGTGTAATCCAAAGTCATGAATTTTCCTATGTTTCCTTCTGCAAGGTTTATATTTTAAGTCTTAATATTTAGGCCTCTGATACATTTGAATTAATTTTTGTATATGATGTGAGATATTCATTCTTTTGTATGTAGATAGATATCCAATTGCCTCAGCACCATCTGTTGTAGAGAGTATTCTTTCCCAACTGCCTGGTCTTGACACCTTTGTTCAAAATCAATTGACTACAGATGTATAGGTTGCCTCTCAATTTTTAATAGGTCAACTGTCCAAAGAGGTTTCCCCTCTGTAATAGATATATACTGGTCTGGATTATTAGATGGTATGTAAATCATAATGCTCACACACATATTAGCACAAGTAAGCAAGTGAAAAAAACTATTAAGAAAACACACTAGAGAATGGGATGGAAGATGAGAAGATGAGATTGGAGATAAATGCAGGTCTGGTTCATATAAGGACTTTTAGGCCAGGGTATATCATTTGGGTTTTATTCTAAATGCATTAAGAAGCCACTGGATAGTTTTGAGCAGGAAAATGAGATCAAATAATTTACATTTTTAGAAGATCACCTGGATGTCAGGTAAACTCGGGAACATAAAGTGGCAAGAGTAGAAGCAGGGAGATCTTTAGAATGGTATTATTAGTATCTAAGTAAGAGATGATGATCACTTAGACACATGTGGCAGAAGTGACAAAGGAGAGAAGTAGATTCAGGATATGTTTTGGGGGCAAATATTTGGAGGTAGAGGTAAGGGCTGGGATGCTGAGGAGAGGTAAAAAGAGGAATCAAGGATGATTTCTAAGTTTATGGTTTGAATAACTGGGTGGATGGTTGCTCAATTACATCCCTTCATTTGCTGAGATGTTTAAAACTAGGAGAGGAGAGGAACCAGTTTGGGGGGTTGGGTGAGCTTACTGGAAATTTATGTAGAGAACAGGCCTAGACCCTGAACTGCCCAGGAGAAGTCATCATGGCTGTAATTAAGTTGAATGTGCTCATATGTGTCTTGTATGTTGATAAACAAGATAGATGACTCTCACACTGAGAAGGTAAACAAAAGATGACTTCAAGGATGGGAGAAAGGCTTCCAGGGTTGGGAGAAGAAGAGGAGGAGGACAAGGAGGGGAGGGGCAGGAGCTGAGGGGCAAGGAGGATGTGTCAAAGGTAGAAGAGGAGATATGGTATGTGTATATATGTAGAAAGACTTTTGTACTTTCCAGTTCTGCATTAGGAATACTGCGAAAGCCCACTGGCACATTGCATAATCAAGCTACTCTTCAGGAACAAAGGATATATTTTGAATGTGAAGGGACACTAAATTTGTTCCATTAATCTACTAGGTCCTGAGAAACATTCTAGGTATTCTTTTTTTTTTTTTTAAGATTTTATTTATTTATTAGACAGAGAGAGACACAGCGAGAGAGGGAACACAAGCAGGGGGAGTGGGAGAGGGAGAAGCAGGCTTCCCGCGGAGCAGGGAGCCCGATGAGGGGCTCAATCCCAGGACTCTGGGATCACGACCTGAGCCGAAGGCAGACGCTTAACGACTGAGCCACCCAGGTGCCCCACATTATAGGTATTCTAATCAATGATATAAATAGATGTTAGGCAATTTACTTAGAATACATATTTACAGCATTGGTGGGAAGCTTAAATAAGATTATTATCATTTATTTTACTGTTTGACATATAATTAATCTATTAATAAGTGATAATTATTATTAAATGTCAAAAATAAAAGATCAGAATTAGCATAAATTAATGGTGATGACAGCAATATGTTAGGATGTGCATTTAATTATTCTGAGGTTCTGTTCTCTCAGTTCCTTCTCTACAATATTGGTACTTCCTACAAAAACACAAATATAATTTTAGTTTATATATATATATATATATATACTTTATTTCTTGAATTTTTACCCTTGTCTCGCAAGCTTGCAGCAGTGAAAAATGCCAGATTCAGGGGTGCTTGGGTGGCTCAGTTGGTTAAGCGTCTGTCTTCAACTCAGTGGGATTAAGCCCTTCATGGGGCTCCTTGCTCAGCAGGGAGTCTGCTTCTCTCTGTGCCCCTCCCCGGCTCTCTCTCTCTCAAATAAATAAATAAAATCTTTTTTTAAAAAAACACCAAATTCCTTAAAGACTTGCATCTTGTGGTGTTATTTATAAGAAAACTGTAAATAGTTAAATGAAATGGAATTATTTTAAGATCTTTTTTTTTTAAGTAATCTCTACACCCAACGTAGGGCTGGAACTCACAACCCCAAGAACAAGAGTCGCATGTTCCACTGACTAAGCCAGCCAGGCCCTCTGAAGTGGAATTATTTTAATTAGTGATACTTAAAATTATCATTACCCAACCATTTATTTTATGAACTCTCATACATAATACTTTTCAATACTCTTAAATCAACAAAGAGACAAAAACAAAAAAATATATAAAACTAAAAAAAAACCTAAGGACACCAAACAAGGATTGCTTTCATTTGAATTACTACTTACCTGCTGATGATAAGTATTTCAATTTAAAAACTGTCTTTGACAACAAAATAAGAACTAAACACTATTCCCCACAATACACTGAGAAAAGACACCTTGATAACTGAGAAAACATTTTCTTTCTTAGTAGAAGTTTGGCTGCACTTTTCCCCCAAAGTAAAGAGTACTCTTCGTAAGGTGCATATGCTTAAGTGTACACATCTACTTGTTAAAGGGACAGGCATTTATTTTTAAAGTTTTACTTTGAGTCCATTAATGACAATGAAGATAATTATACTTAATTCATATTTATTTCTCACTTTTCTCCCCATTATTTTCTGTCTGCCATATAAATGTCTACTTTGCCTATTTTTGTGGCTTTTTAAAAAGTTTCTTTAATATTTTTTCTGGAGAAATACATCACCTCTTGTCATCATCAAAAACAATTGAGAAATGTATGATGTCTTATAACTTCAATTATTCTCTCTTAATAACAAAACACTTTCTTCATAAAGAATAATAAACCTTTGTTAGTCTAATTAGGAAGAAATAAAGGGGATAAAAATATACAGGATTAGGAATGAGAAAGGAGACATACCAGAGATAGAGTGATTGAAAGAATTCTAAGAGAATACCACATACAGCTTTATGTCAACCAATTTGAAAACTAGGATAAATAGATGATTTCCTATATAAACAAAACTGACCCATGAAAGATGGCAAACAAAATAGAACAATTACTATAGATGGAATTGGAAGTGTTAAACTCTAACATTGTAAAATGCACCAAACCTACCTGACTTCTTTCTTTCTTTCTTTCTTTCCTTTTCTCCCTTTCTTTCTTTCTTTCTTTCTTTCCTTTTCTTTCTTTCTTTCTTTCTTTCTTTCTTTCTTTCTTTCTTTCTTT